>NC_092010.1:24589927-24889927 GCF_044704955.1 Pristiophorus japonicus | reverse complement strand
GGAGTATAAAAGGTTGTCTGCCATGCTGCTTAGGCACTCTGGAGTTGTATTAAAGAGACTAAGGTCACATCAGTTTTAGCTCACAATACTCATTGTGGAGTTCTTCCATACTTAACAGAAGTGCTGTAACCTGCGGGGCTACGGACCTAGAGCTGGAAAGTGGGATTAGACTGGCTAGCTCTTTGTCGGCCGATGCGGACACGATGGGCCGAAATGGCCTCCTTCCGTGCTGTAAATTTCTATGATTCGATGACATGAGCACCTGTCCCAGGGGTCACCACATACAGAAGGGCTAGGAAGCAGCTTCAACCACCCAGAGTTGGAAATTCTTTGAGAAAAGGATCACTTCCCAATTTTGAGAAACTCAACGCAAACAAATAAGAGAAACCAAAATCACGGAGCTGGCTGAAATATCCAACTGGACCCGGACTTCGATTCGGCAGTTCCCAAGGTTTGGATGTGTTGTGTATGCAATAACTGTTAGACTGAGTACTGTTTAACTCCAAGAGGTATAACCTTGGCTCTGCTTTATTGAGGCCCAAAGTGACTAATATACAAAATGGCTGGCCTTTTATACTTGGGCTGCACACATGTGCGTGCAGCCCGATGGCCTCCATCTAGTGGCTAGTGATTCCAAAAGTACATACATGACAGGATGCAAGTTCAAAATCAACAAACTGGGATCAGTTCTGGTGAAAGGGAGCCAAAAATGCAAAACAAGGCTGCTCCCCAAAGTATCTTCCCTACATTGATGTCACAAAACATTTGGATAAATTTGAGGTGGATCCTCAAAAGATTGAGAATCTTTGACCAAATGTTTGGTGCAGATACTTGCTCTAATGGTTGGTGTGGTTTCTGCAACAGTGATGAGAGTACTCGGGCTGACGTATGCCATGCTTGTGAAAGTTTCCAGGATGTTGTGGTCAGAAATCTGCCAAAGGCAGTTGGCATTAGCTCCGAGCAATTTATGGCTTTGCAAGTAGCCAGGCCTGCAGAAGCTTTGTCTGAGGAAGTCTTTTATCCTTTCCTTTGAAGGAGGCCTACACAGGGCAGGCTGCACGTACTCAAAGCTGGCACACACATTCTGGGAAGAACTTTGAACTCTCTTCCTAATAGTTTCATTACACACTTTGTTCTTCCCTTGCGTGTAACTGGACTGTTCTTCAAACCTTTTGTTTGAGTGCTACCGACATTATTAAAGGAACTTGCTCGGAGAAAAAAAACGTGTTAAATAATGCAGTAAGGTCACTGAAATGAGTCAGTCAGTAATGCACAGAACTGCTCAAGATAGAATTGCTGAAAGGCACGTGGGCCTCATGGGGCTTCACTTGTCAGGAGTCAGTGGGCAATTTGGACAGTTGTTAACATTTTCAGTGAGAGCAAAGCAGATCATGTGGCCAGGCTATTCTCTTGAAGTGTGCTACTATCCTTCTCACAGTTCACTACATCTCCAAGTTTTGTGGTCGTCTGCAAGGGCTGATGTTATGCCCTGCATGTCCGAGTCCAGCTCATGAATATACATCAAAAAGAGCTCACAATACCCACCCCAGGGAGACACCACTGCATACTTGCCCGAGAAATTCCTCGCTAGAGAAATTAGTGGTGGTTTAAAAAGGGAGGGCGCCGAGCACCTCGAGTCTCGTCGCCGAGAGCATGCAGAAATCAAGCGCAGGCAACGGAAAGAGCGTGCGGCAAACCTGTCCCACTCACCCCTTCCCTCAACGACTATCTGTCCCACCTGTGGCAGGGTCTGTGGCTCTCGTGTTGGACTGTACAGCCACCTAAGGACTCACTTCAGGAGTGGAAGCAAGTCTTCCTCGATTCCGAGGGACTGCCGATGATGATGATGATGATTACAACAGAGTAAAAACAAGATCAGAATTTCCTGGGGGCAGTCCCCCAAGTAATGAATCTGATGTCATCAGTATATCTGAAGCTGGCACTGTAAAAACACAATCTTCTTTTATGTCACTTCAGTTTTGTAACGTCCTGACCCTGCAGTGCAGACTCACACGAGGCACACGCTGAAGTCAAGGTCGCTCAGGACCTGCACCTTTATTTCACAGCTCTCGAATCCCACATTTGCCTGAGACCTGCCTTTATATACC
Organism: Pristiophorus japonicus; assembly: GCF_044704955.1. NCBI lineage: Eukaryota > Metazoa > Chordata > Chondrichthyes > Pristiophoridae > Pristiophorus > Pristiophorus japonicus. The sequence continues at coordinate 24,887,819 of NC_092010.1, read as the reverse complement.
TGTGTGGAACAGGTATGCAGTGTCTCCTACAAGTGCACCCCTGGTGGTAAGGTATGCTTGTGGTTACAGGTCATATCTAGTTATAGTCATGTATAGCATGGTAAGATACAGTTATATACAGTAATGAGATACATGTCATGTATCTTACATTATTATATATAACTGTATCCTAACATGCTATACATGACTGTAACTAGATATGACCTGTAACCACAAGCATACCTTACCACCAGGGGTGCACTTGCAAGAGACAGGTATATAAGAACAGGTCTCAGGCAAGTGCAGCATTCCAGAGCTGTGAAATAAAGGTGCAGGTCCAGAGTGACCTTGACTTCACGACATGCCTCGTGTGAATCTGTACTGAGGGGACAGGACTTTACAATACATGACAAGTTTTTCCCTGCAATTCAATGGCGGAGCTGTCTGCTTGTGGGCCAGACTCCAGTTACTGAAATGAGAAGATGGGACACATATTGAGCTGGTACATGCACACGGAAAGACAGACATAGACCGTGGCACAGAATGCAAAGACTGAGAAGAGGTCCGCCTGCACAGGGCGAAAAAAATCCAATTGAAGCTTCTGTAACTTTGCACAGATGCATGTTCATGCTCACATCAACCTAATAAACCAGCAAATGCTGTCCCAACAAACTCAAACATGGCCCATCAGTGTAACACAGCAGGACTAGAGGTCCATCAGGGGTAAGACACAGAGTATAGTATTAGGCAGTCCCTGGTATCGAGGATGACTTGCTTCGACGCCAAAAAGGGATGAGTTCACAGGTGTTTCAATGAAGGACCTAATATTTCAGATCCTGAACTACATCCTGAAGGGTGGAAGATGCCTGTGCGTGGATTTTTTTAACGTGGGGTGGCCGTTGCACACCAGCCACCACACGGGCTTGACGGAGCTAGGTCTTCGGTCCAGTGGCAAGGGTTAACCAGGACGACTGGAGACCAGCTCTGCTGCACAGACCGAGTGCGCACACATATCGCAGTGTGGGCTGGGCCCGTGCTGCCCCAGGGCCCTCGCCTCTTCTGGGCCCCGAACCCTCACCTCTCCTGGGCCTCGATCTCTTACCACTCCTCCGCCCTGATCAAAAATGGAGCAGTCAGTAACAGGACATCAATTAGTCTCCTCTTATCTTGGAGACATCAAATATCGACACAGTGTATTAAACTCCTCTCTGCTCTGTTACACCTGCAAATCACCTGATCAGAGTGTGGGAAGGGATTCAGAGAGTTATCCACCCTGCTGACTCACCTGCGAGTTCACACTGGGGAGAGACTGTTCATCTGCTCGGAGTGTGGGAAGGGATTCACTTAGTCACCCAACCTGCTGAGACACCAGCGAGTTCACAAATGAGTGCAGGGGTTGGCTTCTGCTGTTATTCACATCCCTACTGAATCGAGTTTATTCTGTTTGGTGCCGTTTGTTTCTGCTGATGTTAATAACCCTTCAACTAGGCTGGAGTTCAATACACAGTGTAACACAGCAGGACTACAGGTCCATCAGGGGTAATACACAGCGTGTATAACATATCCCAGTTCCATTCACTATCGAGCGATACCTGCTGGAAGAGTATGCGTGCCCAGTGAGGACAGAGTTGGCTTTGCCGCTGCCTGTAGTTTAATAGCCCAATAGGGCGGAGCAGAGGGTCCCTGGCACCGCACCCCAGCAGGAAGACTCTGCCATCAGGAAAGGAAGAGAGAAAATTGGAAGGGCGGGGGGGGATGGAAATGAGGGAGAGAAAAATACACTCTTCCTTGTCTATGCGATTCCATAAAATACTTAATCTGGGCGGGCAAGAGCTCAAAATGCTATCATTATGTAGCAATGTTACCTGGGCTCCTTCGTCTGCCGGCCAATACTGAAAGGACAAAGACGAAAGGGCTGGATTTTTGGGTTTTAGGATTTCTGGGCGCAATTCGAGGCAGAACGCAAAAGTTTGCGCCGGGAAAATGTTTGTGACCTCACGAGGAACTTTCACCAACAAAATGCTCCGGAGGAGCGTTGGCGTTAAGTCCGACGTTGCACCAGAGACTCTGTGCGCCAGAGCCGAAACCTTCGGTGTTGAAGGAGGTGGCCATTTTGCGCCTGCGCTTTGAAGTTTTTTTCTCCCCACCCCTTGCTGGTTTCTTTTCCGGGCGCAGACGCTAATGCAGAGCGCGGCAGCTTCCTGCGCGCATGCGCATTTAAAACGGGCTCACTTCAGCGGAGATGGAGGAGCAGGAGAGAAGGCAGCGTGCCAGGCGCTTCAGTAATGAGGCCAGGGAAGCGTTGCTGGGCGCGGTGGAGAGGAGATGGGCTGCAGTCCATCTTTGAGGGGGACCCAGACTACTGCCTCCAGTGTTGAAGCAGATCGGGAGAGGCATCGCACACGAGGTCTCTGCTGCAGACACTGTGCCCAGGACTGGCACACAGTGCCAAAAAAAGTTTAACGACCTCACGAGACTCGTCAGGGTGAGTAACATTTTCATCGAATGCAATCCTCCATTGACTTTAAAGATAAATCCGACACACTATCTGATTTTTCTCATGCTTTTTGTCCAGCTCAACACTCTGTGGGGTGCCTCTCACAATGCATCACAGAAAGGAAGGCTTACTTCGGCACCCTATTGAATGAGCTATGCACATAATTTACATCGTTCATCGCACTGCAACTGCTCCCATCACTTTCTGAAAGATCGCTTGCACACCTCATGTTAGATGGCTGTAACCTTCGAATACATACTGATGAAGCACATGCAAGAACCAAGCGCATTAAACGGAGGCCTCTCGAACATTCTCACAGTATGGCCTAAACTACTTTGGTGGCCATCTGTGCCACAACAGCAGATGGACCCTTATGCAACCATTCCCACTGTCATCTTTTCAGTCGAAGCACTCCCCACAACCGGAGGGGGCAACTGCGGACAGGCGGGGGGTCCGCCTCAGACACTGACTGATGCGGAGGAGAGTGTCTTGGCCCTTATCAGGGTCACAGGTCAGACAGTTGGCGGGGGCGATGCTGAGCGGGATACGGAGGGGAAGTAAATGGATCGCGCAGCTCAAAACACTGCACCGACACATATAATGCAGTAGCAGCGGACCTTCAAATGAGCCACCTTCCTCACGCCACCCTGCCCCCTCCACTTCTGCTCACCACTCGTCTGTTGCTTTCTACTTCCACATGACCAGCCAGAGGCGCAGCATCCCTCGAGGGAGCCCTCCACGTCAGGCCATGGTGCAGGCGACGAGGGACTGGAGGAGACAGCTCCGGCGGAGCATCCCAGCCCACCAGATGGGCCATTGGGACTCAGTTCTCCGGGGACGAGGCTGCGTTCCCGGGGTTTGAGGAGTCGGAGGCTCCTGGCCCCAGTCGCGTACAGCAATGAAGCGCCGGGGGTGGAATCCCACAGGCCAGCTCTCCGGAGGGCGAGTCGGCAAAGTCGGTCTGCTCAAAGTCAGGCAGGTATGGAACTGGACCTGGTGGACATGTCCAGGGAGAGCGCAGTGCTGAACCGTGAGATCATTGATGTATTGGAACGGATCCCCACGAGCATCGACAGGCTCACTGCAACTGTTGTGGAGGCAGCGTCACAGATTGTTGCTGTGAGCCGTGAGTCGAGTGAGGCCATCATTGCCCTCACACAGAGGCTGGTGGCCTCAAGCAGTGACAGTGGAGTTCCAGAGAGTGTGGCGCGTGCCACTGATCACATCGCAGACTCAGGCGCATCACAGGCACAAGCTTTGCTTCATTTTGGGCAAGTGATGCAGTCCATGTCTGCCTCCATACTCTCTGCATTCCCCACTGTCCCACGGGGAAGTGACGGTGCCAAAACAGGCCTGCACGGTGCTCCTTTACATCGTGCTCCAGTTGCTAAGGCCCAGCCCCATCAGCGCCGGAGTGACCCCAGGGTAATGGGAGGTGCTGGCATTCCTCAGGATGACAGTATTCCATCTCCCACCACTCACTCGCCAAACCAAACACCAACGACAGTTGACACCAGAACCACCTGTGACTGGTAATGCCGAGGAAGAGGTGAGCCAGTCGGAAGCCGGGCCTTCCAGGCCAGGAGCTGGTCCAGTACGCTGTCTCCATTGTCTGAGTCCCCAAGACAGCAGCCCTCTGGTAGCCTTGCTGCATGCCCTGACACCACATTGAGGAGGAGCAGCATGCATGGAAAGGGCTTGAAGGGAAGGAGGGGGGGGGGGCTAAAAGCATGACCCATAAACATTAGGGCCTCGCAGCAATGTAGTGCACTGCAGAATGCGTTGTTAATTGATGTTTCATATTGTGCACTGCAGAATGCATTCTTAATTTGTTGCATATGCAATAGCTCAATAGGCTTAGTACTGTGAACTCAATCAGGTACGACCTGACTCTACTTTATTAGCTCTCAAAGTGAGTATTAAACATGGAGGCTTTCTTTATATACACAAGGGCTGCACATGTGTGTCTGTGGCCCAATGACCTCTGACGGTCGCTCCCCTTGGTGGTTGGTAAACCCAGGCATACATACATTACATAATGAATGTTGCATATTGTGTACTGGAGGATGCAGTTTTTCTTTTTATCTTCATGTTGTTCATTGCAGGATGCAGATTTATGTCCATAAGTGTGTATCTGTTGAATTATTGTGAGCTTTGTTTGGGGGAGGGTGGGGAGGGGGGGGTTGATACGGTTACATTTTTCATAACACATTTCCTTCACCTTAAACAATGCTGTCTTGTGTCTCATTTGCAGAGTAAGTGGGGAAATAGCCAGCATGGTGGCATTGAGTCGCGAGGCTTCGCTCAAACCTCCCCTTCCCCGTTCAAGCAAAGCGCTCAGAGCCTATCGCCTTCACAGTCTGGCAGTCCCTGCTCATTGGAAACTCGAACTTCCACTGTACTGTGCCTTTGTGACCTGGCTATCAAAGAGTTAACTCACATGAAAGTCCTGATTTAAACTGTAGATTCACGCAGCTTTCAGCGCTAAACCATAGCAGTCTCTGACAACTCCGATGTGAGATGGTCCGACTTCCGTTCAAAGATGTCACGATTGTGCCTGCTGCACCATGGGAATGGCAGCTTTTTCCTGGCGGTTTTTGGGGCAGCTGCTAAATCAGGCGTAAGGCCCGAAAATTCCACCCGGGGCGCGAGCGCAGCCTTGCACGACGATTTCCGTTATCATGACGGTCCAAACGGAGGTCGGGGTGGTCACCTTTAACGTCGCTGCAAAACCAAAGCCGAAAGTTCCGCCCGGGCACAAAACCCAGGATGCCCCGTTTGACGCCCAGAAACAACATTTGCCGCCTTGACGCGTCGCAAAACGAGACGCAAAGGAGCAGAAAATCCAGCCCAACGGCTCCCCTGGTGGCTCAGTGGCTAACTGCACTGCTCAGTGAGACACCGAGCCACACAGACCAGGTAAGGCCCAGGGTTTGACAGAGCTCAATTAGTGGAGGCAGCATTGGGGGGGTGGGAGGGAAACACAACGGTCAGTCTCAGTGACTCCAAGCTAGGGCCGAGAACAAAAATCAGGTTGCATTCTCGATCATGATCGCGATCCGGTGATTCCCGTTGGAGGTGTGCGTGTGTAGTTGTTGGGTAACTTAGAGGCAAAACAAAACCAGCTGAAACAAATAGGGAACAGCACAATACTGGAGATAATCTGTCACAAGATATCTCTGATAAACTCTCTATCAGCACAAACAAATTGGCCCCTACATTCCTCAATCTGCCATTAACAATCGCTGGCTCACATCCAGGTGAAACTTTGGCACGAAGCGCCTGACTAAACAATACCAAACGGGGAGACAGTGAAGCAGATGGCAAACATTTGAAAGCTGCCAGTGAAGGGCCGACAAAAACACCAACAGCAAAGGATTTGCAGAAAAAGCAAACCGCATCAGATAGGGAGACATTTCCCATTGGACACTCGGATGGACACAGACTCAGACGGACAGACGCAAACTCAGACACACGCACAGACACAGACATGCGCGCAGACACACGCACAGACACAGACATGCGCGCAGACAAAGACGCAGACATACACACAGACAGACGCAGACACGCACACAGGTGCAGATGCAGACACGCACAAATGCAGACACACGCGCACAGACAGAGCAGATACACGCACAGACAGACGCAGAGACGCAGATGCGCACATACACAGACACGCGCACAGACAGACCAGACGCGCACAGACGCAGACTCGCACACAGACGCAGACACACAGATGCAGACGCGCAGATGGGCGAGCGGGGACACAGACATGGACAGCCGGTGTGTTGTTATATAATTCTCCCAGTTTACGGCATGGGCAGATTTAAGAGCATTCAGTCCTAGTCCTGTGAAAGGTGACTGAATAACTGTAGTCTTTACCGAAAGAAAGGATGTCATTATTCACCAGATCATAAGACTTGCTTATCTCTTACTAATCTTACCCCCGCACAAAGGACTTTCAGTCTGAGAAATGTGAAGCCCAACTCAAATCAACATCTCGTGACAACCCCTTCCTATTTACACACCACGCACTTTCCAGCTCTCAGAGCGAGAGGTAATCGCTACCAGATTAACAATTTCAAGGCCGGAATACTCCTGCGGAGTACAATATCACTGAAATGTTTAGAGGGAGGAAGGGAGAGAAGGTATAGGAGCCAGGCCATGCCTACTGGATGTGAGGATCGGACCAAGCCAGCAGCCATCCGGAAGGTGAACCCACAATCTCGGAGCCCACATCGGGGTGAGATGAAAACTAATCGGGGCCAGAATTGCCCCTTCCGCTAAGACATCTGGTCGTCTGAAAGCGGCAGCCATGGGCCGGCGCGGAATGGCCGCCGAGTCTCCGCAGAGGGGACGCCATTTTAAACATTGCCCTTCCTCAGGGTCGGAGCGCTGTAGGGGACCGCTCTGCCCGGTTTCCCGCCGCGACGTGCATCCTTTACTGACCAGCGGCGACCCCTTCCCGAATTTGCCCCGCGGGAAATATCCCTTTTGCGCAACTCCCCCGCCAGGAGCGGCGCGTCCTTAAAGGAGAAGTGGTGCTGCTGGCGACGCCATTTTATTATTTTTTTTATTGTCGGCCGACTGCCCTGGAGGCTCCAGGAATTAAAGATTAATCTCCTCGACACTGCTGCGAGCAACACAGGAGAAAAATTAACTCAGGCAATTGAAAAAAAATTATTTTTTTTTCCATTTACTTTGAACATTCAAGTTATATAAATATTGGAGATGGGTAGAAGGGTGGTTTGACCGGGCCGGATGTTTGGAGGAGGGAGGTCATGTGCTGAAACCTCCAGAAATATGTCCAACCAGAGCTGGCAACTCCAGCTGGATTCAAGACCTCAGCAACCTCTTTAAAAACTTTACCCTTGCAGAAAGTGGACAATGAAAAACAAGCACGACACACACTTCACCAGGGCCTCAAGATTGCATCATAGGATATTTGTGCACAAATTCTGCCTCTACCACCCTTTCAGGCAGTGAGTTCCAGACCCCATCATCATCTGGGTGGAGAAATTTCCCCTCATATCTCCTCTAAACCTCCCCCCATTTACTTTAAATCAACACCCACTGGTTGTTGACCCCCCCCCGTTCCCCCCACCCCCCCGCCAAGGGAAATAGGTCCCTCCTATCCACTCTATCCAAGCCCCTCATCATTTTATACACCTCAAAAAGGTCTCCCCTCAGCCTCCTCTGTTCCATTGAAAACAGACCCAGCATCTCCAATCTTTCCTCATCGCTAAAATTCTCCAGTCCACATTCTTGTAAATCTCCTCTGCACCTGTTTCTCATCGTTCCCCCCGCCACCGCCCCCCCCGACCCCCGCCTCCCACCTCCAAAAAAAGGGGCGATATATGTAAAAGGAATTTGGTGGGTGAAAGGGGATTGGAAGGCAAGTCCCAATATCGGCTCGCGACATACTCAGATATCTCAAGTCCACAGCTCTTACCTTCAAAGAACCTTTTGAGACGGAGGCAGCTGACACTGAGACGCAGGACAGACAGCTTGTCCAATCTGCCAGCAACGTCGTCGGTGGTCGGAAGGAGGCTCAGCAGGCTGTCGAACTCCAAGTTGAGCCGGTCGCGGTGGCGTTTGGAAGGGTTGGACTTGACGGCATTCCCAGTTCCCTGCTCGGCGCTGGGTTTGGCAAGAAGAGAAGAAGAGATTTAGGCTCAACTCACCAGTAGCACGAACAAAAAGTACCAACTTGGAGGCAACTAATTGCAGCGATACCGCGCTCAATACGTCCGCAGAGTGGCCCCGAGCGGAGCTGGTGAAAGGACACCATGGTGATGGCCAATCCCTCATCATTTGGCCAACTATTTTGACATTACCTATCGCGAACACGCCTGGTCATGATCATAAGTGCTGGATTAGACACCGGATTGCATTAAGTAGTATTTAGCATCATTGTCTAAAATGGAGGGGCCCCAAACCCAACCTTTTATATGCCCCAATGTCCTCCTTCCTCAGGAACTTGTCAAATCCTTAAAGTGCTGGAGGGTTCTCGTACTTCCGACGACAGGCAGGGCATTTACCAACTAAGTCACATCTTGCAAGATCATGACGGATGAGGAACGCCATTCGGCCCAACTTAGTTCGTGCAGCCTTGAGTAAAAGGAACAGTATGCTTTTGTCTGCCATTCTAGAACCATAAAGGTTTACAGCACAAGAGGACATTTGGTGCATCATATCTGTGCCAGCCCTTTGTGAGAGCACTTCAAACCTAATCCCACTGCCCCGCTCTCTCCCCATAACCCTGTATCAATCCCCAAACTAATCCCACTGCCCCGCTCTCTCCCCATAGCCCTGTATCAATCCCCAAACTAATCCCACTGCCCCGCTCTCTCCCCATAGCCCTGTATCAATCCCCAAACTAATCCCACTGCCCCGCTCTCTCCCCATAGCCCTGTATCAATCCCCAAACTAATCCCACTGCCCCGCTCTCTCCCCATAACCCTGTATCAATCCCCAAACTAATCTCACTGCCCCGCTCTCTCCCCATAGCCCTGTATCAATCCCCAAACTAATCTCACTGCCCCGCTCTCTTCCCATAACCCTGTATCAATCCCCAAACTAATCTCACTGCCCCGCTCTCTCCCCATAACCCTGTATCAATCCCCAAACTAATCTCACTGCCCCTCTCTCTCCCCATAGCCCTGTATCAATCCCCAAACTAATCCCACTACCCCGCTCTCTCCCCATAACCCTGTATCAATCCCAAACGAATTCCACTGCCCCGCTCCCTCCCCATAGCCCTGTATAAATCCCCAAACTAATCCCAGTGTCCCCCTCCGTCCCTTGTTGATGATACAAATACTGAGATTTGCCAAGAGAAAATGAGCAGAGAGTGAACCTTAATGCACAAATCATCTACTGGAATTGAAAATCCCAGCACAACTAAAGAAAAGCAGGGGGAAAAAATTAAAAATGAAGACAGGAAAACGTTAAAATTGGAAACAAGGTAAATCAGAAGGAAATGATAGTCTTGTTGGAAAATGCAGTATCTGGGTTTGTGATTTCAAAATCAGGACTCATTTTTCAACATAATGATCCAAAACTGGGAAAAAGAATTTGAACAAAATGTGAAATGTTTCTTTGTCCTTTACAACAAAATTAATTTTAACAGAATGCTTTATAAAAAAATATATATCCATATCTGTCTGGAATCCTATCACGAATCAGTGTCAGCTTGTGGCTCAGTGGGCAGCACACTCGCCTGTGAGTCAGAAGGTTGTGGGTTTAGGTCCCACTCCAGGTACTTCAGCACATAAATCTAGGCTGACACTCCAGTGCAGTGCTGACGGAGTGCCACACTATCGGATGAGACGTTAAACTGAGGCCCTGTCTGCTCTTTCAGGTGGACGTAAACGATCCCATGGCACTATTGAAATTATCCCCGGTGTCCTGGCCAATGTTAATCCCTCAATCAACGTAATGAAAACATGATCTGGTCATTATCACATTGCTGTTTTTGGGAGCTTGCTGTGCGCAAATTGGCTGCCACATTACAACAGTTACTGTACTTCATTGGCTGTAAAGCGTTTTGGGATGTCTGTGGGTCATGAAAGATGCTATAAATGTAAGTCTTTTTTTTAATGACGGGGAAAAAAGCTATTTATTTTTGCATTCAAACAGCAAGACAGTTTCTTTATGGACAAGGAGAACTTGGATGTTCTTTCTGTCCTGCGATGGGGGCTCAGACTGCTCCAAGTGCCAATCGGCCCCAATTCTAACTAACACCGCCCCCACCCCACAATCACAACACAATGTTTCTGGAGCTACATTCACCTTCTGGTGGAGAAAACGCATTCAGACATTGAGGTGGCTGCTTAATCTACCTTTGCACCTGCACAAAAATAAAAACAAGACTGTGCCCACAATGCAAGAAAACGGCAAGACCTGTGGCATTAAGGTGGGTTTTAACCTAGCCACCGAGCTCTTCTTTCCCCCTCCTCTCGTGTCAGCTGTGGGTCAGTGGGTAGTACACTCGCCTCCGGGTTCAAGTCCCACTCCAGGCACTTGAGCACATTAATCTAGGCTGACACTCCTGTGGTGTATGCAGCACACAAATCACTGACTCCACACGGTCTGGTGTTGTAATAACTGCAGTGACCTTTATTGTTCAGCCCCAGAGTGCCTCTCAGGTGTGGTGGTCAGCCTTTTATACTGCCTCTTGCAGGTACTTCCAGGTCTCCCACCACAGCGCCCTCTGTGGTGCACCATTGCACTTATATTATACATTTAATGTACCTGGACAATACACAACATCTCACTCCCCCCCCCCCCCCACCCCCACAGTTCCAAAAGCCATTGCCGGTAACCTCGGCCTTGTTGGTCCTGGTGGGTTAGTGAGTATGAGTCCATGACCATCCCCTGTCGAGATTATTAGGTGCAAGCATGCGGTGTTTGCAGTCCTCGCATGGGTGATGAAGTGTCGGGTATAACCTCCAACAGAAAACAGGTATACATAGACGGTACATGAGTATGGTATATACAATATGTGGTACAGCTGGTATGTCAAAAGATTACAGGTGCACTGAACAGTTGTTTAATCCCAGCTCCGCTGGGTAAGGTACGGTGGCGATATACTGCCCCCTTTTTACTGGGCTGTGCTGAGACAGGGTATCGCAACTGGTGCGTTGTCTCTGTGCTCAGTAGTCACCTTAGCGGTTCATCTGCAGCCGCTGAACCCTTGCATTATTAGTCACGGGTCCCTTAACCCTTTTACTTGTTTTACTGTACCCCGTGATGTGACTCTTTTCGTAAATCATTCGTGTCCGTCATATTTAAACACAGTACCCATTTAGCATTGTAAATCCTTCATATCCCTCGTTTCACCTTTTTAAACAGAGTAACCAACCAACATCAACACAAAAAAATTTAACTCTTATCCACACACGTCACCATACCAGTTTCATTACTCCTCTAGACTTGCTCTTGCCTTACAAAAGTCTCTTTGTGGGGACCACCAATGGTGTGGGGCTCTTTTAAGTCTCCCGGGTGCATTGCCCTTTTAAGATGCCAACTTGTGGTTCCCACGAGGCTTTCCTTGGCCGCCGCCATCTTGAGCTCGCTGACAAAGAAAGAAAGAAAGTATAAAATCACGCTTGAAGAGGGGGGGAAATTCTGGCCTGGGCTCCAGCATTGCAGGTAGCACCGATAATCCGCATGTTGGTGATGATCCGAGCCCTCTCATTACAACAACCATGGTAGGAGGGACTGCGGTGGAATGATTGCGTCCTTCGGGTAGTTGTTTGTAGATGTAGGGGAAGTAACACATAGCAAAGCAGTGGAAGCTTTTAAGGAGGCTGGATCGATTGTGCGATTATACGTGCGGAGAGAGAAGCCCGTCTGGAAAGATCTTAGAATTGAAACTTGTCGCGTTCTCCCGGGTCATACCTGCCGCCGCTGTAGCCTCCTCTCCGGCCGTTCCGGCCGCCGCTGTATCCTCTACCGCTGCCCGACGTTTTCTCTGCGTGGGCTCCCCCGCGGTTTGTCAGCCATCGATGGACCTCCCGCTCATCGCCTGCAGTGCCCCGCTGGCTCGCACCCCAGCAATCGGCCTGCACCGACAGGACTGCTCTTTGGGAACCCGAGGAGCAGCGGTCTGTGGAGGAATGAAGTCTTCCCAGCTCCCACGGACTTTCCCCATCCACCTCCTGCCGAGTAGCATCGGCCCATCGCCTGCAATGACCCACAATGGTAAACCGTGCGTCTCGCCCCCATGAGATATCTGCACATCAGCCCTGCCAAGAACAGGTATCAGTTCCTTGGTGTAAGTACCGCAGCTTCGCCAGGACCGGGGCCAGCTTGGGTCGTGCAGCCGGGTTACCCCACAGTTTATCAAAAGTTCTCTGACTCATCAATGACGGACTCGATCCAGTATCCACTGCCATACTCACTGGGACTCGGTTGATTTTTACTTCCATAATCACTGGGGGCGAATTGTCGGTGCACGTGTACAGTCCCAACACCTCATCATCTTCTGCCTGCTCCTCGCTGAACAGTGGATCATCTCTACACGGTGAGTCAGGTTTCTTTTACACATAGGCTGAAGGTGGCCTTTCGTGTGGCAGGTATTGCACGTATACTCCGCAAACCTGCACCGGTGAGCCCCATGGCTTGCTCCGCAGCGCCAGCATGGTGCTGCTTGATTGGCCCCCCTCGGCGGACTCTGAGTTCCAGGACCCCGAGGTCCGTGCTCTCTGCCCCGGGCAGAGCCACATTCTGCAGTTTTGTCCATGGTGGGCACTATCCTGTGGACAGTGCCTGCCAGGTTCGAGACTGTGTGGAACATCTGCTTGGTGCTGCAAGTCGAGGTCATATGTGCCCGACTGATGGTGATGGCTTGCTTCAGGGTGACTGTGGGTTCAGTGGATAGCAGCTTATAAAGGAGACCCTCATGGCCAATCCCCATAACAAAAACGTCCTGTAACGCCTCGTCAAGGTGTGTGCCAAAATCACACGGCGCCGCGAGTCTCCTGAGGTCCGTAGCATATTTGGTGACATCCTGGCCCTCGGGTCTGCAGTGATGGTAAAATTTGTATCTGGCCATGCGGATGCTCTCCTTCGGTTTCAGTTGGTCACGAATGAGTCCGATCAGCTCCTCATATAACTTGTCCCTGACGCTCTCGGGTGCCAGCAAATCCCTGACGAGACAGTAAACCTCATCGCCACAACTGGAAAGCAATATCGCCTTACGCTTCTCTCTCATTGCGTTCGTGTCCTCCGTCAGATCATTTGCTGTGAAGTAGTACTCGAACCTTTCTGTAAAGGCCTCCCAATCATTGCCCATGGTAAAATCCTTTAGCGAGCCCAGAGTAGCCATGGTTGTGTGAAGTTCGTCCGTGTCCTCGTTGCCAATGTGGTGTATGTAGCATACAAATCACTCGTTGTGTATTGCTCTTGTACATTAAATGTATAATATAAGTACAATCGTGCACCACAGAGGGCGCTGTGGTGGGAGACCTGGAAGTACCTGCAAGAGGCAGTATAAAAGGCTATCCACCACACCTGTGGAGCACTCTGGAGCTGAACAATAAAGAACCAAGGTCACTGCAGACCATGTGGAGTCAGTGATTTGTGTGCTACATACACCACAGCTCCAGCGCAGTGCTGAGGGAGTGCTGCACTGTCAGAGGTGCCGTCTTTTGGATGAGACGTTAAACCGAGGCCCCGAATGCTCTCTCAGGTGGACGTAAAAGATCCCACGGCACTATTTTGAAGAGCAGAGGAGTTATCCCCGGTGTCCTGGCCAATATTTATCCCTCAATCAACATCACTAAAACAGATTATCTGGTCATTATCATATTGCTGTTTGTGGGAGCTTGCTGTGCGCAAATTGGTTGCCGCGCGTCCTACATTACAACAGTGACGACACTCCAAAAGTACTTCATTGGCTGTAAAGCGCTTTGAGACGTCCGGTGGTTGTGAAAGGCGCTATATAAATGCAAGTCTTTCTTTTTTCCTCATCGGGTGGACACTTTGCTGGGGCAAGGCTCCATTGGCTCCGGTTACCAAGCTAACCCTATGCCTTTCTATGTAAGGCTTTGATAGTGTGCCTTACATAGTAAGCACAACACGGAAACAGGCCGTTCGGCTCATCCAGCCCATGTTGGTGTTTATCCTCCACATGAGCAGTCGGCCCGCCCTGTTCCCAGATCCCTTTACCTTCAGCCACCTATCTGGCCTACTTTAATAAGTAGACATGTACCCCGCTTCAATCACTTCAAAAATTCTCAAACGGCAGTGTCCAAACAGGAGAAACTTCTTTACCCAGAGAATGTGGAACTCGCTACCACAGGGAGTAGTTGAGGTGAGTAGCATAGTTGCATTTAAGGGGAAGCTAGATAAGCATGAGCGAGTAAGGAATAGAAGGATATGTTGATGGGGTACGGTGGTAGCAGGCTCGTGTGCAGCATAAATGCCGGCATGGACTAGTTGGGCGGAATGAGGGGCCTGCTCTGTGCTGTAAATACTTCATAATACTTCGTAACTTTGAGTCTTGAGGTAGCATCGAAAAACTCTCAAGACACCCACTTAAACACTGCGTCGGACTCTCTGAGAATCACGAGTGTTTGACCACACTGGATGTGTCCAAGGCCCCAGCAGAACACAAATCAGCTTGTTCCAAAGAGTATTTGAAAAAGTTACGAAGTTGGTGGACGAGGGAAGTCCAGTTGACATTGTCTACTTAGATTTCCAAAAAACTTTTGACAAGATACCTCATAAGAGGTTTCTCTATAAGATCGGAGCCTCTGGTATTAATGGAAATATATTGAACTGGATACAGAACTGGCTGGCAGGACGCAGACAAAGAGCAGTTATAGATGGATTTGGATCTGTTTGGAGACCGGTCACCAGTGGTGTCCCGCAGGGATCAGTGTCGGGACCGTTGCTTTTTACTATTTTTATTAATGATCTGGATTCAGGGGTTGGCGGCACAATTTGCAAATTTTCAGATGACACCAAGATCTGTGCGAGTGCTAGAACTGTAGAAAATGCTTGTCTGCTTCAGGCAGATCTTAAAGTGTTGGGACACTGGCCTCATGACTGGAAAATGATGTATAACTTAGATAAGTTCAGTGTTATGCATATGGGCAGGGCAAATGCTCAAGATTCATACACCCTCCAGGGAAAGGTATTAAAGATGGTGGAGATAGAAAGAGATTTGGGCATTCTAGTGTATACATCCTAAAAGGTACACAAGCAATGCTGTGCAGCGATAGCTAGAGCCAAATGATAACTTCACGGTGGGGCGGGCAATAATCAAGGGAATAATGGAGGCATGTGAAAAAGGAACGGCAGTAATCATGGGGGATTTTAACCTACATATCGATTGGTCAGATTAAATCGCACGGAATAGCCCGGAGGAGGAATTCATACAATGCATACGGGATTGTTTCTCAAACAGTATGTTACAGAACCTACAAGGGAGCAAGCTATCTTAGATCTGGTCCTGTGTAATGAGACAGGAATAATAAACAATCTCCGAGTAAAAGATCCTCTCGGAATGAGTGATCACAGTATGGTTGAATTTGTAATACAGATTGAGGGTGAGGAAGTAGTGTCTCAAACGAGCGTACTATGCTGAAACAGAGGGGACTACAGTGGGATGAGGGCAGAGTTAGCTAAAGTAGACTGGAAACACAGACTAAACGGTGGCACAATTGAGGAACAGTGGAGGACTTTTAAGGAGCTCTTTCATAGTGCTCAACAAAAATATATTCCAGTGAAAAAGGGCGGGAAGAGAAGGGATAATCAGCCGTGGATAACCAAGGAAATAAAGGAGAGTATCAAATTAAAAACCAATGCGTATAAGGTGGCCAAGGTTAGTGGGAAACTAGAAGATTGGGAAAATTTTAAACGACAGCAAAGAATGACTAAGAAAGCAATAAAGAAAGGAAAGATAGATTACGAAGGTAAACTTGCGCAAAACATAAAAACAGATAGTAAAAGCTTTTACAGATATATAAAACGGAAAAGAGTGACTAAAGTAAATGTTGGTCCCTTAGAAAATGAGAAGGGGGATTTAATAATGGGAAATGTGGAAATGGCTGAGACCTTAAACAATTATTTTGCTTCGGTCTTCACAGTGGAAGACACAAAAACCATGCCAAAAATTGCTGGTCACAGGAATGTGGGAAGGGAGGACCTTGAGACAATCACTATCACTAGGGAGGTAGTGCTGGACAGGCTAATGGGACTCAAGGTAGACAAGTCCCCTGGTCCTGATGAAATGATTCCCAGGGTATTAAAAGAGATGGCGGAAGTTATAGCAGATGCATTCGTTATAATCTACCAAAATTCTCTGGACTCTGGGGAGGTACCAGCGGATTGGAAAGCAGCTAATGTAACGTCTGTTTAAAAAAGGGGGCAGACAAAAGGCAGGTAACTATAGGCCGATTAGTTTAACATCTGTAATGGGGAAAATGCTTGAAGCTATCATTAAGGAAGAAATAGCGGGACATCTAGATAGGAATAGTGCAATCAAGCAGACTCAAGATGGATTCATGAAGGGGAAATCATGTTTAACTAATTTACTGGAATTCTTTGAGGATATAACGAGCATGGTGGATAGAGGTGTACCGATGGATGTGGTGTATTTAGATTTCCAAAAGGCATTCGATAAGGTGCCACACAAAAGGTTACTGCAGAAGATGAAGGTACGCGGAGTCAGAGGAAATGTATTAGCATGGATAGAGAATTGGCTGGCTAACAGAAAGCAGAGAGTCGGGATAAAGGGGTCCTTTTCCGGTTGAAAATCGGTGGTTAGTGGTGTGCCACAGGGATCGGTGCTGGGACCACAACTGTTTACAATATACATAGATGATCTGGAAGAGGGGACAGAGTGTAGTGTAACAAAATTTGCAGATGACACAAAGATTAGTGGGAAAGCGGGTTGTGTAGAGGACACAGAGAGGCTGCAAAGAGATTTAGATAGGTTAAGCGAATGGGCTAAGGTTTGGCAGATGGAATACAATGTCGGAAAGTGTGAGGTCATCCACCTTGGAAAAAAAAACAGTAAAAGGGAATATTATTTGAATGGGGAGAAATTACAACATGCTGCGGTGCAGAGGGACCTGGGGGTCCTTGTGCATGAAACTCTTTTGAGTTTACCTGCAAAACATAAAAACATTAAACGGTGCCACCCGACCTGGGTGACACTCCAGACATTTTCAAGGCCCCTTTTTTTTTTTTGTTTTTTGGTTTTTTTTTGGGGCGCTAAAATCAAATTTTTCCAGTGCCCCCTATAAAAGGGAAGGGGGACACTAAAAGCACCGGCAATTAAAACAAATTAAACTTAAAAAACGTAAAATCAAATTAAAATTTGGTTGCCGGGCGTGATGATGCACTCCAGTCCCTCCGGTGCCCACCTCTCGCGGAAGGCCGCGAGCGTACCGGTGGACACCGCGTGCTCCATCTCCAAGGACACCCTGGACCGGATGTAAGAGCGGAAGAGAGGCAGGCAGTCAGGTTGAACGACCCCCTCGACCGCCCGCTGCCTGGACCGGCTGATGGCACCCTTGGCCGTGCCCAGGAGCAGTCCTACGAGGAGGCCTTCGGACCTACCCGCTCCCCTCCGCACAGGGTGCCCAAAGATCAGGAGAGTGGGACTGAAGTGCAGCCAGAATTTCAGGAGCAGCCCCTTCAAATAGTGGAACAGGGGCTGCAACCTTGTGCATTCAATAAAAACATGGAACACGGACTCCTCCAGACCGCAGAAATTGCAGGCGGCCTGGGAGTCCGTGAACCGGCTTAAAAATTTGTTGCACGGCACTGCTCCGTGCACCACCCTCCAGGCCAAGTCCCCGATGAATAGTGGGAGGACCCCTGCGTAGAGTGCCCTCCATCGGGGACCCCCGCCTCCTCCGGACGGCAAGATGGTACGCCATGGCGTGTCCGGACGGCCGGCGAGGATGGCAAAGTTGAGGGTGTGCAGGAGCAGCCCGTACAGGAAACCCCTCCGCGCGGAACTGAAAGGCACGGAGGGGATTTCCCCGAGGCGGCTCAAGTTGTGAGGCGCCGGCCCCCGAGGGAGGTTCCGGGGTTTGGCGCCGATGAGGAATTCCGTCCGGACGGGGGTCAGTTCGGACGGGATCTCCCCACGTGCCTGAGCCTCCTCGATGCACCTAACGGAGTCGGGGCCCAGAGCTGTTTTTAGCGACTCGATGGCATCGGCCGCGTGGCGGACGTTTCCTTGTGCATGAATCCCAAAAAGTTAGTTTGCAGGTGCAGCAGGTAATCAGGAAGGCGAATGGAATGTTGGCCTTCATTGTGAGAGGGATGGAGTACAAAAGCAGGGAGGTCCTGCTGCAACTGTACAGGGTATTGGTGAGGCCGCACCTGGAGTACTGAGTGCAGTTTTGGTCACCTGACTTAAGGAAGGATATACTAGCTTTGGAGGGGGTACAGAGACGATTCACTCGGCTGATTCCGGAGATGAGGGGGTTACCTTATGATGATAGATTGAGTAGACTGGGTCTTTACTCGTTGGAGTTCAGAAGGATGAGGGGTGATCTTCTAGAAACATTTAAAATAATGAAAGGGATAGACAAGATAGAGGCAGAGAGGTTGTTTCCACTGGTAGGGGAGACTAGAACTAGGGGGCACAGCCTCAAAATACGGAGGAGCCAATTTAAAACCGAGTTGAGAAGGAATTTCTTCTCCCAGAGGGTTGTGAATCTGTGGAATTCTCTGCCCAAGGAAGCAGTTGAGGCTGGCTCATTGAATGTTTTCAAGTCAAAGATAGATAGATTTTTAACCATTAAGGGAATTAAGGGTTACAGGGAGAGGGCAGGTAAGTGGAGCTGAGTCCACGGCCAGATCAGCCATGATCTTGTTGAATGGCGGAGCAGGCTCGAGGGGCTAGATGGCCTACTCCTGTTCCTAATTCTTATGTTCTTATGTTCTGTTCAATAGGGTGTTGGGGTGCATCCATAGGACAATTGAGTATAAGACGAGGCGTACTGTTTTGTCCTTGTACAAGACCTTAGTCAGGCCGCACTTGGAATACTGCGTCCAGTTTTGGTCTCCTCACATGGTGGAAAGGGTGCAGAAGGCCACTAGGCGAATTCCAAGTCTAAAGCATCTTAGTTATCAGGATAGGTTAAAAGAGTTGGGACTCTTTACCTTAGAGCAGTGTATACTTAGGGAGAATATGATTGAGGTTTATAAATAATGAAGGGAATAGACGGTGTTCCAGCTGACCGTTTATTTCAATTAAACAGGTTAGGCAGGACCAGGGGACACAGATTTAAGTTGTATAAGGCTAGATCTAGGTTAGAGGTGGTTCTTTTGCCAAGAGAACAGTAGACCTCTGGAACACGCTGCCGTTCCATGTGGCGGATGCAGACTCACTGAATTCCTTCAAGCAAAAGCTGGATTTGTTTTTGGCTGTGGCGGCGATTACCTCTTACAGAAGGCAGGTACTGCAGGGAATTTAATGGCCAGGGTGATCTCCTGGACTAGTTTCGCTCACCTCGATGGGTCAGTCGGAGAGGAATTTCCCAGATTTTTTCCCCCAAATTGGCCTGGGCTTTTTAAAATCTGGTTTATTGCCTCTCCCAGGAGATCACATGGTTTGGGGTGGGGTGGAGTGTATAAGTTGTGATACACAAGGTATCGCAATTGTGTGGCACAGGCTGGATGAACCAGAGGGTCTTTACCTGTCCGTCATTGTTCGTATATTCGTAAATCCCACTCCAGGGACTTGTGCACAAAATCCAGGCTGACACTCCCAGTGCAGTGCTGAGAGCGCGCTGCACTGTCGGAGGTGCCGTCTTTCAGATGAGACTTTAAACCGAGGCCCCGTCTGCTCTCTCAGATGGACGTAAAAGAAGACCAGGAGAGTTCTCCCCCGGTATCCTGGGCCAATATTTATCCCTCAACCAACTAACGCCACCTAAACAGATGATCTGGTCATTATGTCATTGCTGTGCACAAATTGGCAGCTACGTCTCCCACATTACAACAGTGACTGCACTCAAAGTACTTCATTGGCTGTAAAGCTCTTTGGGACATCCCAAGATCGTGAAAGTCTTTTGTTTCTTATTAAAGTGCTTTATAACCAACGAATTGCTTTAAGGTCAGCCATGATCTGATTGACTAGCGGAGCAGGCTCGAGGGGCCGTATGGCCTACTCCTGCTCCTAATTCTTATGTTTGCATGAAGCCACTGTTCTGAAGTAGCCAAACATGGCAGCCATTTTGTGTACAGCAAGGTGCCATAAACCAATGTTTTCCACACTGCAACAGTGATTACACTTCAAGTGTGCTTCAATGGCTGTGGGCTGCTTTGAGACGTCCGGTGGTCATGAGAGGCACTGTATAAATGCAAGTCTATCTTTCTTTTCATTGGCAAGCTGCTTGCCATTTTAAGGAGGACTTAGGGCAGCTATTCATCCGATCGGGAGAGAACAGAGTAAGGAAAACCCTGCTGGATGGCGGAAATGGGGCGGGGAGGGTGGTGTGAGGCGGATAAAACTCCATCCACCGAGTCATGGAGGGAGCTATTTTAATTAATTCCAGACAATTAATGGAAGTCGTACTTATTGATCAGAGCAGCCATGATCTTATTGAATGGCGGAGCAGGCTTGAGGGGCCAGGTGGCCTACTTCTGCTCCTATTTCTTATGTTCTTATAAACAGCCAATAAATGAATGGAGCAGACAATCTGTTTTTTCTGGTGTTGGTTAAGGAAGGAGGGCCGAGGGAGCTTCGCGAGTTCTTGCAGTTCAGGAGGCCTGGGAATGAATGAGTTGGGAGTGGGAGACGTCACGACATCCACAACACTGAGGGTACAGGGCAGGCGGAAGTATCTTTGGGGCTGGACTTTGAACCAGTGTGCCCAAGCAACAAGGCAGTGCTGCCACTAAGCAAGTGCCCAATCTCTGTAACTAAACGGTGAAGCCACATTAAATGGCGGACGACAAACAGAACCAGTTACAAGGCGACAGGCTCAGAAATTGTGCGTGCATACAAACTCACATCCACTGTGGGCAGACACATTAGATTTCCAATGACAGCAAACAGCCACCACAACTGTCTTGAAAGCCATCTTTCCGAAGGTGGCGGTGTGTAAGTGTTTGATGTGGTTTGAATTGTGCTCACTTTCCAGGAGCTAGAAGCTTCACCTTTTCTGCTAACAGGAAGAGATATGCTGAGCCGAGAGAGGAAATGACGCTATTTTTTGCAGTTCCTATTCACGCAGGAGAAATACTCGTGTTCTGGGCATTCACCTAAAGTAGAGATGACTGTCCCATTTCTCCACCAATCAGCAGCATTTACAAATAAACATTCAATAGAGGACTTCAAAACGACAAGGGGTTTTGGCGAGAAACTTCTTCTACAGGCAGGAGGGTCGGATACAAGAGGACTCAGATTTCAGATAATTGGCCGAAGAACCACAGGGGAAATGAGGAGATTTTTTTTTTAAATCGGCACGTTGTTGTGATATGGAACGGGCGGTGGAAGCAGATTCAATAGTAACTTTCAAAAGGGAATTGGATGTACTTGGGAAGGAGGGATTCATTCTCAGAGGGTGGTAAATCTGTGGAATTCTCTGCCCCAGAGAGCTGTGGAGGCTGGGTCATTGAATATATTTAAGGTGGAGACAGACAGATTTTTGAGCGATAAGGGAGTGAGGGGTTATGGGGAGCGGGCAGGGAAGTGGAGTTGAGGCCAAGATCAGATCAGCCACGATCTTATTAAATGGCGGAGCAGGCTCGAGGGGCCAAATGGCCGACTCCTGCTCCTATTTCTTATGTTCTTATGTAAAAATATGCAGCGCCATGTGGAAAGAGCAGGGGGAGCGGGACTAATTGGATTGCTCTTTCAAAGGGCCGGCACAGGCACGATGGGCCGAATGAACTCCTTCTGTGCTGCAAGATTCTACATGCGTCCACACACAGCATTATTGCTTACTATTCCAGCATCAAGACATAACTGTCCTCAAATTTAAAGTTATCAGGTGCTTATGGTAGTGTAACGGTTATGGTACGAGACTAATAAATCTTGAGTACGTGAGTTCAGATCCCACCAAGGCAGATTGAGAATTTGAATTCAGTTTTTAAGAACCTGGAAATAAAAAGCTGGTCTCAGTAAAAGTGGCCATGAAACTACCGGATTGTCATAAAAACCCATCTGGTTCACTAATGTCCTTCAGGGAAGGAAACCTGCCGTCCTTACCCGGTCTGGTCGATAGGTGACTCCTGTTCCACCCCAACACAGTTGGGCTCTTAGCTGCCCTCTGATGTGATCTAGCAAGTTGTATAAAACTGCTACATAGAATAATAGAAGACCCACCACCTTCTCATTCCAACTAAGGATGGGTAATAAAGACCGGCCCCAGGCCTGTGATGCTCATAACTCGAGAATGAATTTTTAAAAAAGATTATGTTACTATCGTGTCAGCCATGGCTTGGTGAAGAACACTCTTGCCTCGGAGCCAAAAGGTTTTGGGTTGAAGCCCCACTCCAGAGTCTTTAGCACATAGTCCAGTGCAGTGCTACACTGTCGGAGGTGCTGTCTTTTGGATGAGACGTTAAACCGAGGCCCCGTCTGCTCGCTCAGGTGGATGTAAAAGATCCCACGGCACTATTTGAAGAAGAGCAGGGGAGTCATTCCCGGTGTCCTGGCCAATATTTATCCCTCAATCAACATCACTAAAAACAGATTATCTGGTCATTATCCCATTACTGTTTGTGGGAGCTTGCTGTGCGCAAATTGGCTGCTGTGTTTCCCACATTACAACAGCGACTACTCTCCAAAAGTACTTCATTGGCTGTAAAGCGCTTTGAGACGCCCTGAGGTCATGAAAGGCGCTATAGAAACGCAAGTTCTTTCTTTCTTACTTCTTAATGTATTAAATGTTGAGAGAAAGTGAAACAAAATCAGACAGAGTGAAAAGAGGAAAAAAGGGGAGGGGTGTGGAGGGGTAGCAGGCGGGTGTGAGATGGGCTAGCACTGTGTTCTTCAAGACTAAGACATAAGTCCAGCCAACACCAGTGCAATGAAAGTCTCCGCTCTATATCTGCATGTCTATCCCTTCACATATGTAAAACAAGTTTGGGCTATCTCCACCTAGTGCTATAGGCCCACAGTACAAAATAGCCAATTTGTGCCAAAGTGTGGTCAATCTCACTCAGAGGGGTTGTAAAGATGGCTGTTAAGGACAAGGGAGAAATTCACACCGTGGCAATATGGAGCACTGAGGCACCTTCTTCGAGTAGAGGAAGATTTACTTGGCTTCTGGCCGGGATTCGCTGGAAATGATTGATGTACGAGGAGTCCCAAGCTGGAACCACTTTCCAATCCCGACACCGCACTTCTGTTGAGTAAAAATTCACCTCTGCACCCTGTCCATCCACTGCTTAGCCCGGCCTCCAAACCAGGCAACCTCTCCAACCTGTTAGCCAAAATGTTATGCGCCATGTCTCTAAATATAAGTTGGGCTTGGGCTTGTCGAATCAGACACGACCACACATGTATATTTTTTAAACATCAATTTGAACTTTATTTATGACAGACTTCAAGTACCAGCAAAGCAGCAACATGTTCCCAGCAGTAAAAGGACACTGCACAACATTCCTGCTGTGGGCAATCCTACGAACGGAACACAGTCATTATCTCTGTTCTGGGAACTATGCCAACCGAGACTTCTCTCTTGTGTGGCGGATTCACGTCGGTCCCTGCCTCAGTGTCGACCCTCGCTCTTTATACCCTTTCTATCCCTGCTGTGGCGATCACACCCTGTCAGGGCACTGGTAAACATCAACTACTATTGACCCAGCATATTTCTTCCCTTTATGAAGGCTATTCAACTCTAGGAGCCTTCCCACCTCAATATTCCTCACACAGGAATTGGCACACTCTTGTATTTATTCCCCCCAGACTGTATTCCAAACATCCCAGGCATTATTTCAAAATACTATGGCCAAAATTACATTCAAATATATTTTTTAAACTTTCACATGGTTACAATAAAGCAAAGCATAGTAACATGTCGCTTCCAAGAATCAGTCAGACCTGCTGCATTTTCCCTGATTAACCCTCTTCATCCTAGTCTCTGACATTGAATCATAGAAAATTACGACACAGAAGAAGGAGGCCATTTGGCCCATCATGTCCGTGCCCAAGGGGTCATCTAACAAGCTCATTTGCAGTTCTTCTGAAATAAATCAATTCCTTCTATCCTACACAGTGAACAATGATTGTTCTGGATACAACCCTGGCACCAAACAGAACTAAAAAATAAAATGCTTGTATCTATATATGCGGCACAGGCACGATCGGCCAAATGGCCTCCTTCTGCGCTGTACAATTCTACATCGTGTCCGATCGTATTGGAATGTCTACGAACGCAGTGAATGACTTTCTGCAGCCCAGTGACTGTTACCCAGCCCCCATTCTGTACTTGCAGCATCCCATAAACAGCAAGATGAAGACCCAATCGATCTCTTCTTGGTGATTGAGGGTCAAGGGAGGAATGCTAGCCAATCCCAGGAGAACTCGCTGCACTGTCACAACCGGTGTTGTGGGGTGGTTAGTGTCCACCTGAACAGGCAGACAAAGCCATGTTTCATCCAAAAGACGGCACCTCCGACAGTGCAGCGCTCCCTCAGCACTGCACTGGGAGTGTCAGCCTGGATTATGTGCTCAAGTCCCTGGAGTGGGGCTGGAACCCGCAACCTTCTGACTCAGAGGCGAGAGTGCTGCCCACTGAGCCACAGCTGACACTGTGGAATCAAAGTTATCCAAAGGGACAATTTCACAACAGTTTGAATGGTTTCCTTCACAGTCAAAACTGAGCTTTTCCTTTAAAAAAAAGAGCAATTTTACATTGCGTGATTCGGTATGAGGCAGTTCTTCCAGGTTTCAATACGCCTATACTTGTCCCAACATATCTTTCACTGTCTGCCAAGATTTAAACATCCTGTTGTTTTTAAAATACGACTTCTCTTTTCAAGATATTTTCTTCCTTTCCCCTATTTTTGTCTCTCTCCCCAGGCCACAATGCTCTCCTGGTGTTACCGGTGATTCACTCCAACTAACCAGCCTTTCCGAGGTGCTCAAAAGCAGCCCGAACAACAACTTGTATTTATATAGCGCCTTTAACGTAGTAAAACTTCCAAAGGTGCTTCATAGGAGCGTTAGTAAACATAATGTGACACCAAGCCACATGAGGAGATATTAGGGCAAGTGACCAAAAGCTTGGTCAAAGAGGTGTGTATTAAGCAACGTCTTGAAGGAGGACAGAGGTAGAGAAGCAGAGAGATTTGCGGGGGGCGGCATTTCCAGAGTTTAGGGCCCAGGCAGCTGAAGGCACGGCCACCAATGGTTGAGCGATTATAATCGGGGATGCTCAAGAGAGCAGAATTAGAGGAGCGCAGATATCTCAGGGGGTTGTGGGACCGGAGGAGATTACAGAGATAGGGAGGGGCGAGGCCATGGAGGGATTTGAAAATAAGGATGAGAATTTTGAAATCGAGGCGTTGCTTAACTGGAAGCCAATGTCGGTCAGCGAGCACAGGGGCTGATGGGTGAGCGGGACTTGGTGCGAGTTAGGACATGGGCAGCCGAGTTTTGGATTACCTCAAGTTTACGTCGGGTAGAATGTGGGCCAGGAGCACGTTAGAATAGTCAAGTCTAGAGGTAACAAAGGCATGGATGAGGGTTTCAGCAGCGGATGAGCTGAGGCAGGGGCGGAGACAGGCAATGCTACAGAGGAGCCCAGGATGGTTCTCCGTCTCTTCATCGTGCTATATTCTTTTGGATGAGACGTTAAACCAAAGCCTCGTCTGCCCTCTCGGGTGCATGTAAAGGATCCCAAGGCACCATTTGAAGCACAGCAGGGGAGTTCTCTTGGTGTCCTGGCCAATATTCCTCCCTGAACTGTCACTAAAACAGATTAACTACTCATTCGTCGTGTTACTTTTTGTGGGGTCTTCCTGTGCCCAAAATGGCTGCTCCATTTGCCTACATAACAACAGTCAGTGTCCTCCAAAAAGTAATTCACTGTACGTGTAGCACTCTGACCCACTGCAGAGACATGATGAGTTGCAATACAAATGCAAGTCTTTCTCGGATTTGCCCTCTCTGTCTCTTGAGACGGGCAAGTGCCCAGCCTCGCCCAGCACCTCACCATGGTGGCACAACAGAGTTCATTAACACATGGCATGAAGTATCATGGGTGCATCCCTGTTTGCTTCCAACGCCCTGGTTGTTACCTCTTTATATGGATCGAGTGCTTTGGTTGCCTCCAAACTCGACGATTCCAAAGCTCTCCTGGCCGGGCTCCCATCTCCCACCCTCCGTAAACCCCCAGCTCATGCCAAGCACTGCTGCCTGTATCCTAGCCTGCATCGGGGTTGACTGGTATGTGCAAAACATCGGCGGCAACTGCCTCAGTGTGCAAATTCTACTATTTTGCGTCATGTTACATTCCGGGCCTCACTGCAATACAGTCCAGGGAAATCAGTGCCAAAGGAAACCTGGCATTGCTCCAAATCGACCCAAATACCAACTCTTACAGAAGCACACCAGGTATTACAGTGTGGCTTTGATCCTGCATCCCACAGGCACGAACACTGCGACGGACGCGGACGCTCGCAAGCCCTCACACGTTTCAGCATTTTCAGATTTGCCCTATGCCTCGCCAACTGCTCCGAATGGGCGCCACTGCACCGAGAGGAGGGGCTGGATTTTCAGTGCAACGTCCCCTCCCTCCCACTGAGCCCCCACCCCCAATCCACCGCCCAGTTTAGCAGTCTTGTTCCTGGGTTTTGTTTCTGAAGTCTCAGTGTCTTTTTCTCCCCACCCCCTCTCCCCCCCAACCCCCCAACCTTGTCTTTTTCTCTCTCCTACTGCCCCCACCCCTCTCAAGGATCACTCTAGTTCCTCCTTGGCATAGAGCCACTGCCCTTATATCAGCACTAAACTACCAATCTCACGCAAAGAGACTACAGGATGGTGCAATGTAAGCACCTGTGAGTATACTCACAGGTATGTAGAACCGTTGGCCTGCAATTTCTGCGGTCTGGAGGAGTCCGTGTTCCATGTTTTTATGGAGTGCACGAGGTTGCAGCCCCTCTTCCATTATTTAAAGGGGCTGCTCCTCAAATTCTGGTTGCACTTCAGTCCCACACTCCTGATCTTTGGGCACCCTGTGCGGAGGGGAGCGGGCAGGTCCGAGGGCCTCCTCGTAGGACTGCTCCATGGGCACGGCCAAGGGGGCCATCAGCCGGTCCAGGCAGCGGGCGGCCGCGGGGGTCGTTCAGCCCGACTGCCTGCCTCTCTTCCGCGCCTACATCCGGGCCAGGGTGTCCCGAGAGATGGAGCACGCGGTGTCCACCGGTACGCTCGCGGCCTTCCGCGAGAGGTGGGCGCCGGAGGGGGCTGGAGTGTATCATCACCCCCGGCAACCAAATTTAAATTTGATTTTATATGTTTTAAAGTTTAATTTGTTTAAGTTTGTCGGTTTTTGTGCCCCCTCCCCTCTTTTAGCCAGGGGGCACTTGTATAATTTCTGTTTCTGTGCCCTCAAAAAAAAACAAGGGGGCGCTTGAAAAGTTTTGGAACGTGCCCCCCCTTTAATCAGGGGGCAATTAATTAAAGTATTACAACAGAATAGTTGTAGAGCTGGTGTGTCGAGTGCCCTCAAAAAAAAGGGGGCACTTGAAAAGTTTTTGGAATGTGCCCCCCCACTTTGAATCAGGGGAGCACTTGATTACTGGTACAGTTAAATGTAGTTGTTGAGCCGTTGCCTTTTGCCTGGAACACGACCCATCTCCTCTATCTGGGAGTCTACCTTAGCTCTGACGAGGAAGCCTGGCCGGCGAACTGGCAGGAGCTGGAGGCCAAGGTCGCCGCTCGCCTACGGCGCTGGACAGGACTGCTCCGAGTCCTACAGGGGTCGAGCGCTAGTCATAAACCAGCTGGTGGCCGCTATGCTGTGGCACCGTTTTGATGTGTATGCAATAACTCAAGAGACTGAATACTGTAAACTTGGAACAGGTACAAACCTGGCTCTACTTTATTAGGGCCCGAAGTGATCACATTACAAGGTGGCTGGCCTTTTATACCTGGGCCGCACACACATGCACACAGCCCAATGACCTCCGACAATGGGGCCACCTGGTGGCTAGTAAAACCAAGCATACATACTAATATCTTAAAGGGGGATATTGTCATGTAACAGTCTTTTTACAAATTGAGACAAATGGCCGACTCCTGCACCTATTTTCTATGTTTCTATGTTTCTATGAGACGGTCTGGGGCTTTCCGCTCCTGTGTTGAATGTCTTAGTTCAACTCCAGCCTTGGGCGAGCGTTCGGAGTCTGTTATGACTGGGGGCTGGGAACCGATCTGATGGGAGAGGCAATGACCACGTCAGGGATTGAAAGTTCAGATTCATTGACCATGTCAAGGATTGAAAGTCCAGATTCATTGACCATGTCAAGGATTGAAAGTTCAGATTTATTGACCATGTCAAGGATTGAAAGTTCAGATTCATTGACCATGTCAAGGATTGAAAGTTCAGATTCATTGACCATGTCAGGGATTGAAAGTCCAGATTCATTGATGACAGCGGAGTCCTCTGATGACTGAGGGTGGGTTGGTTGGTCACTGATTGGGTCTTCCTCAGACTGTTCCGGTTCATCCGTGTGCCGCAGTTTTATCTGATCGACATGTTTCCTGCATGTCTGCCCATTCTTGAGCTGAACGATAAACACTCTGTTACCCTCCTTGGCCGTAACAGTACCGGTGATCCATTTGGGACCTTGACTATAATTTAGTACATACACAGGATCATTGATAGAAATGCCACGTGACACAGTAGCGCGATTATGATACCCTTGCTGATGTCTGTATTCGACACGATTATTCAAGTCAGGGTGGACAAGAGAGAGCTGGTCTTGAGACTGCTCTTCATCAATAGTTCAGCAGGGAAGACCCCGGTAAGCGTATGGGATCTTGTCCTGTAACTAAGCAATATGCGTGACAAGCGAGTTTGCAGTAAACCTTGAGTTAAACGTTTCATACTCTGCTTGATGGTTTGGACCGCACGCTCTGCTTGTCCATTGGATGCAGGTTTGAATGGTGCTGACCTCACATATTTGATGCCATTGAGTTTCATGAACTCTTGAAACTCCATACTGGTAAAGCAAGATCCATTGTCGCTTACAACGATGTCAGGCAGACCATGCGTAGCAAATATGACACAAAGGCTCTCAATGGTAGCTGTGGATGTGCTGGATGACATTATACACTCGCTTCACTTGGAATAAGCATCCACCACAACTAAGAACATCTTTCCCAGGAAGGGACCTGCAAAGTCGATGTGGATCCTGGACCATGGTTTCGATGGCCACGACCACAGACTCAGCGGTGATTCCGCTGGTGCTTTACTAAGCTGCATGCAAGTGCTGCACTGATGCACACATGATTCCAGATCAGAGTCAATTCCAGGCCACCATACATGAGACCTGGCAATGGCTTTCATCATGACAATACTGGGATGCATGCTATGTATATCATGCACAAATTTCTCACTGCCTTTCATCACTGTCATCAATGAATCTGGACATTCTCCCCTGCCGATTACCCCACAGTGTACAATCTGATTGAATGGATAGTTCGTCTTTGTGACGAATGTAAGGCTTGGTCTCCTCACACATTTGCTTGGCTATGGCAGACCAATGACCACTAAGGATACAGCGTTTCACAATCGATAATATCGGGTCCTGGTTGATCCAGGTCTTAACTTGTTGGACTGTGACAGGGGTTCCTTCACTTTCAAAAGCATCCATGACTAACAGTAGGTCTGCCGGTTGTGGCGTTTCTACCTC
Organism: Pristiophorus japonicus; assembly: GCF_044704955.1. Taxonomy (NCBI): domain Eukaryota; kingdom Metazoa; phylum Chordata; class Chondrichthyes; family Pristiophoridae; genus Pristiophorus; species Pristiophorus japonicus. Next base: position 24,857,989 of record NC_092010.1, on the reverse strand, counting down.
TGGTGTGAGCAACGGCAGACGGCTCAGTGCATCGGCACAATTCTCGGTGCCAGGTCTATGGCGAATGGCATAATCACAGGCAGATAATGTCAGCGCTCACCTCTGGATGCGGGACAATGCATTGGTATTGATACCTTTGTTTTCCGAAAACAATGAAGTGAGTGGCTTGTGATCTGTTTCCAGTTCAAACCGAAGACCAAGCAGGTACTGATGCATCTTTTTAAGCCCATACACACAGGCTAGTGCTTCTTTTTCTACCATGCTGTAGGCTCTTTCCGCCTTTGACAAACTTTTCGAAGCATATGCAACAGGTTGTAATTTGCCCGACTCATTAGCTTGTCGGAGCACGCAACCAACTCCATATGATGAAGCATCACAGGGTAATACTAGACGCTTACACGGATCATAATGTACCAGCAGCTTGTTAGAGCAAAGCAGATTTGTAGCTTTCTCAAAAGCTCTATCTTGAGACACACCCCAAACCCAGTTGTCGCCTTTTCTTAGCAGCATGTGCAGTGGCTCCAATAAGGTGCTCAGTCTAGGTAAGAAATTACCGAGGTAGTTGAGTAGACCAAGAAACGAACGCAGCTCCGTCACATTCTGAGGCTTGGGTGCATTTTTGTGGCCTTGGTTTTCGAGTCCGTGGGCCTGATACCGTCAGCAGCAATTTTCCTCCCCAGGAATTCGACTTCCGGTGCCATGAAGACGCACTTCGAGCGTTTCAGTCTGAGTCCCACTTAGTCCAAACGATGTAGAACCTCTTCCAGGTTGTTCAGATGTTCGGCAGAGTCAGGACCTGTGACCAGTATGTCATCTTGGAACATGACGGTTCTGGGGGCGGACTTCAGTAGACTCTCCATGTTCCTCTGAAATATGGCTGCAGCCGAGCGAATTCCAAAAGGACACCTGTTGTCCTTTATGAGTGTTGATGCACGTAAGTTTCTTCAACGTGTCAACCAGCTCCTGTGTCATGTAGGCCGACGTCAGATCCAGTTTTGTAAATGACTTCCACCCGGTTAGCGTTGCAAACAGGTCATCAGCTTTCGGAGTTGTTTTGAAACTCGGTTGATCGTAACCTTGTAGTCTCCATAAATCCTGACAGTGCCATCACTTTTCAACACGGGAACAATGGGGCTGGCCCATTCGCTAAATTGGACCGGTGATATGATCCCTCCATGTTGGAGTCTGTCCAGTTCGATTTCGACTTTCTCCCTCATCATGTATGGAACCACCCGAGCTTTATGATGGACGGGTCTTGCATCTGAGTCCACGTGGATCTGCACCTTGGCTCCCGTGAAATTGCCGATGGCTGGTTCAAACAGCGCGGGTTACTTGCTCAGCACTTGAGCGCATGGAGCATCCTCCTCAGACGACAACGCTTTGATCTCGTTCCAGTTTAGTTTGATTTTTTCTAACCAGTTCCTGCCCAGTAGCATTGGACCGTTGCCTGGAACAATCCATAACGGTAAATCGTGAATCGCACCATCATACGACACCTTGATTACTGCACTGCCAATCACCGTTATGAGTTCTTTAGTGTACGTACGCAACTTGGCATTGACTGGACTCAGCTTAGGCCTCACAGCCTTAGTATCGCACAGCCTGTCGAATGTCCTCCTGCTCATTATTGATTGACTCGCACCCGTGTCCAATTCCATCGGTACCGGCACACCATTAAGTTTTACATTAATCATTATCGGTTGGCTCTTTGTTAGGAACGAATGCAGTCCATACACTTCCTCCACTGGTATCTCGGATTGTATATCCGGATCCGCGCTAAACTGGTCATCATCTTCCATGTGGTGTGTCGCAGCACGCTTGCTCAGTTGCGGACACATGCGCTGGAAATGCCCCACTCTCGAACAGCCTTTACAAATATACTGTTTAAACCGACACTGATGATGCCGATGATTTCCCCCACAACACCAACACGGTGATATCGGATTCATTCCCATTGGTGGACTTGGAGCAGCCACAGATTTCATGTACGCAGTCAGGTCGGCCCTGCTATATGCAGCTCTGCCAAACGACGATACTATCTTGTTTACAGTACTTGCCAAGTTTTCAATGATATCTGCTTTAAGCTTTTGTCCGTTGTCGTGCATGATTGGGCAATCGTGATGGCCTTGCTCAAATCCAGCGTCTCCGCCGCCAGTAGCTTACGCAGGATCACCTCGTGGTTGTTGCCAATTACAAAGAAGTCCCTCGGCATGTCTGCCAACGCAGTTTCAAACTTACAGTCCAGTTAGACGTCTTAGGTCGGCAACGAATTCCGATACATCCTGGCCCTCAGAACGAACGTGCGTATAGAATCGATATCTTGAGATGATGATGTCTTCATCTGGTTTGAGATGGTCACGTACCAAAGCACACAATGTTTCATAGTCCTTGTCTATTGGACTTAAGGGCGAGAGGAGATTCTTTGAGTCCATAGATTTTTGGACCACAAACCGTGAGGAGGGCCGCCCAGTGCCGAACTGCGTCTGCCTCTTTCTCCATTTTGTTGGCCACGAAGTACTGGTTCAAGCGGGCTACAAAGTCTGTCCAATCTTCTCCCTCCACAAATCACTCCAGAATTCCAATTGTATCATTTTTGTATGCGACGTCTTGTTACCTCGTCGCCAAATGTTGTGTATGTAATAACTCAACAGACTGAGTACTGTAAACTAACACAGGTACAAACCTGGCTCTACTGTATTAGGGCCCAAAGTGATTACATTACAAGATGGCTGGCCTTTTATACCTGGGCCGCACACACGTGCGCACAGCCCAATGACCTCCGACACTGGCGCCACCTGGTGGCTAGTAAATCCAAGCATACATACATGACACAGTTGATCACTTTGACCCCTCCCCCTGCGTTTGTCGCCAAGATACAGAAGAAACTGGTGGACCTCTTCTGGAACAACAGGAAGCACTGGGTCTCTGCCGCGGTCTTGAGTCTCCCGCTTAGGGAGGGAGGTCAGGCGTTGGTGTGCGTCAGCGCACAGCTAGCGACTTTCCGTCTTCAGACCCTGCAGAGATACCTTTACGTCAAGCCCCCTCCAAGATGGTGTGCGCTGGCGACGCATTTCTTCCGCCAGCAGTACCGCTTCAATTATGACATGCAGCTCCTGTTTGTGAGCCTGGGGGGGCATCAGGACCGTCATGCGGGGGCTGCCTGTCTTTTACCAGGAACTCATCAGGGTCCACCAAGTGCAGCTCTCCACCGTCTGGAGTGGCGGCTGTCCTGCAGGAGCCGCTGCTCAGGAATCCGTACCTCCATGACCGCGGTTTGAGGTGGCAGGCGGATGAGAGGGCTGTGGCTGGCGAGGTGACCAGGGTCAGGGACCTGCTCGATGGCGGAGGAGCGGGCTGGATGGTGCCAGACGTGCTGGCATGGCGCCTAAACTGGGCCGACGTCCGCCGCGCGGCCGATGCCATCGAGTCGCTAAAAACAGCTCTGGGCCCTGACTCCGTTCGGTGTGTCGAGGAGGCTCAAGCACGTGGGGAGATCCCGTCCAAACTGACCCCTGTCCGGACGGAATTCCTCATCGGCGCCATGCCCCAAAACCTCCCTCGGGAGCCAGCGCCTCACAACTTGAGCCGCCTCGGGGAAATCCCCTCCGTGCCTTTCAGTTCTGCGCGGAGGGGTTTCCTGTACGGGCTGCTCCTGCACACTCTCCACCTTGCCATCCTCGTCTGCCATCCGGACACGCCATGGCGCAATATCTTGCTGTCCGGAGGAGGCGGGGGTCCCCGATGGAGTGCACTCTACCCAGGAGTCCTCCCCTTTTTGGGAACTTGGCCTGGAGGGTGGTGCACAGAGCAGTCCAGTGCAATAAATTTTTCAGTCCGTTCACGGGCTCTGTGGCCACCTGCAATTTCTGCGGTCTGGAGGAGTCCGTGTTCCACGTTTTTTTTGCATGTGCGAGGTTGCAGCTCCTCTTCCAATATTTGAAGGGGCTGCTCCTCAATTTCTGGCTGCACTTCAGTCCCACACTCCTGATCTTTGGGCACCGTGTTCGGAGGGGAGCGGGCAGGTCAGAAGGGCTCCTCGAAGGACTGCTCCTGGGCCTGGCCAAGGGGGCCATCAGCCGGTCCAGGCAGCGGGCGGTCGAGGGGGTCGTTCAGCCCCGACTGCCTGCCTCTCTTCCGCGGTTACATCCGAGCCAGGGTGTCCCTGGAGATGGAGCATGCGGTGTCCACCGGTACGCTCGCGGCCTTCCGCGGGAGGTGGGTGCCGGAGGGACTGGAGTGCATCATCACCCCGGCAACCAAATTTTAATTTGACCGCAGTTGTTCAAAAGTTTTATTTGTTAATTTGTTGGTTTTAGTGCCCCTTTAAAAAGGGGGCACTAGATTTCTAGTTTTCACAAAATAGTTGTAGAGCTATTGCATTGGAAGTGGCTTAGCCAGTCACGTAATGTTCACAAGACTGAATAAAACCCCAGTCCGTTGATTCTAGATCATCCACGATGAGGCAGGTGGTTGTGAGCCTAGTGGTAATGAGTTGTGTGATTGTCAAACCTTTGCTAATAAACCAACTCGTTCTTAATAGCAATGTGTTGCTATGGATTCTTAAGCAAAGAACCCATGAAGCAAATCGATTACAGATGGGGGACATGGGAAATGGATAAATGTCAGATTGGCACAGCAGGGGGTGCTCTCTGGAGGTTGGGCTGGGGTTGCCAACTCTGATTGGACGTATTCCTGGAGGTTTCATCGCATAATCTCCTGCCGTCAACCACCCCTCCCCCTCTCCCACGCTCCTGATATTGGTCAAAAAACATGTCTATCCTTGCAAGGCCCCGCCTTCCCACGGCCAATTGGAAAGCGAACAGATTCTTCTTTACCCAATTGGATGATTCTTGACTGTCAATCAATCAATTCCCCCATGTCCAATACTTCTGCAACTATTTGAACACTTTTAAGAACATAAGAATTAGGAGCAGGAGTAGGCCATTCGGCCCCTCGAGCCTGCTCCACCATTCAATAAGACATGGCTGATCTTCGACCTCAACTCCACTTTCCTGCACTATCCCCACATCCCTTGATTCCCTTAATATCCGAAAATCTATCGATCTCAGCCTTGAATATACTCAACGACCTCCACAGCCCTCTGGGATAGAGAATCCCAAAGATTCACCACCCTCTGAGTGAAGAAATTTCTCCTCATCTCAGTCCTAAATGGCCGACCTCTTATTCTGAGAAAATTTTAAAGAGACACAATTTTGATTGCTCCAATGTTTTTTCTCCTGGGTTGCACACAGCAGTGTCTTAGAAATGAGTCTTTATTGCTTAGAGACTCCAGGGCACTCCTGGAGGTTTAGCGACCCTCAATTGTGGACTGAGGTACCAAAGTTGCTCAGTATCCAACGTTGGTTCGCTTGACGCCTACAATGGGAGCACTTCCCCCCATTGCTAATATCCTGTTTCTGCTCATCAAAGCATTGAAAATCCAAAAGCTGAAACACTTCAGCTGGTGGCCCGTCGAGGGTCCAAGTTGTCAAAGAAACACTTGGCTGCAACCACTGAATTAAGTGGGGGAGAGGATTGGGAGAAAAGGGGTCCACCACCCTTTAGAAAGAATGCTGATCCAGTAGCTCCCCCCGCTCCCCCCCGCTCCCATTTTCAAATTTGGTACAAGCCAGGTACACATGGTGTAATGTTCAAAGGCAGAGTGCGAGTCAATGAAACACAGCATTGTCATTTTACACAGATGATACAGCATGGGGAGCCGTGTAATATTGCTTTACATTGCACTGCCCATAACTCACAGGAGACAACTCTGGAGATCATGATGCATGCTACTTATGGGTTCAAGAATGTATTCCAACCAAAGGTCTCAGGTTACATAGGAACAGGAGGAGGCCATTCAGCCCCTTGAGCCTGTTCCGCCATCCCATTAGACCATCTGTATCTTAACTCCATTTACCTGCCTTGGTTCCGTAATCCATAAGACCCTTACCCATCAAAAATCGATCAATCCCAGTTTTCAAAATGTTCAATTGACCCCCAGCCTCAACAGCTTTTTTTGCGGGGGGGGGGAAGAGTTCCAGATTCCCACTGCCCTTTGTGTGAAGAAGTGTTTCCTGACATCACCCCTGAACGGCCTGGCTCTAATTTTAAGGTGATGCCCCCTTGTTCTGCACTCCCTCCACCAGAGGAAATAATTTCGCTCCAGCTACCCGATCATATCCTTTAATCATCTTCAGCAGTTCAGTTAGATCACCCCTTAATCGACTGTACGGAAGAGAATACAAGCCTGGTCTATGCAACCCGTATTCATAATTGAACCCTCTAAGCCCCAGTATAATTCTGGTGAATCTGCACTGCGCCCTCTCCAAGGCCAGTATATCCTTCCTGAGGGGCAGTGCCCAGAACTGAACGCAGTATCCAGACAGGGTCTGACCAAGGCTCTGTACAACTGTAACATAACTTTGATCATAAACCACAAGAACAAAGTCGGACTGGCTTGTGTCGATCATCTGAACCCCAAGATTGGATAACTGGTGTCATGAGGTATACTGAATGTACAAATCCTGTTTTTGTTTAAAACCAGAATGGAGAGGTTATACCTCTCAGGAAAGATTAAACAGGCCGGGGCTCTTTTCTCGAGAAAAGAGACGGCTGAGGGGGTGACCTGATGGAGGTCTTTAAAATTATGAAGGGGTTTGACAGGGTAGATGTAGAGCAGCTGTTTCCACTATTGGGTGAGACCAGAACTAGGGGCCATAAATATAAGATAATCACTAATAAATCCAACAGCGAATTCAGCAGAAACTTCTTTACCCAGAGAGCGGTGAGAATGTGGAACAAGGAGTGGTTGAGGTGAATAGTGTCGATGCATTTAAGAGGAAGTTAGATAAACACATGAGGGAGAAAGGAATAGAAGGATATGTTGATGGGGTGAGATGAAGAGGGGTGGGAGGGGGCTGGTGTGGAGCAGAAACACCGGCACGGACCTGTTGGGCCCAGTGGTCTGTTTCTGTGCTGTAAATACTACGTAATTCGATATAAACAGTGAGCTGCATGGATCATCAACAGAATGAATTGTGCAGCTGATTTTTAAACTGAAGACTATTGCACAAGTACAATTGAGTCACTGTGTTTGCTAATCCTCTCCCCTCCACTCTACGTTGAACATTTCAAACTCATGCCTTCATTGGAGCTGCACAGTTGAAAGTCACCTTGCTCGGACCCAGGGGTCAATAGAAAGTCGTTGGGTTTCTCATACAAACTTGGTGTCACCTTGAAGAGCGTTGGGTTGGAGAGTGACATTCCATCTTAGTACCCTCAACCTGATCCAGATTCTAACACTAGACAGCTCGTCAATCTGAATTGAGCCGAAAATAGCAGTCGGGTATGTCATGTATCTCACACTACTGTACATAACTGTATCTCACCATGCTATACATGACTGTAACCAGAGATGACCTGTAACCACAAGCTTACCTTACCACCACGGGTGCACTTGCAGGAGACACTGGATACCTGTCCCAGACAGGTATATAAGGACAGGTCTCAGGCAAGTGTGGCATTCGAGAGCTGTGTAATAAAGGTGCAGGTCCTGAGTGACCTTGACTTCAGTACGTGCCTCGTGTGAGTCTGTACTGCGGGGACAGAACTTTACAGGGTAAATTGGAGAAGCTGTGCAACATCCAACTAATAAGCTTAAAGATAAGTTTGCTTTGTTTAACACTTGAAACTTGAGCAATGCTAACATGCAAAGGAGTTTTTCCTACTGTGTCCACACAAATAGTGAGAAAGACCTTCAAAAGAATTATAGATTGTGTCCATCCAAACTTGGGCAACGTCTGGAGAGAGTAGTTAGAGCTACATTAGCCACGTCGCGGTTTGTGGGAGCTTGCTGTGCGCGAATTGGCTACCGCGTTTCCAACATTACAACAGTGACGACACTTCAAAAAGTACTTCATTGGTTGTAAAGCGCTTTGGGGCATCCTGAGGTCACGAAAGGCGCTGTAGAAATGCAAGTACAGTACTGGGCATTTGTTTGGGTATAGGCACGGGCTAGCACAGTAATGGCCATTTATTTTGCTATCCCAGGTTTCTCAGTTGGGACACCACAATTGGTCTCAGATATCTGAAAACTTAAGCCAATACACTTGTGTGATACTCATAATTCTCCTCAAATTGCTCCCGACAAAATACTTCACCCTCGTGTTATATCGCTCAAAATACTTACCGCCTGGGTACTTGTGCCTGATTTCTACGTGTTGGCTAAGGACAGAATCAGGCTCACTCTGCGTGGTCAAATGGCCTGCTTTGGCTCCGACATTAAGAATGGCCCAGGACTGGTGGGCAGCTGGCAGGCATGGAAGAGTTCATACCTTGAGGAGACGAGAGGAAAACTGGGGCAGGGGGTGGGGGGGGGAACAGAAGCTAGTTTATTTTTAATATTACATAGTGCCAAAAGGAAGAAAGCAAGCAAGCCACCTACTGTTTCACACAAATCCTTCACAACCAAGAACAATAAAAGGTTTTGTGGACATGACAGATTTTTTCATTCAAAAGCAATAATAGTCAAGAGCTTCCTGGAACGCAACTACTTTTACAAGATCAGAGCCGAGATAGTGGTTTATGGAAAAGGTGCAAAGCAAGAAAGACGCCTTTCTTTCACAACCTCAGGATGTCCCAAAGTGCTTTACAACTCAAAGTACTTTTTGAAATGTAGTCACTGTTCTAATGTAGGAAACGAAGTTCTAATGTAGGTGTAAAGTCCTGTCCCCTCAGTACAGATTCACACGAGGCATGTAGTGAAGTCAAGGTCACTCTGGACCTGCACCTTTATTTCACAGCTCTGGAATGCTGCACTTGCCTGAGACCTGTCCTTATATACCTGTCTCTTGCAAGTGCACCCCTGGTGGTAAGGTATGCTGGTGGTTACAGGTCATATCTTGTTACAGTCATGTAGAGCATGTTAGGATACAGGTGTATATAATAATGTAAGATACATGACATCACCCTCCCCCAAGGTCTTATTGTCTTTATAGGTTCAGTCTCTCAGGTGGTCTACGCTCTCGCGTGGAGCGTCTGAGTTGTGGTTCAGTTGTTTGCCTTGGTGTCTGTTTTTCTTTGGGTGTGGTTGCTGGATCTCGCCTGGGCTGTCTGTTTCGATTGGTGTGATTGTTGTTGACTCGCCTGGGCTGTCTGTTGGGATTGCCCTTTCCTCAGGTTGTTCCCTCTGTCTGTCCACCAGGTGTGGTGCGAGTTCCACATTGTTGTCTGCCTCTGGTTCCGCAATGTTGTTGGTAAATCTGCTTTTGACTTGGTCTACATGCCTCCGGCAGGTTTTGCCATTGTCTATTTGTACTACCAGTAGCCTGTTTCCTTCCTTGCCCATTACTGTCCCTGCAAGCCATTTGGGACCCCTGCCATAGTTTAGTACAAACACTTTGTCCCCTATCTCATTCCATCTCCCCCTCGAATTTCTGTCATGGTACTCAGTCAGCTTATGGCGCTTTGCCTCAACGATTTCATGCATGTCTGGGAGGATTAATGAGAGCCTTGTTTTTAAAGTCCTTTTCATCAACAGTTGCGCGTGGGGGGTCCCAGTCAGTGAGTGCGGACGAGATCTGTATGACAGCAGCAGTCGCGACAGGCGACCCTGCAGCGTGGGACCTTGGATTTTAAACATGCCTTGTTAAATGATTTGCACTGATCTCCCCACCGGGCCGTTGGAGGCCGGCTTGAACGGTGCCGTCTTGACGTGATTTATACCGTGGTCAATTATAAAGTCTTGGAATTCTGCGCTGGTGAAGCACGGACTATTGTCACTGACCAATATGTCAGGGATTCCGTGTGCTGCAAACATGGTTGCGAGGCTCTCCACAGTGGTGGAGGTTGTGCTCGAGTTTAAAATGGTGCATTCGATCCACTTTGAAAATGCATCTACAGTTACGAGGAACATTTTGCCTATGAATGGGCCCGCATAGTCTACGTGCACCCGCGACCACGGTTTGGTAGGCCAGGGGCTCAGTGAAGCCTCCCTGGGGGCATTGCTGAGTTGGACACAAATGGTGCACCTTCGGACGCAGAACTGCAAGTCCGCGTCAATACCAGGCCACCAGACATCTGGCTATGGCCTTCATGAGAATGATCCCCGGGTGCTCGCGGTGGAGCTCCCGGACAAATGCCTCTCTGCCTCGCAGAGGCATGACTACTCGGCTGCCCCACATCAGGCAGTCTACTTGTAGTGATAGCTCATGCATGCGCCTGTGAAAGGGTTTTAATTCCTCGGGGCAGGCATCGCGAGCCTCTGCCCAGTCACCGGTTAGGACACATCTTTTTACTAAGGATAATGTGGGGTCGCTGGCCGTCCAGGCTCTGATTTGGCGAACCTGTGGACTCAAAGGCATTGATTGCCATGACTATCTCACCGTCCTGTTTGTCAGGCCCTTCCGTGGTCGCCAGGGGTAGCCTGCTGAGCGTGTCGGCACAGTTGTCTGTGCCTGATGATATAGTCGTAGGACGCCAGCATGAGTGCCCACCGTTGAATTCGCGCCGAGGCGTTGGCGTTTATTGCCTTGCTCTCGGATAAGAGGGACGTGAGGGGCTTGTGGTCAGTTTCTAACACGAACTTGGCCCCGAAAAGGTATTGGTGCATCTTTTTGACACCGTACACGTACGCGAACGCCTCCTTCTCTACCATTCCGTACCCGCGCTCTGCCCGCGAAAGTGACCTGGAGGCAGAAGCTATGAGTTGTAATTTGCCCGCACTATTGACATGTTGCAAAACGCACCCGACCCCATACACTGACTCATCGCATGTGAGAACTAGCTTTTTACCTGGGTCAAAGAAAGTCAAAACACTGTTGGAACACAGAAGGTTGCATGCCTTATTGAAGGCACGTTCCTGGGCGTCCCCCCAAAACCAATCGCACCCCTTCCTGAATAGCACATGGAGAGGCTCCAGCAGCGTGCTTAAGTTATGCATAAAGTTCCCAAAGTAATTGAGTAGCCCGAGAAAGGCACGCAGTTCTGAGACATTCCGGGGCCTGGGTGCCAGGCGAATTGCTTCTGTTTTGGACCTGAGACCTGTCCTTATATACCTGTCTCTTGCAAGTGCACCCCTGGTGGTAAGGTATGCTGGTGGTTACAGGTCATATCTTATTAGTCAGGTATAGCATGTGAGGACACAGTTATATATAATAATGTAAGATACATGACAGTAGGAAAGAAGTTTCTTCTGAATTCCCCATTGGATTTCTTGGTGACTATCTTATATTGATGGCCTCTAGTTATGCTCTTCCCCACAAGTGGAAACATTCTCTCTGTATCCACTCTATCAAAACCTTTCTTAATTTTAAAGACCTATACTAGGCCACGCCTCAGCCTTCTTTCAAGAGGAAGGAGACCCAGCCTGTTCATTCTTTCCCGATATGTATATCCTCGCATTTCTGGTATCATCCTTGTAAATCTTCTCTGCAACCTCTCCAGTGCCTCTACAACCTATTTATAATATGGTGACCAGAACTGTACACAGTACTTCAAGTGTGGTCTAACATCTCCAGTGGTCCTGGTTAACCCTTACCACTGGACCAAGACCTAGCTCTGTCAAGCCCGTGTGGTGGCTGGTGTGCAACGGTCACCCCACGTTAAAAAAATCCACGACCAGGCATCTTCCACCCTTCAGGATGTAGTTCGGGACCTGGAATATTAGGTCCTTTATTGAAACACCTGAGAATTAATCCTTTTTTAAGTGGGGAAGCAAGTCATCCTCGCTTCGAGGGGCCGCCCAAGAAGGAGAAGTAGGAAACGTGGCAGCCAATTTGCGCACAGCAAGCTCCCACAAACAGCAATATGATCGTGACCAGATCATCTGTTTTAGTGATGTTGATTGAGGGATAAATATTGGCCCAGGACACTGGGGATAACTCCTCTGCTCTTCTTCCAAATAGTGCCATGGGATCTTTTACATCCAGCTGAGAGAGCAGACGGGGCCTCGGTTTAACGTCTCATCTGAAAGACAGCATCTCCGACAGTATAGCGCTCCCTCAGCATTGCTCTAAGAGTGTCAGCCTGGATTTATGTGCTCAAGTCCCTGGAGTGGGGCTTGAACCCACAACCTTCTGACTCAGAGGCGAGATGTGCTACCCACTGAGCCACAGCTGAGAAAAAGCTCTTTAATAACATATGGTCATGTGGTCATTTGTTGCATTGGTTCATAGGTTCACTGCTTAAGGATTCATAGCAACACATTGCTATTAAGAACGAGTTGGTTTATTAGAAAAGGTTTAACAATCACACTACACATTACCAGTTCATCCAGCAGGCTCACAACTACATACCTCATCGTGGATGACCTACACCTAACTGGCTGGGGTTTTATTGAGTCTTGTGAACATCACGTGACTCGCTAAGCCACTCCGAACTCAACAGCTCTACAATGAGCGTACTCACAGCTGCATTCATTACAGTTGTCACAGTAACAGTGGAGGCAGTCCACTCGGTTGATTCCTCTGAGATGAAGGGGTTGTCTTATGAAGAAAGGTTGAGCCTATACTCATTGGAGTTTAGAAGATTGAGAGGTGATCTTATTGAAACATATACGATTCTGAGGGGGCTTGACAGGGTAGCTGCAGAGAGGATGTTTCCCCTCATGGGAGAAATCCAGAACCAGGGGGCACAATTTCAGAATAAGGGACCGCCCATTTAAAACTGAGACGAGGAGGAATTTCTTCTCTCAGAGGGTTGTAAATCTGTGGAATTCTCTGCCCCAGAGAGCTGTGGAGGCTGGGTCATTGAGGTGGAGATGGACAGATTTTTGAACGAGAAGGGAATGAAGGGTTATGGGGAGAGGGCAGGGAAGTGGAGTTGAGGCCAAGATCAGATCAGCCACGATCGTATTAAATGGCGGAGCAGGCTCGAGGGGCCGCATGGCCTACTCCTATTTCTTATGTTCTTATGTAGACAAGTGGACACAGTGTTTGGGCTTGTACGGGTTGTGGTCTGTAAAGTCTTCCCTCTCAGCTCAATGGCCGACTATTTTAGTTCAGCGTGGTGGGTCTTGGTCATCTTCTTTCATCTGGCGTGGGGAAGGGGCTGCGGGACACAGAAGCGGGAGCTAAAGACCGCCACTTTTTAAAAAAATAACCATTTTTAACTTGTAGAATGGCACCAACTCACTGTGCCACATAGTTACAGGGTGTGGCTTTGTGCCTGCGATTTCTTCACAAACTGAGTGCCCAACTCCTGTCATGCAGGAAAGAAACATTTCCTCCAACAGGGAGACAGAGAGATTCACACCCCTCCCTCCCCCACACCAGTCCTAAGGTCACCCGCCTTCCAGGATTGCCCTACAGTTTCCACGAATTGAAGATTAATCTCCTGGACACTGCTGCTAGCAAATTTTGGGGGAAAAAAAAAATCAAAGGGACTTTTTTTTTTAAATTTGAAATGTTTCCCCCCCCCTCCCGCCTCCCCATTTTCTTTGAAGAGTTTCATTTATTAGTTGTAAAAATATTGGAGATGGGGCAAAAAAAAAGGCTGTTTGACTGGATTAATCCAATCGGGTACTGAAGAGTCAGTTTGCTTTCCAATTGGCTGTGGGAAGGCGGGCGCTCGGAGGATGGACCAATGGCGGGAGTGTAGGGGCGGGGCGGTAGGCAGCCAGCAGTCATGTGATGAAACCTCCAGGAATGCGCCCAGCCAGAGTTGGCAACCCCCGGCCAGTCCACCCTGTGACTCCAGCGTGGAGCATTTGGGATGCCCAGCAACGTGTCGCCCAATCTCCATCTCAGCTACAGGCCGCGGGGCGCACAGGGAGAGCAAGAAAGATGGAAGGGGAGGGGAAAATCACCCCAGCAAAAGAGGCAGTTACACCCTCAACAATAACACACATTGGTAACAAGTGGATATTGTATTAAACAAATAAGGTCATTTGAATTGAAATAACAATGACATGATGTCACATTGACAGCATATTGAACATGCCTCACACTCCAGGCAAGAGCACCCGTCAGCCTTGTGCATTGTGCAACCAAATGTAGATAAAGGCCGACTTTGTTCAAGCCAAGAATACCAGTATATTGGTGCATTCCCCCTTGTCAACTGATCCAACAGCACTTGTCCTATATTTACCGTACAGATCTAATGTTGCTGGAACTGCCGCAAATGAACGAGTGTATCCAGGAGCACAGTAGCTCCTTATTGGATGTTTCCCCAATGCATACCCTCTCTCCCCCCTCCCCAAGATGCTGCTCGATGCCCCCCCCCCAACCACCACAAGCCGCCCGCCCTCCCCATCAAGGCTGAACACTTGGCCGTGGAATTTTCACATAGCTGATCAGCCTGTGCCCATCTCAGCTATCAGGAAAGGTCTGCAAGATTCGCAGAGCTTCCAGTTTAAAATTATTTGATTAAGTTCAGGTGAGGGAAATAGTGGTTGTGGTGCAGGCGGAGATTGAGACCTTTCCATTTATATTCCAAATACAAATCAACCTGATTCTAGGGAAAGGATGAGCACGCAGGAGAGGGAGACACACACACACACACATAGAGAGAGAGACACACTCAGAGAGAGACAGACACACATACATACACAGAGAGTCACACATAGAGAGAGACACACACACACGCATACATATATACAGAGAGAGACCCACAGAAAGAGAGAGAGAGAAAGGGAGAGAGAGAGACACATACATACAGAGAGAGACACACTCAGAGTGAGAGAGAGAGACACACACATACATAAAGACACAAATAGATAGAGAGAGAGAGAGAGAGAGAGAGAGAGAGAGAGAGAGAGAGAGAGAGAGAGAAACACACACACATACATACAAAGAGAGAGAGAGACACACACACCCAACTCAACAGCTCTCCAAGCCTGTGAGCATACTCACAGGTGCATACATTACAATGGGGCAGGATGAAACAAGATGGAGGGATTTAAGAAGCGAATCGTTTTTGAGTGTGGGTACAGGATCGTTGGACGGGGGTGGAAGAGGCTTTTTTTTGGTGACCACAGAGTGAAGGAAGAGGGGAACGCACAGGAGACCAGGGCCGGAAGAGAGGAGGGTGTGATCAGGGATACAAGGCTGGAGGAGAAGGGTTGGGTGGAGTGAAAGCCACTGTGGGCTGGGGAACTAATGGAGGTCAGCAAGGGCAGAGGACACAAGAAGGACCTTGTGTGGGATACAGGCGATAAAGCTCGGAGTGAATTGGAGAACTCCCTACCTCTTCCCTTCCTTCCACTATCTACAGCGTGGAGTCACTGACCATTACTTTTTGATATACCTCGTCCTCCATGCGATACTTTTCAACCTTGGTGCTGCCCTGCATGGTGGATCTTCACCCTTCACCTAATTTTACGAAGTGCGATTGCCTGCCACCCTGTGTGTGTGTGTGTGTGTATATATTATATATATAGAAAGTTGAAGTGATAGCTTTGCTAACCCAATGGCTCAGTAGCTAGGTGCATTTTTAAAAAATTATTCATTCACAGGATATGGGCGTCGCTGGCAAAGCCACCATTTATTGCCCTCGGTGGTGAGTCACCTTCGTGAAGCGCTGTAGTCCGTGTGGTGAAGGCGCTACCTGTGACTTTGTCATAGCGGTTTAGTACAACTGGGTGGCCATTTCAGAGGGGCAGTTAAGAGTCAGCCACATTGCTGTGGGTCTGGAGTCACATATAGGCCAGACAGGGTAAAGACAGCAGATTTCCTTCCCTGAAGGACATTAATGAACCAGATGGGATTTTAATGACAATCCAGTAGTTTCACGGTCACCATTACTGATTTATATTTTCTATATAAATAAATAAATAAATTTATTTAACTGAATTTAAATTCCCCAGCTGCTGTGGTGAGATTTGAACTCATGCCTCTGAATCATTAGTCCAGGCCCCCAGATTACTAGTCCAGTAACATAACCACTATGCTACCGTACCCATGTCCAGTGTAGGGTTGAGCGACACAGACCAGGAGGATTCCAGGGTCTTTCCCAGATCAGAGTCAGTTGATCTCGGACAGGGAAGCGGTTGGGGTGCGAACTGCGACCATACCTCCGTATGTGACAGCACTTTCGGGTGATGAGGGGAGAATATTTGGGGCTGGTACTGGCAATGTTTAGGTGCTTTTACACAACAGAAAGACGGTGGGAGAAAAGACACACAGCTCTCCCGCTGGACAACTCCAGCTGGAGATGGAATCGAGCCAAGTTGTGGGAAGCCAGGAATACTGACGATGGCCGGAATTGTGGGACCACGCAAGTGCCATCGAAGGAACGGAGCCAATCTCGGTGAAACAGAGCCAGGGAACTGGTCCCAGTGATCTGCACTCAAGGCCACCTCATTACAGTGTTTACAGAGACCAGCCCCTGATCCACAGTGACCTATGCGGCTCTGGAGAACAAGCACAGAAGTAGAAGTGCCTTAGTCTATGGGTGCTGATGTTGAGAGGTGCCTATTGTACATGGTGTGCAGACAGAATGCTAGGGGGTTGGGGGGAGGAAGTGAGAGAAAGATAAAGGGGAAATTCCAGTGGGTCACGTGGCAAGGAACTAACTTCTGAACTCTGTACTTGATAGAGAAAATGCACTGATAGCAACAAATGAAGTATTGGAGTTCTCAGTTTCTGCCTCTTGACATTTACACGTCACATTAAAAAAATCTAATAAAAGTAGAGAGAACTCTGGATTTTGTGGTTCAAACCTCATCCAACTCTCAATTCTGTGCGGAACTCAAAAAGCTGTAGAGCTTGGCTGTGGCTCTGTGGGTAGCACATTAGCCTCCGAGCCAGAAGATTGTGGGTTCAAGTCCCACTCCAGAAACTTGAGCACAAAACTCTAGGTTGACACTCCCGTGCAGTACTGAGGGAGTGCTGCACTGTCAGAGGTGCTGTCTTTCAGATGAAACATTAAACCAAGGCCCTGTCTGCCCTCAATGTAAAAGATCCCATGGCACTATTTCGGAGAGGAGCAGGGGAGTTCTTCCCCAATGTCCTGGCCAATATTTATCCCTCAATCAACATCACAAAAAACAGATGATCTGGTCCTTATCATGTCGCTGTTTGTGGGAGCTTGCTGCGAGCAAATGGGCTGCTGCATTTCCCACATTACAACAGTGACTGCATGCCAAAAGTACTTCATTGGCTGTAAAGCGCTTGGTATGCCATTTGATCGTGAAAGGCGCTATATAAATGCAAGTCTTTTTTTTCCCATCCCATTCAAATCGCCGCAAAGGCTTTCCCCCGGACATTTCTACAGTTATTAACAATTTGCTCAGTAGCGGTCAAAGCTCCCGGGCTATCTGCTCGCTCCCACTGAGCAAACAGCACTGAAAGTGAAAGCTGGGTGTGACTCAGCCCTTAAAGTGATCAGGGTTTCAGACCCCGGCAACCCAGTTTCCCGGCCGGCGTTCTTACAACCTGGAAGAAGTCGTGAGCAAACAGCGGGGCTCGGGCCGAATCGCCCAGAGAGCAAGATACGGTTTTCTCCATTTATTTCTTCTTTTTTCATTCGTTGGGGAACTTTGCGTGCGAGTCGGAGAAGTTTGAGGTGTTCTTCTTTCTTGTCTTCCCTTCCCGTTTTCCAGCGTGGCGGCAGCCTCCCGTGGGGAAAATTCAGTCGGCTTCCTGAGCTCCCGCCCGAGGGGTGAGTGTGCAACGCCACTTTTAGCGCTGCGCTCTCACCTTTGGGCGTGAAAACTGAATTTGCCAGTTTGAGGCTGCACCTAACGCCCGGCGGCAAAATCAGCACTCAGGCGGTAACACCGCCTCAAACACGGCAGGACCCAATTTCAACCCCACATTATTTACTTTGCAGCATTACCGTTAAGCCATGTATGGGACCTCCAATCTGTGCAGAATTAAGCGATGGATACTGGGATGCACTACGGGTGGTACAATTGGTCTCGGCATCCATGGGTTAGGACAATCATCCAAAACTCTGTTGCCCATGTCCAATCTCGCACCAAGTCCCGCCCGCCCATCACCCCAGTGCTCGCTGACCTACATTGGCTTCCGGTTAAGCAATTTTAAAATTCTCATCCTCCTATTCAAATCCCTCCATGGCCTCGTCCCTCCCTATCTCAAACCTCCTCCAGCCCTACAACTCCTCCCCCCCACTCCCGAGATATCTGCGCCCCTCCAATTCTGCCTCTTGTGGGCCTCGATTTCCATCACTCCCCCATTGGCGGCCGTGCCTTCAGCCACCGAGGCCCCAAGCTCTGGAATTTCCTCCCTAAATCTCTCTGTCTCTCTACTTCTCTCTCCTCCTTTATGACGCACCTTAAAATCTCCCTCTTTGACCAAGCATTTGGTCCCCTGTCCCAATATCTCTTTATGCGGCTCAGTGTCAAATTTTGTCTCAGTGAGCTCCTGGGAAGCGCCTTGAAACGTTTTACTACATTAAAGGCACTATGTAAATGCAAGTTGTTGTTGTTGTTGAAATACCCAGCAGTCCCTGCAGGAAGTAGGCACGTCTGTATGTTGCGTGACAGAATTGGTGTCATTGCAATGGCTTCTGCAGTGGTACAACCTACCAACACTCATCATCAAGGGTCATACATGGCCAATGGACTTGAGTGAGATACCAGAGACCAACTAAAACTCACCGAGTCAATGTCTTCAGGAGAGGAAGGGAGAAACTTGGGAGAGAGAGAAAAAAAACTCTTAATATGTAAAATGTGTCATTTCTATCACGGAGAGGGGAGGCAGAATGGTGACGCCTGCCACTCCTTGTCCCATACACTGCAAACATAACAGGCTACCAGCTGGAAAATACCAAAACAAAGGGTTCCATCAGATGAAACGTTTTCTTTCTGTTATTTAGAAACCTTACCTGTGGCAGTTCTTATGTCGACACTGAGCAAACTGAAATGCTTAATTGACGTGAAAACTATTCTTAGCAGCCATTGATCGGAGCAACATTTATCTTACAGAAAGTGTTAAGGATATCGGATAGGTAAATCTAGAATACTGCTTGAGGTTGTAAGTGTGGGGCAAGGGGCCACACATTCACACAAGGACGAGACAACTTTCGGCCGGATATCAGGAAGTTCCGTATACGCAGAGTGAGCAACACTTGAAATGGACTCCTGGACAAAGTTGTGAATGTGAAAACGCAGGAATCATTGAAGAAACAAATGCTGAAATGAGGGGCATTCCAGGATCTTTTACGATGGGTGAATCAAGATGAATGGACTTCCTCAGACGTAATTATCCTGTGACTGCTAAATAATCATGAATGGATACTTGGCTGTAGCTACCGCTGGTGTTCTAGCTGATCTGATCACTCAAGTTTTATCCTTAAGGACACATAGAGGAGATTTGGCCCATTTGGCCTATTTTCCACAGTCCATCCAAGACTACCTCAATTGTGGAAATTCCTCCCTCTCCCCCAAGATCTCTATACTCTCTTCCTAACCCACATATGAATCAAACAGATCTATCATTATTAATAACACAAAAGTGAAATACTGCGGATGTTGGAATCTGAAATAAAAACAGAAAATGCTGGAAATATTCACCGGGCAGCATCTGTGGAGAGAGAAACAGAGTTAACGTTTCAGGTCGATGACCCTTTGTCAGGACTGGCGACAGTTCAAAATGTAACAGATTCTTCACTTCCCTCTGATCCCATCCCTTCTTCCAATCTCATCCCCTGCCGTGTTTTCACTATTCCCTTTGACCTTCCCCTCTCTGACCCCGAACGATCGGTCCTCAGCAAAGGCCTGAGCTTCATCCCCTTACGCCCCCCCACCCCCCCCCCCCCCCCCGCACCTCAATGAATTTCGAGCTCGGCACGATGCGGAGCTCTTTTTCCGTCGCCTTCGCCTCTATGCCCACTTATTCGTCCAGGGGTCTTCCCCCCCCCCCCCCCACCCCCGCCCCGCACAGCTGACCCTTTCTCCCGTGTTCAGAATTCTCGCTCTACCTGGACCCCTCCCTCTGGCCTCTTACCCTCTCTAGACCTCTCCATTGCAAACTGCCGATGGGACATCGGCCATCTCAATGTCTCTGCTCCCCTCACTCACTCCAACTTACCTCCCTCTGAACTTGCAGCACTCCGCTCGCTCAGATCCAACCCCAACATTGTCATCAAACCTGCTGACAAGGGTGGCGCTGTTGTTGTTTGGCGAACCAACCTCTACCTTGCAGAGGCTGATCGCCAACTCTCTGACACCTCCTCCTACCTCCCCCCTGGACCATGACCCCACCACCGAACACCAAGCCATCGTTTCCCAGAACATCACTGACCTCATCTCCTCTGGAGATCTTCCCTCCACAGTCACCAACCTCATAGATCCCCAACCCCACACAGCCCACTTCTACCTCCTTCCCGAGATCCACAAACAGGACTGCCCCGGTAGACCCATCATTTCAGCCTGTTCTTGCCCCACAGGACTTATTTCTTCCGATCTCGACTCTGTTTTTTCTGCCTTTGTCCACTCTATTCCCACCTACATCCGCGACTCCTCCGACACCATTCGTCACTTTAACAGTTTCCAGTTTCCCGGCCCCAACCGTCCCCTTTTCACCACGGACGTCCAATCCCTCTACACTTCCATCCCCCACCAGGATGGCCTGAGGGCGCTCCGCTTCTTCCTCGAGCAGAGGCCCAACCAGTCCCCATCCACCATCACCCTCCTCCGCCTGGCTGAACTTGTTCTCACATTGAACAACTTCTCCTTTAACTCCACTCACTTCCTCCAAATTAAAGGTGTTGCTATGGGAACCCGCATGGGTCCTAGCTATGCCTGCCTTTTCGTGGGATATGTGGAACATTCTTTGTTTCAGTCCTACTCGGGTCCCCTCCCTCACCTCTTTTTCCGGTACATTGATGACTGTATCGGTGCCGTTTCCTGCTCTCGCCCGGAACTAGAAAATTTCATTCACTTTGCATCCAATTTCCACCCTTCCCTCACCTTCACAT
Organism: Pristiophorus japonicus; assembly: GCF_044704955.1. Lineage (NCBI taxonomy): Eukaryota > Metazoa > Chordata > Chondrichthyes > Pristiophoridae > Pristiophorus > Pristiophorus japonicus. The sequence goes on along the minus strand of NC_092010.1, from coordinate 24,837,109 downwards.
GGTCCATCTCCGACTCTTCCCTTCCCTTCCTCAACTTCTCTGTCTCCATCTCTGAGGATAGGCTATCGACCAGTATCCACTATAAGCCCACTGACTCCCACAGCTACCTGGACTACATTTCCTCCCACCCCGCATCCTGTAAGGACTCCATTCCATTCTCCCAGTTTCTCCATCTCCGTCGCATCTGCTTTGACGACGCCACCTTTCACACTAGTGCCTCTGACATGTCTTCCTTTTTCCTCAACTGAGGATTCCCCTCCGCCGTGGTTAACATGGCCCTCTACCGTGTCCGTTCTATTTCCCGCACCTCTGCTCTCACCCCTTCCTCTCCCTCTCAGAACCATGACAGGGTTCCCCTTGTCCTTACTTTTCAGCCCACCAGCCTCCACGTTCAACGGATCATCCTCCGCCATTTCCACCACCTGCAGCATGATCCCACCACCAATCACATCATCCCCTCCCTCCCCTCTCAGTATTTCGAAGGGACCGCTCCCTCCGTGACACCCTGGTCCATTCCGCAGTCACCCCCAGTACCCCCTCCCCTTCCCACGGCACCTTCCCGTGCAAGCACAGGAGATGCAACACCTGCCCTTTTAACTCCTCCCTTCCCACTGTCCAGGGCCCCAAATACTCCTTCCAGGTGAAACAGCGATTTACTTGTACTTCTTTCAATTTAGTATACTGTATTCTCTGCTCACGATGTGGTCTCCTCTACATTGGGGAGACCAGGCGCAGATTGGGTGACCACTTTGCGGAGCACCTCCGTTCAGTCTGTAAGTGTGACCCTGAGCTTCCGGTCGCCTGTCACTTTAATTCTCCGCTCCACTCCAACTCTGACCTCTCCGTCCTCGGCCTCCTACACTGTTCCAATGAAGCTCAACGCAAGCTCGAGGAACAGCACCTCATCTTTTGTTTAGGCACTTTACAGCCTTCTGTACTCAATATCGAGTTCAAATATTTCAGAGCGTAACCCCTGCCCACTTTTTGTTCCCTTTCCTTGCTTTCTTTACAAAAACTCCCCCCACCCCACCTTTTTATTTATTTTTATGTTTCTCTCTGTTTCCCAGGGCAGCTGGTAATTATTCCGCCATTCACACCCTATCTAGACTCATCTTTTGTTTCCTAACTCCGGCCATTACTATCTCAATTCGGCCCATCAGCCCCTTTATCTCTCAAATCTCTCCTGCCTTCCACCCCATCACCGACCTTCCCTTTTGTGCTTTCCTCCCCTCCCCCTTTCAGGGCCCCAGCACATCCTTAAGAATCTGTGACATTTTGAACTGTTGCCAGTTCTGACAAAGGGTCATCGACCTGAAACGATAACTCGGTTTCTCTCTATTATTATTAAGTTTGTTGATAGCAGATCTTTTTGTCTTCTACGTTTCCCAACCTTCATTATCTTGGCTGTCTGATGCTGTGCTACACCGACACTTCAATTTATCCCGATGCTCCCAGGATAAATCAGACAGCTGCTTATAACTGACAACTAACATGTGCACAGACCAGTCCGTTATAAGGAGTTAGATATTCTTCAGTAATTGAAGTCAAGACTCACTGAAAGAAAGAATGACTTGCATTTCTATAGCGCCTTTCACGACCACCGGATGTCACAAAGCACTTCACAGCCAATTAAGTACTTTTGAAGTGTAGTCACTGTTGTAATGTGGGAAATGCAGCAGCCAATTTGCGCACAGCAAGCTCCCACACACAACAATGTGATAATGACCAGATAATTTGTTTTTGTTATATTGATTGAGGGATAAATATTGGCCGGGACACCAGGGATAACTCCCCCTGCTCTTCTTCGAAATAGTGCCGTGGGATCTTTTAAATCCACCTGAGAGGACAGACAGGGCCGCAGTTTAACATCTCATCCGAAAGACGGCACCTCCGACAGTGCAGCACTCCCTCAGCACTGCACTGGGAGTGTCAGCCTGGATTTATGTGCTCAAGTCCCTGGAGTGGGACTTGAACGCACAACCTTCTGACTCAGAGGCGAGGGTGCTGCCCACTGAGCCACAGCTGACACTGCACCATCTCTGACTTGAACACATTCTTTCCGAGGACCTCAAGACTCTTCTACAGGTATGTAAAAAGAAAAAGAGTGGCTAAAGTAAATGTTGGACCCTTAGAGGACAAGACCAGGGAATTAGTGATGGGGAACATGGAGATGGCAGAAACTCTGAACAAATATTTTGTATCAGTCTTTACGGTAGAGGAGATTAAAAATATCCCAACAGTGGATAGTCAAGGGGCTATGGGGGGGGGGGGGGGGGGGGGGGGGAGGAACTTAACACAATCATAATCACTACGGAGGTGGTACTTGTCATGTATCTTACATGGCCACTGTTGGTACTATACCAAGGTGTGCCACCAGAGGGCACAGCAGTGGGAGACTCGTAGGTTACCTGTACAGGTGTGCCTGGCCTAGTATAAAAGGCAGGCCACCAGGTGTGATCCTCACACTGGAGTTAACTAATAAAGGACTAAGGTCACTACAGTTCAAATACAACACACTGCCTCGTGGAGTCATTGTTAGAGCATCTAAGGACATAACAACTGGCGACGAGAATACGAACTTTCACGCGAAAATGACTACCCTTGGTACGTTGCAGCAGTTCGCCAATGGTGATGATTGGGACGCCTTTGTGGAGAGGCTAGAACATTTCTTCACAGCAAACGACCTGGCAGGAGACGACCCAGCCACACTGGCTGATAAGCGCCGCGCTATCCTGCTAACCAGTTGTGGGCCCACCGTCTATGGCCTCGTCAGGGACTTGCTGGCACCAGCGAAGGCAATGACCAAGTCGTACAAGGAGCTCGTAACCCTGATCCAGGAGCAACTCAAGCCCAAGGAGAGCATCCTCACAGCCAGACACTGATTCTATACCCACCGACGGCCCGAAGGCCAGGAAATCACGAAATACGCCGCAGACCTCAGGAGGCTGGTGGCACCGTGCGAGTTCGACAACCACCTCAACGAAGCGCTGCGGGACATCTTTGTCATTGGAATTGGCCACGAGGGCCTTCTTCACAAGCTACTGTCGGCGGATACCACAGTCACACTGCAGAAGGCCATCTCTGTGAGCCAGGCATTCATGACCTCGACCTGTGGCTCTAGGCCGATGTCTCACCCTCAGGACTCAAACTGTGCAGAGTGGTGCCGTTCAGGAGCTGGACTGTAGAGCGCGAATCCTCTCAGGGGAGAAAGAACAGGCCCCCGAGTCCCTTAACTCAGAGTCTGCCGAGGGGGGCTAATCGAGTATCCCCATGCTGGCGTTGCGGAGGGAATCACAGGGCTCACCAGTGCCGTTTTAAAGACTATGTTTGCAAAGGTTGCGACACAAAGGGCCACCTCCAGCGAATGTGTAAGGGAAATATGACTCACTGTGTCGATGAGGAGTCCGCAGATGGCCATGAATCCAACGTGGATTATGAATTGTTAGACAGAGAGGCAGCCCAGTCCCACGGGAGGTACACAGCATGTTTTACCTGCACCACCGAGTGCTCCCCGCTGAAGATGGAAGTCGAGATAGAGGGAAGTCCAGTCTTCATGGAAGTGGACACGGGGGCGAGCCAGTCAGTGATGAATCAAGGAGCCTTTGAGAGGCTATGGGATAATCCGGCTGAACGACCAGAGTTGGCCCCGGTTCAGGCAAAACTGCACACCTACACCGATGAAATTATCCCAGTCGTTGGTAGTGTGAATGTAAAGATACTCCGTGATGGCGCGGTGCACAAGTTACCTCTGTGGATTGTTGCAGGTGATGGACCAACGCTGCTCGGCAGAAGGTGGATGGAGAAGATCCAGTGGAAATGGGAAGATTTCACCCCTCCAGCGATTGAAGCCCTCTGCGCTCAGAGGCAAAGCAAACCCTCACCTGAGGGTGGACCCGACACCGGAGAGCAGTCCAGCACAGCACCCGAGACACAGACCGCCCAGCACGACTGCGTGGAGATGATCCAGCTGAGATGACCTGAACGCACCTTCCAGGCTCCGGTGGCAGAACCCAGGAGGGAGAAAATTGGATCCAGCAGCGACTTCCCAACTGCGGAGCCAGAACCCGGGGAGAAGAGGATCACCGCAGTCGCCATCGTGGACGAAGAAAAGATGGCGCCCGAACCACGAGGCGATGCGCTGAAGACAAAGATGGCCGCGACCAGACCACGAGGTGCAGCGCTGATGGAGCAACACGTGGCACCAAACGGAGAAGCAGATTGGGGTAAAGCAAGCAAGGCTCTCTGAAAGGAGGCCGGCAACCCACTACAATTAAAGGGACAGTTCCATACAATTCTTGTTACATTGCTTAATTGTAAGTTAGAGACTAAAAGTGTAACGGATTATGTAAAGTGTGTAACCGATAATCAGAATTGTACACATGCAAGCAGCGAGGAAAAGTCTCGCGACTATGTACAATGTGTAATTGATGATTTGAACTGTGCATATGCAACCAGCGAGGAAAAGTCGCGCGATCGTGTTCGGACCCCTCAAGTGTCCATCATAAGTAAGGAAAAGCTGTGCGAAGCAGGATTCCCACTGCACGCAGCCAATGCAGCGGGCAGACACCCATCGGGTGCACACAGGTCCAGCAGGCTACCCAGTGCTGTAGCCTGCGTCCCGGGGACCAGAGTCATGCACCACGAAGTGTGGCCACAAGCAGCCAACACACACGAGCTGCGAGGCAAGTGACCTCAGCAGGGCAAAGGCACCGGTAGTGATACCATGCCCCGGGTCGGCTCCATCTCCCAGGCAACCGATGGCACTAACAGCCACGAGCCTGAAGGAGCAGACTGCACCAAGGCCATACCCCTAGATGTAGGGTCACCCACCACTGTTTCCCCAGAGGAAACAAGCACCAGCCAGGATCACGAACCAAGCGATGCCCAGGCCAGTGAGTCAGCAGTTCCCTGTGCACTGCTAAACGACAGCTCCTCAGGTCGCAGCTGGGACCCAGGGCGTAAGGAAAGGACGGGGGTGGGGGGGGGGCGGTCACAGTCATCTGTGAACCTGCCTGACGCTAGGGACCACGGCAACAGCCCCGAGAGCAGGCTACGCGAGCCAACCGGCTCCCCACTGCCAGCACCGGGCACTGAGCCGCCACCAGACTGCAGGGACACCACCCAGCAGCTCCGGAACTAGCCGTCTTTACGCACTGGTCACCGCATCGACAAGGTATCTAACGCTCTTGTTGCACCACGGAACCACACAAAAAACAAGAAACGCAGAACCCACTTACCTGAACATGCGTGTACATGAACGCCAGGAGCCCCCGCCACACCAATGTGGGAGTGGGGGGGGGGGGGGGGGGGAGAACGGAGTGGTCAGGAACACACACACACACACACACACACACACACACACACAAACTGCAACCACCAGCACGCTACTGCGCCAATGACCCACCCAAGGTTGAGCCGGCCCACTTGAGGTCTACCAGACAGAACCCAAATAGAGCTAAGCCCAGAGCATAGTTAATGCAGAGGCGATTTGCACTGAGGGTTCAGGGGGGAGTGATGTCATGTATCTTACATGGCCACTGTTGGTACTATATCAAGGTGTGCCACCAGAGGGCACAGCAGTGGGAGACTCGTAGGTTACCCATACAGGTGTGCTTGGCCTAGTATAAAAGGCAAGCCACCAGGTGTGATCCTCACTCTGGAGTTAACTAATAAAAGACTAAGGTCACTACAGTTCAAGTACAACACACTGCCTCGTGGAGTCATTGTTAGAGTATCTAAGGACACAACAGTACTCAGTATGATAATGGGACTAAAGGCGGATAAATCCCCTGGACCTGATGGCTTGCATCCTAGGGTCTTAAGAGAAGTAGCGGCAGAGATAGTGGATGAATTGGTTGTAATTTACCAAAATTCCCTGGATTCTGGAGAGGTCCCAGCAGATTGGAAAACTGCAAATGTAACGCTTCTATTTAAAAAAGCAGGAAACCATAGACCACTTAGCCCAACATCTGTGGTTGGGAAAATGTTGGAGTCCATTATTAAAGAAGCAGTAGCAGGACGTTTGGAAAAGCATAATTCAGTCAGGCAGAGTCAGCATGGATTTATGATAGTATTAAAGCCAAGGAAATGGCATACAAATTGGCCAGAAATAGCAGCGAACCTGGGGACTGGGAGAAATTTAGAACTCAGCAGAGGAATACAAAGGGTTTGATTAGGGCAGGAAAAATGGAGTACGAGAAGAAGCTTGCAGGGAACATTAAGGCGGATTGCAAAAGTTTCTATAGGTATGTAAAGAGAAAAAGGTTAGTAAAGACAAACGTAGGTCCCCTGCAGTCAGAATCAGGGGAAGTCATAACGGGGAACAAAGAAATGGCAGACCAATTGAACAAGTACTTTGGTTCAGTATTCACTAAGGAGGACACAAACAACCTTCCGGATATAAAAGTGGTCAGAGGGTCTATTAAGGAGGAGGAACTGAGGGAAATCTTTATTAGTCGGGAAATTGTGTTGGGGGAATTAATGGGATTGAAGGCCGATAAATCCCCAGGGCCTGATGGACTGCATCCCAGAGTACTTAAGGAGGTGGCCTTGGAAATAGCGGATGCATTGACAGTCATTTTCCAACATTCCATTGACTCTGGATCAGTTCCTATCGAGTGGAGGGTAGCCAATGTAACCCCACTTTTTAAAAAAGGAGGGAGAGAGAAAGCAGGGAATTATAGACCGGTCAGCCTGACCTCAGTAGTGGGTAAAATGATGGAATCGATTATTAAGGATGTCATAGCAGCGCATTTGGAAAATGGTGACATGATAGGTCCAAGTCAGCATGGATTTGTGAAAGGGAGATCATGCTTGACAAATCTTCTGGAATTTTTTGAGGATGTTTCCAATAAAGTGGACAAAGGAGTACCAGTTGATGTGGTATATTTGGACTTTCAGAAGGCTTTCGACAAGGTCCCACACAGGAGATTAATGTGCAAAGTTAAAGCACATGGGATTGGGGGTAGTGTGCTGACGTGGATTGAGAACTGGTTGTCAGACAGGAAGCAAAGAGTAGGAGTAAATGGGTACTTTTCGGAATGGCAGGCAGTGACTAGTGGGGTACCGCAGGGTTCTGTGCTGGGGCCCCAGCTGTTTACATTGTACATTAATGATTTAGACGAGGGGATTAAATGTAGTATCTCCAAATTTGCGGATGACACTAAGTTGGGTGGCAATGTGAGCTGCGAGGAGGATGCTATGAGGCTGCAGAGCGACTTGGATAGGTTAGGTGAGTGGGCAAATGCGTGGCAGATGAAGTATAATGTGGATAAATGTGAGGTTATCCACTTTGGTGGTAAAAACAGAGAGACAGACTATTATCTGAATGGTGACAGATTAGGAAAAGGGAAGGTGCAACGAGACCTGGGTGTCATGGTACATCAGTCATTGAAGGTTGGCATGCAGGTACAGCAGGCGGTTAAGAAAGCAAATGGCATGTTAGCCTTCATAGCGAGGGGATTTGAGTACAGGGGCAGGGAGGTGTTGCTACAGTTGTACAGGGCCTTAGTGAGGCCTCACCTGGAATGTGGTGTTCAGTTTTAGTCTCCTAATCTGAGGAAGGACGTTCTTGCTATTGAGGGAGTACAGCGAAGGTTCACCAGACTGATTCCCGGGATGGCAGGACTGACATATGAGGAGAGACAGGATCAACTGGGCCTGTATTCGCTGGAGTTTAGAAGGATAAGAGGGGATCTCATAGAAACATAAAATTCTGACGGGACTGTACAGGTTAGATGCAGGAAGAATGTTTCCGATGTTGGGGAAGTCCAGAACCAGGAGACATAGTCTAAGGATAAGGGGTAAGCCATTTAGGACTGAGATGAGGAGAAACTTCTTCACTCAGTGAGTTGTTAACCCTACAGCAGAGAGATGTTGATGCCAGTTCATTGGATATATGCAAGAGGGAGTTAGATATGGTCCTTACGGCTAAAGGGATCAAGGAGTATAGAGAGAAAGCAGGAAAGGGGTATTGAGGTGAATGATCAGCCATGATCTTATTGAATGGTGGTGCAGGCTCGAAGGGCCGAATGGCCTACTCCTGCACCTATTTTCTATGTTTCTATGTTTCTATGAAGGGGAAGTCACGTTTGACAAATTTACTGGAGTTCTTTGAGGATGTAACGAACAGGGTGGATAAAGGGGAACAAGTGGATGTGGAGTATTTGGACTTCCAAAGGCATTTGACAAGGTGCCACATAACAGGTTACTGCACAAGATAAAAGTTCACAAGGTTGGGGGTAATATATTAGCATGAATAGAGGATTGGCTAACTAACAGAAAACAGAGAGTCGGGATAAATGGTTCATTCTTGGGTTGATAATCAGTAACTAGTGGGGTGCCGCAGGGATCAGTGCTGGGACCCCAACTATTTACAATCTATATTAACGACTTGGATGAAGGGACTGAGTGTAACGTAGCCAAGTTTGCTGACGATACAAAGATGGGAGGAAAAGCAATGTGTGAGGAGGACACAAAAAACCTGCAAAAGGACATAGACACGCGAGGTGAGTGGGCAAAAATTTGACAGATAGCGTATAATGTTGGAAAGTGTGAGGTTATGCACTTTGGCAGAAAACAAATCGACGAGGAAGTTATTATTTAAATGGAGAGAAATTGCAAAGTGCTGCAGTACAGCGGGACCTGGGGGTACTTGTGCATGAAACACAAGAGGATAGTATGCAGGTATAGCAAGTGATCAGGAAGGCCAATGGTATCTTGGCCTTTATTGCAAAGGGGATGGAGTATAAAAGCAGGGAAGTCTTGCTACAGTTATACAGGGTATTGGTGAGGCCACACCTGGAATACTGCATGCAGTTTTGGTTTCCATTTTTACGAAGGGATATACTTGCTTTGGAGGGAGTTCAGAGAAGGTTCACTAGGTTGATTCCGGGGATGAGGGGGTTGACTTATGAGGAAAGGTTGAGTAGGTTGGGCCTCTACTCATTGGAATTCAGAAGAATGAGAGGTGATCTTATCGAAACGTATAGGATTATGAGGGGGCTTGACAAGGTGGATGCAGAGAGGATGTTTCCACTGATGGGGGAGACTAGAACTAGAGGGCATGATCTTAGAATAAGGGGCCACCCATTTAAAACTGAGATGAGGAGAAATTTCTTCTCTCAGAGAGTTTTAAATCTGTGGAATTCGCTGCCTCATAGAGTTGTGGAAGCTGGGTCATTGAATAAATTAAAGACAGAGATAGACAGTTTCTTAATCGATAAGGGGATAAGGGGTTATGGGGAGCGGGCAGGGAAGTGGACCTGAGTCCATGATCAGATCAGCCATGATCGTATTAAATGGTGGAGCAGACTCGAGGGGCCGTATGGCCGACTCCTGCTCCTATTTCTTATGTTCTTATGACTGGAACTCCTCTGGCCCCTCGGTTTTCCCTTCCTCTTACAACCTTACAGGATTTCAACAACCTTAGCATCACCTGATCACTTGACTTACCTCATCTTCTCTCTCACTTTTGGCAAACCCCACACAGAAGCAACTACCTCGGAAGACTTGGGGCGTGCCGTGGGCAGGAGGGAGTCAAGAACAATTCCAAAATTTGGAGCAGGGGAGGGGAAAAAAAGAGGACCTAACCCATGCCAAAAATAGTGGGAGGGACCCATCCCCTCATTCCACTCCCTGCCCCCTCTCCCTGGGGTGATTGTTTCTAAAATCCCAAGTCATAGAGCTTGGCCCTTCACAAGATCCCTTTTCTTGCAATTGTGGAAGCAGTAAAGCTGTCCGGAAGCATTCGGTCATGTATGTACATTCTGTTTATAGCCACCAGATGGTGTCATTGTTGGAGCTGCATGCACATGGTGCTGCTCTGGTATAAAAGGCCAGCCATTTTGAGAGTCAGGCACTTTGGGCCTAAATAAAGCAGAGCCAAGGTTGTACCTTGCTTAGTTAAACAGTACTCAGTTTGAACCTTTATTGCATACATAACATTTGGCGACGAGAATACAAGAACCTGTGTTTGCAAAATGAGCACGATTGGAGTTTTAGAGTGATTCGTGGAGGGAGAAGATTGGGCAGACTTTGTGAGCCGTTTGAAGCAGTACTTCGTGGTCAACAAAATGAAGGGGGTCGACGATGCAGATCAGCGCCGGGCCGTGTTCCTCACTGTGTGCGGTTCAAAGATCTACGGTCTGATAAAGAATCTACTCATGCCTAGTGATCCAACAGAGAAAACGTACAGGAGTTGTGTACATTGGCACAGGAGCACCTCAAGCCAGACGATGCATCATCATCTCGAGATACAGGTTTTTATACACACGTTCGATCGGAGGGCCAGAGCGCGGTGGAATTCGTTGCCGACCAAGCTGCGCACGTACACCAAAGAACTGATAAAGGTGATTGGCAGTGCACAAATTAATGTGTCATACAGTTCACGAGTTACCGCTGTGGATTGTTCCAGGCAATGGCCCAATGCTGCACGGCAGGAGCTGGTTGGAGAAAATCAGATGCAACTGGAACGACATAAAGGCGTTGTCATCGGTGCAAGATACATGTGCCCAAATATTGAGCAAGTTCCCCTCGCTGTTCGAACCGGGTATCAGCAACTTCACGGGAGCCAAGGTGCAGATCCACGTGGACTCAGATGCAAAACCCGTCCATCATAAAGCTCGGGCAGTGCCGTATATGATGAGGGAGAAGGTCGAAATTGAACTGGACAGACTCGAGCGTGAAGGGATCATATCACCGGTCGAATTTAATGAATGAGCCAGCCCCATTGTTCCTGTGCTGATAAGTGATGGCACAGTCAGAATCTGTGGAGACTACGAGGCTACGATCAACAGGGTTTCGAAATAAGATTAGTACCCGTTACCGAAGGCTGATGACTTGTTTGCGTCGCTAGCCGGAGGGAAGTCATTCACAAAACTGGACTTGATGTCGGCCTATATGACGCAAGAGTTGGTCGAGACGTCGAAGAGACTTACGTGCATTAACACGCATAAAGGACTGTTTATTTACCACAGGTGCCCTTTCAGAATTCGCTCGGCTGCAGCAATATTCCAGAGGAATATGGAAAGTCTACTGAAGTCCGTCCCCAGAAGTGTCATGTTCCAAGATGACATCCTGATCACCGGTCGTGACTCCAAGGAACATCTGAACAACCTGGAAGAGGTTCTACTGCGTTTGGATAGAGTGGGACTCAGACTTAAACGCCTGAAGTGTGTCTTCATGGCACTGGAGGTCGAATTCCTCGGGAGGAAAATCGCCGCTGATGGTATTCGACCTACTGACGTGAAAACCAAGGCCATCAAGAATGCACCTAAGATGCAGAATGTGATGGAGCTGCGTTCGTTCCTGGGTCTACTCAACTACTTTGGTAACTTCCTACCTAAATTGAACCACTGCACATGCTGTTGAGAAAAGGCGACAACTGGGTGTGGGGCACATCACAAGACAGAGCTTTCGAGAAAACCACCATTCTGTTTAGCTCGAACAAGCTGCTGGTACATTCTGACCCATGTAAACGTTTAGTTTTGGCCTGTGACGCATCGTCATATGGAATTGGTTGCGTGTTGCAACAAACCAATGAGTCGGGGAAACTTCAACCTGTCGCGTATGCATCCAAAAGTTTGTCTACAGCAGAAAGAGCCTACGCATGGTAGAAAAAGAAGCTTTAGCGTGTGTGTACGATGTTAAAAAGATGCATCAATACCTGCTCGGTCTGAGGTTCGAATTAGAGACCGATCACAAGCCGCTCATTTCGTTGCTTTCCGAGAGCAAAGGTATCAATACCAACGCTTCATCCCGCATCCAAAGGTGGGCGCTGACATTGTCTGCCTATGATTATGTCATTCGCCATAGACCTGGCACAGAGAATTGTGCCGATGCTTTGAGCCGGTTGCCGTTGCCCACATCGAAGATGGAAACGCCACAACCGGCAGATTTAATATTAATCATGGATGCTTTTGAGTGTGAAGGAACCCCTGTCACGGCTCAACAAGTTAAGACCTGGACCAGCCAGAACCCGCTATTATCGGTGGTAAAGGGTTGCATCCTCAAAGGGGATTGGTCTGCCATACCTAAGCAAGTGTGCGAGGGGCCAAACCGTAGATTTGTCGCAAGGACGAACTGTCTATTCAAACAGATTGCATATTGTGGGGCAATCAAGTTGTAATGCCTAAGAAAGGGAGAGAGAAGTTTGTGCGTGAGTTACACAGCACACATCCTGGTATAGTGATGATGAAGGCCATCGTCAGGTCCCACGTATGGTGGCCAGGAATTGATTCTGAGCTGGAAGCATGCGTGCATCAGTGCAACATCTGCATGCAGCTCAGCAAAGTACCAGCGGAATCGCCGCTGAGTCTGTGGTCATGGCCATCCAAACCTTGGTCCAGGATCCATGTCGATTTTGCAGGTCCCTTACTGAGCAAGATGTTTTTAGTGGTGGTGGACGCTTATTCAAAGTGGATAGAATGCATAATCACGTCATCCAGTACGTCCACGGCAACCGTAGAGAATCTCAACGTCATGTTCACGACACATGGTCTGCCTGACATAGTGATGCACGACAATGGGGCGTGCTTCACCAGTCAGGAGTTTGTAAAACTTAACGGCATAAAACATGTAAGGTCAGCACCATTCAAGCCTGCGTCCAACAGGCAAGCAGAACGTGCAGTACAAATTATCAAGCAAAGCATGAGGAGAGTAACTCAAGGGTCACTGCAGACCCTTGCAGTTTGTCTTGCATACTGCTGAGTTACAGGACAAGACCCCGCACACTCACAGGGGTCTCGCCTGCTGAATTCATGATGAAAAGAGGTCTTAAGACCAAGTTATCTCTTGTGCACCGGGATTTAAGTAATCATGTTGAATACAGAAGACAGAGTCAACAAGGATACCACGATCGCGCAACTGTGTCACGCGAGATTTCTGTTAATGATCCTGTATATGTGTTGAATTATGGTCAGGGTCCCAAATGGATCGCTGGTATGGTCATGGCCAAGGAGGGCAACAGAGTATTTGTTATTAAGCTCAAGAATGGGGAAACTTGCAGGAAACACATGGATCAGACAAAGCTGAGGCATATAGACGAGCCAGAGCAGTCGGACGATGAAACCATTGACGACCAACCAACCTACCAGCAGCCTTCAGTGAACCCAAGGGTCATCAGTGAACCCGGAATTTCCATCACGGACTTGTTCAGTAAAAATGGACTTGCAATTCTTGACATGGCCACTGCCACCCCCAACAAGTCAGCCATCCAGCCACCAGCCACAACAGACCCCGCACATTCACCCAAGGCCGGAATCGAACTGAGACGGTCAACCTGGGACCGTAAAGCACCGGACCGTCTCAACCTGTGAAAGGCTGTGATAAGATCTCAGAGGAGGGTATTGTCATGTATGTACATGCTGTTTGTAGCCACCAGATGGTGTCATTGTTGGAGGCCACTGAGCAGCATGCACATGGTGCTGCTCTGGTATAAAAGGCCAGCCATTGTGTGAGTCAGGCACTTTGGGCCGAAATAAAGCAGAAGCAAGATTATACAGTTAAACAGTACTCAGTTTGAACCTTTATTGCATACATAACACATTCAATGTGCAGAAACAGACGGTGCTGCCCACATCAATGGTGCCACTGGCAACAAACCCACTATATCGAAGTACACCCCGGGACTACATTTATTGTACAATCTGGTTTTCCCCATGCCAACACAGCCTCACGACCAGCAAACAAAAAGAACTGCCACTTTCAACACTGGATGTCACGAACTGCCATTTTCACCCAGCTGTTGGCAGGCTGAGTTCTCACCCCTTCTGTATTGCTACCATATACCAAGGTTTGTTGCCCCTTGGCGACATTACCCGAAAACACAGCGTCAGTTTCCACATGCTCTACCTCACCACCACTTCTCTCGACCCCTCCTCAGTCTCTAAATTGTCAGACTGCTTGTCCGACATCCAGTTCTGGATGAGCAGAAATTTTCTCCAATTGAACATTGGGAAGTCCGAAGCCATTGTTTTCAGTCCCCGCCACAAACTCCATTCTCTAGACACTGACTCCATCCCTCTCCCCAACTCCTGTCTGAGGCTGAACCAAACGGTTCGCAACCTTGGTGTCATATTTGACGCCGGAATGAGCTTTCGACCACATCTCCGCAGCATAACTAAGACTGCCAATTTCCACCTCCGTAACATCGTCCGTCTCCGCCCTTGCCTCAGCTCATCCGCTACTGAAACCCTCATCCATGCCTTTGTTACCTCTAGACTTGACTATTCCAAACCACTCCTGGCTGGCCTCCCACATTCTACCCTATGTAAACTTGAGGTCATCCAAAACTTGGCTGCCCATGTCCTAACTCGCACCAAGTCCCGCTCACCCATCACCCCTGTGCTCACTGACCTACATTGGCTTCCGGTTAAGCAACGCCTCAATTTCAAAATTCTCATCCTTGTTTTCAAATCCCTCCATGGCCTCGCCCCTCCCTATCTCTGTAATCTCCCCCAGCCCCACAACTCTTCGAGATATCTGCACCCCTCTAATTCTGCCCTCTTGAGCATCCCTGATTGTAATCGCTCCACCATCGGTGGCCGTGCCTTCTGTTGCTTGGGCCCCAAGCTCTGGAACTCCCTCCCTAAACCTCTCCGCCTCTCTACCTCTCTTTCCTCCTTCAAGATGCTCCTTAAAACCTAGCTCTTTGACTAAGCTTTTGGTCACCTGCGCTAATTTCTACTTATGTGGCTCGGTGTCAATTTTTTTATCTCATAACACTCCTGTGAAGCGCCTTGGGACGTTTCACTACGTTAAAGGCGCTATATAAATACAAGTTGTTGTTGTTGTTGTTTCCTCCCAGCAATGGGGTGTGTCCATGACCGGAAACGTAAATGCTGTGAATGCAAATCAGAAACAACTGCATGCAAGCTCCCAGTTGTGAACTGTTTCTATGAATCCGACAGGTTTAACTCCACAGCTAACACCACATCCATTGTAACCATTGGGGAGGGTGGAGAAGGGGAGTTGCTCTGTCCAGTCTGTATAGCCCTTCGCCCACTGTACTGTCCCACTGGAGCTGTAACTCTGGAGCTGAAAGTGTTATCTTGGACAGAAACTGAATGCAGTCAAACCGGCAATTTTTCTTTTGTTGGAAAAAAAGCAGTTAAAAAAAAAAACTCTCAGATTGCGTGGCACATCGTGCTTGTGGGGACGTGGTGCTAAATTCAGGCATTGGAACATTTCGTGGGGCAAATCCATCATTTGGCTGGAGAGTTACTGTACAGGCTGAAGTCTGATTACTGCCTTTCGAAGAATCCTGTTTATCTAGTTCATCATGTTATCTAGTATTTACAGCACAGAAACAGGACATTGGGCCCAACAGGTCCGTGCCGGTGTTTATGCTCCACACCAGCCCCCTCCCACCCCTCTTCATCTCACCCCATCAACATATCCTTCTATTCCTTTCTCCCTCATGTTTATCCAGCTTCCCCTTAAATGCATCTATGCTATTCACCTCAGCCACTCCCTGTGGCAGCGAGTTTCACATTCTCACCACTCTCTGGGTAAAGAAGTTTCTCCTGAATATTGTGATTAACTTCTATTTTGGATTGAGTTCTGGTCTCCCCCACAAGTGGAAATGTCTTCTCTACACCTACCCTATCGAACCCCTTCATCATCTTAAAAGACCCCTATCAGGTCGCCCCCCTCCCCCCCAGCCTTCTCTTTTCCAGAGAAAAGAGCCCCGGCCTGTTCAATCTTTTCTAATCGGTATAACCTCTCAGCTCTGGTATCATTCAAGTAAATCTTTTTTGTACCTTCTCCTGTGCCTCTTATAATATGGGGACCAGAACTGTTCACAGTACTCCGAGTGTGGTCTGACCAAGGTTTGATACATTTAACATAACTGCTCTGCTTTTCTGTTCTATCCCTCTAGAAATGCTTTGTTTGCTTTTTTTTTTACACACATTCAAAAAGAAGGACTCCAATTGGCTGTCAGAGCCTCCTAATCCTTTTACGTAGGAGACTGGAGGAAGAAGCTTTTCCAACCACAGTGGAACAACAGCGTGTTTTGAAACAAAAGCCACAAGAACTCCCACAATAGTCATATAAAACTCATTGTCTAATGGCAAAAGTTAACTCAAAGCAGCGTGGCTTTTAAAAGCCTGTCGTGGGCGGAGGTAATGTACTTTTAGCAGGTGGATACCAGGTTACTTTCTATACACTCTCTCCTCCAGCAGCTCAGGGCTCAGTTAACTCTCAATCTGGCTGGGTTCCTTGCCCCAATACTTGACACACAAAAATAGTTCTTGTGACGCCTCTCCCCAGTGTTTTACCACCCTGTCGACCCAATATTAATGGAACCAGGATTCAACGTGCAAAATTCAATGTACATGCGGTTTCATTTTCCACCAGATTTCTTCCTGCTCGTCTTCTGAAGGTGCGGAGCCTTGCTGGGGCACGGTTCCCTCCGAGCATCCTAGGTGAAAGGCTGAGGGCCAACAGTGCAAATTGGCTGCCCTGTTCCTACATTGCAACACTGACTACACAGTCAAAAGCACTTAATTGGCCGTAAAGTGCGTTGGGACAACCTGAGGCCGTGCAAGGTGTTACATAAATGCAAGTCTTTCTTTCTTGCATTGATAAAAGAAAGAAAGAATGGACTTGCATTTACATAGAGCTGCTCACATCTTCCGGATGTCCCAAAGTGCTTCACAGAAAATGCAGCCGATTTGCATATAGCAAGGTGCCCCAAACAGCAATGAGATAATGACCAGATAACCTGTTGTTCATGTTGTTGGTTGTGGGATGAATGTTGGCCAAGACACCAGGAGAACCACCCAACTTTTCAAAAAAGTGACATGGGATCTTTCACGCCCACCGGAGAGGGCCAACAGGGCTGTACAAATATCACAATGGTGCAGTAAGAGGTGTTCATTCAAGTTGAACTAAAGGCACATCAACGGAACATAACAACTTGTAGTTATATAGCACCGTTAATGTAGTGAAACGTCTCAAGGTGCTTCACAGGAGTATTATGAGATAAAAATTTGACATTGAGCCGCATAATTAGAAATTAGGGCAGGCGACAAAAGAGGTCAAAGAGGTATGTTTTAAGGAGCGTCTTGAAGGAGGAAAGA
The DNA here is from genome assembly GCF_044704955.1 of Pristiophorus japonicus. NCBI lineage: Eukaryota > Metazoa > Chordata > Chondrichthyes > Pristiophoridae > Pristiophorus > Pristiophorus japonicus. Next base: position 24,820,025 of record NC_092010.1, on the reverse strand, counting down.
GAGGTAGAGGTGGAGGGAGTTCCAGAGCTTAGGGCCTAAGCAACAGAAGGCACGGCCACCAATGGTTGAGTGATTATAATCAGGGATGCTCAGGAGGGCAGAATTCGAGGAGCGCAGAGATCTCGGGTGGGGGAGGGGGTTGTGGGGCTGGAGGAGATGAGAGAGATAGGGAGGGGCGAGGCCATGGAGGGATTTGTAAACATGGTGAGGATTTTGAAATCGAGACGCTGCTTAACCGGAAGCCCCAATGTAGGTCAGTGAGCACAGGGGTGATGGGTGAGCAGGACTTGGTGCGCGTTAGGACATGGGCAGCCGAGTATTGGATCACCTCTAGCAGAAGGAATTTTGCTCCATGCATAACCTGCACTGTAGCTGACTTGGAAGGGCTTGATGCGGATGCCTGGAGGGTGAACATTCACTACCGACCAGGGTGCAAAATAGACGGGAGTGGATCGGCTGCCCATTCAACATCGATTGGAAACAAAAATCGGGGCATGGTGTGGACGGGGGTCTGATCCGCTACCACCCGTTTCCCACCCCCTGGTAAAAGTAAGTGTTCAATCCCCGTGTGGCCACGATGGGAAAGGGTTCCGCACCCCAACACTATCTCCCACCCCTTGATGAGCACCAAAATTCCTCCGCAATATACATGAGCATTTACCAGGCTTGATGACAAAGATGGGGGCAATGACACAACATCAGCAGCCACAGCTAGTGCAACAATTTCATTTAATTTTTTTTTTTTTTAAAACCTCTGCCTTCTTAAAAACTAAATTGCATCACATACATTCGAACGAATGGAGACTCAGCCTGGGATTTTCTGCTCAAGTGCTTGCCAACTCGCAACACTCCAAAGCTAGCGCGAGCAGAGGCGGAAAATCCTCGCCAATGTGTCTATACTGTAGTATAGGAGGAGGCCCATTCAGCCCCTCGAGCCTGTTACCATAGGAACAGGAGGAGGCAATTCAGCCCCTTGAGCCTGTTACCATAGGAACAGGAGGAGGCCATTCAGCCCCTCGAGCCTGTTACCATAGAAACAGGAGGAGGCAATTCAGCCCCTCGAGCCTGTTACCATAGGAACAGGAGGAGGCAATTCAGCCCCTTGAGCCTGTTACCATAGGAACAGGAGGAGGCCATTCAGCCCCTCGAGCCTGTTACCATTGAACAGGAGGAGGCCATTCAGCCCCTCGGGCCTGTTACCATAGGAACAGGAGGAGGCAATTCAGCCCCTTGAGCCTGTTACCATAGGAACAGGAGGAGGCAATTCAGCCCCTTGAGCCTGTTACCATAAGAACAGGAGGAGGTCATTCAGCCCCTCGAGCCTGTTACCATAGGAACAGGAGGAGGCAATTCAGCCCCTTGAGCCTGTTACCATAGGAACAGGAGGAGGCCATTCAGCCACTCGAGCCTGTTACCATAGGAACAGGAGGAGGCAATTCAGCCCCTTGAGCCTGTTACCATAGGAACAGGAGGAGGCCATTCAGCCACTCGAGCCTGTTACCATAGGAACAGGAGGAGGCCATTTAGCCCCTTGAGCCTGTTACCATAGGAACTGGAGGAGGCCCATTCAGCCCCTCGAGCCTGTTACCATAGGAACTGGAGGAGGCCCATTCAGCCCCTCGAGCCTGTTACCATAGGAACTGGAGGAGGCCCATTCAGCCCCTCGAGCCAATTAGATGCCGCTCAACTCCATTTATCTGCCTTGGTACTCTTACCCAACTAAAATCTACCAATCTCAGACTTGAAAGCCCCAGCACCCACAGCCTTTTGGGGGGGGGGGGGGGGGGGGGTCGGAAAGAGAATTCCAGACTGCCACTACCCTTCATGCAAAAAAGTGCTTCCAGATTTCAGCTAGCTCTAATTTTAAGGTTTTGCCCCCTTGTTCTGGATTTCACCCACCAGAGGAACTAGCTTTTCCATATCTACCCCATCGAATCACTTTATCATTTTCATGATGATTCTGACAGCCAGCTTAGCATGGGCGGAGGCAAAGAACCTTTGCTAAGACAGCTGAGAATGACAGGTTAGATGCTTTTTTTCCTGTGTGTTGCATTAACGTTGCACAAAATAGGTGGGAGCCAAAGGAGACACTTCCTTTAAAACAAAACACCACTCCCAGAGCTAATTGTTGTGACGATCTTGAAGATCTCACAACAGAGATCGATGCCTTGCTCACGTTTCATGTCATCACCCACTGAAGTACAGAAAGTCTCAAGGCCTGACGAGACCATGCCTGGGACATTCTATTCCTGCTCGCCCTGCTCATTTTTAATGGGTGGAGTAGTGCAAACCCAAGTCCATTGCTTCATCTAGTCTGTCTTTCTCATCATCTTGCACGTGGAACCAATAACATGTTTACGAACATAAGAAATAGGAGCAGGGGTAGGCCACACGGCCCCTCGAGCTTGCACCGCTATTCAATAAGATCATGGCTGATCTGATCTTGGCCTCAACTCCACTTTCCTACCTGTTCCCCATAACACTTGACTCCCCTGTAGTTCAAAAATCTGTCTATCTCAGCCTTGAATATATTCAATGACCCAGCCTCCACAGCTCTCTGGGGTAATGGAGAATTCCAAAGTTTCACGATCCTTAGAGAATAAATTCCTCATCTCCATCTTAAATGGACGACCCCCTTATTCTGGGACTATGTCCCGAGTTCTAGATTTCCCCACGAGGGGGAAACATGCTCTCTGCATCCACCTTGTCGAGCCCCCTCATAATCTTATACGTTTCAATAAGATCACCTCTCCTTCTTCTAAACTCCAATGAGTACAGGCCCAACCTGCTCAGCCTTTCCTCATAAGTTAACCCCTTCATCCCTTCAAGATACATGTCTAGGTTCACCTGGAGGAGATCCCTGCCACTTGCCTCTGCAGCCTCCATTGGTAAACTATTCCAAAAACTGACCACCCTCAGTGAAGTAATGTTTTCTTACATCCGTTTCTGAATTCCCCTTTTCGGCTCATGTCCTCTTGTTTTGCAGTCTTGTACTAAATCAAATATCCCCGACTGACACTCCGCAGCCCATATTAATTTGAATCATGTCCTCCCGTCAGTCTTTTCCCCTCCAAGGAGAGACCCAGTTCCGTGAATCTAGTCTCATGTTTTATTCTCTAGTCTCATCATTCAAGTAGCCTTTTCTAGCTCAGCAGCATCCTTACTATAGTGAGAGTTAATGAACTGTATCAGATAGGAGTTATTATCAAACTTTTTTTTTAAGTGTTCATTCCAGGGATGTGGGCATCGCTGGTAATGCTGATATTTATTGCCCATCTCTAATTGCCCCTTGAGAAGGTGGTGGTGAGCCGCCTTCTTGAACCGCTGCAGTCCGTGTGGTGAAGGTGCTCCCACAGTGCTGTTAGGGAGGGAGTTCCAGGATTGTGACCCAGCGACGATGAAGGAACGGCCGATATATTTCCAAGTCGGGATGGTGTGTGACTTGGAGGGGAACGTGGAGGTGGTGGTGTTCCCATGCGCCTGCTGCCCTTGTCCTTCGAGGTGATAGAGGTCGCGGGTTTGGGAGGTGCTGCCAAAGAAGCCTTGGCGAGTTGCTGCAGTGCATCTTGTAGATGGTGCACACTGCAGCCACGGTGCGCCGGTGGTGGAAGGAGTGAATGTTGAAGGTGGTGGATGGGGTGCTGATCAAGCGGCCTGCTCTGTTGTGCAATTTGCTCCCTGAATTAAGGCAACTTTGAATCCAAAGTTCCAGAACCTGCAAGAACTGCTGGTTTGTGAATGGTAACAAATAATCTTATTGAAACATTTCAGATTCTACTGCACCCAAAGTAAAATATATGAGTCAAAATAAATACTGCCTTTTAAAAGCAGATTGGCTGTCTCAGTAGTAGATATTACGCAGAGAGGACAGAATAAATAAGAGGGAGCGGGAGAATTAATACTGCAAACAGGTAAAACGAATGGAAAGATTTATTTATCACACTGTGCGCTTAAGTGCAAGAGGCGGCGAGGAAGAACTCCCGTGGAACCCATTTGAGTTTGGCTGCCTGCCATTTAACAATTAGAAACACTCTCAGTGCAAGTAGTGTGAAAACAATCTCCCAGACCAGCTCATGTCGACAAAAAACACAAACTACACAGACACCTGTAGATTCGATGATATTTTAAGGGACACAAGGAAAGTAAACATGGCCATTTTTCACAAACTCTCCGCATCTCTCGCCCCAAAACACGATCGTTCAAAATACTCAATTGACAATTCCAGTTGAATCAGAAAACTGGCGAATCTCCATTCTGTGATTTGAACATCCCCGATGCTGTGTGCAAATTTTCTGGTTGAATTTGTTTTTGTAAAAGTAGCAATAACGCACCCACCAACAAAAACACCATACACAACACTGCGCTGCGTCAGAATATGGAGAACTGGAGAGAGAAGGGGAGGGAGAGATTAAACAGAACCTGAAACACTCACCTCTTGGGGTTCTGGCCGATTCTTTTCCTCTTTCTGCCCATGAAAATGTTCCTTGTGGTGGCGATCATGGTGCACAGCCCGGGGTGTGAGGAAGGTACCTGCGATGCCCCGTTTCGCTCGAGTGTTTGACTTGACATCCTCCGAGCAAGCTGGAGGAAGAAGTGAAACTGACGAGGAGTTCTCTGAAACTGACGGACCAGGAACTCTGGGGCTTGTAGTCGCTCTCTCGGTGTTCTCCACATGCACAACAGTAATTAGTCATGGCCCAGACCTTCTGCTTCGCGATTACATCATTCCTTGTGCTCAAGTGAGTAGTCAAATTCAAAGTCATAACATTATTCTATTAGCATTTAAACTAATAATTTCAGTACAAACTAGCGTGATTATTCGAAGCACCACAACTATATATACATATATTAAAAAAAACATTGGCTCAGTGGGTTAATCCATTGCCTTGTGTAGCACTGAACTAGAAAGACCAAGAATACTGATTCTTGGTGTCAGCTGTGGCTCAGTGAGTAACACTCTCTTTGAGTCAGAAGGTTATGGGTTCAAGTCCCACTCCAGGGACTTGAGCACATAAATCCAGGCTGACACTCCAGTGCAGTACTCAGGGAGTACTGACGGAGGTGCCATCTTTCAGATGAAACTTCTGCCCTCTCAGGTGGACGTAAAAAATCCCATGGCACTACTTACATATAAAAAAAAGCTTGCCTTTCACGGCCACCGGATATCCCAAAGTGCTTTATCTCCAGTGGTCCTGGCCAATATTTGTGGCTCAGTGGGTAGCACCCTGTGCCTCAGAGGCAGAAGGTTATGGGTTCAAGTCCCACTCCAGAGAATTCAACACAAAAATCTAAGCTGACAGCCTAGGGCTGTGCTGAGGGCGAGCTGCCATCCTTCATATGAGAGTTTCATTCGACAGGGGTGGATCATGATTATCTGTTTGGAACTCTGCGCGCTTTCGGGTTCGGGACGCATTTCGTCGCCCGGATCCGACTTTTGTACGCCGCCGCGGAGTGTCTGATTAAGGTTAACGGGTCTTTGACGGCGCCCCTTCGCTTTGGGAGAGGGGTGCGCCAGGGATGCCCCATGTCCGGCCAGTTATACGCCGTTTGCGTGGAGCCTTTCCCGCGCCTCCTGCGGACGAGGTTGACGGGACTGGCTCTGCAAGGGCCGGGCGTGGAGGTCGCCCTCTCGGCTTACGCCGATGACGTGCTCCTCACGGTAGAGGATCCCGCTGACCTGCGGAGGATGCGTGAGTGCCAGGAGATTTACTCGGCCGCATCCTCCGCCAGGATCCACTGGGAGAAATGTTCCGGACTCCTGGTGGGTCAGTGGCGGGTGGACTCTCTGCCGGAGGAGCTCAGGCCTTTTGCCTGGAGCACAATCCATCTCCTCTATCTGGGAGTCTACCTTAGCCCCGACCAGGAAGCCTGGCCGGCGAACTGGAAGGAGCTGGAGGCCAAGGTCGCCGCTCGCCTAGGGCGCTGGACAGGACTGCTCCGAGTGCTGTCCTACAGGGGTCGAGCGCTAGTCATAAACCAGCTGGTGGCCACTATGTTGTGGTACCGGCTGGTCACTTTGACCCCTCCCCCTGTGTTTGTCACTAAGATACAGAAGAAGCTGGTAGACTTCTTCTGGAACAACAGGAAGCACTGGGTCTCTGCCGCGGTCTTGAGTCTCCCGCTTAGGGAGGGCGGTCAGTCGTTGGTGTGCGTCAGCACCCAGCTCGCGACTTTCCGTCTTCAGATCCTACATCGAGACCCTCCTAGGTGGCGTGCGCTGGCGACGTATTTCTTCCGCCAGCAGTACAGCCTCAATTATGACACGCAGCTCCTGTTTGTGTGCTTGGGGGGTGTCAGGACTGCCGTCCAAGAGCTGCCTGCCTTTTACCAGGAACTCATCAGGGTCTGGAACAAAGTCTCCACCAAGCGCAGCTCTCCACCGGCTGGAGTGGCGGCTGTCCGTCGGGAGCCGCTGCTCAGGAATCCGTACCTCCACGACCGAGGTTTCAGGTGGCAGTCGGATGAGAGGGCTGTGGCTGGCGAGGTGACCAGGGTCAGGGACCTGCTCGATAGCGGAGGAGCGGGCTGGATGGTGCCAGACGTGCTGGCACGGCGCCTATCCTGGGCCGACGTCCGCCGCACAGCCGATGCCATTGAGTCGCTAAAAACAGCTCTGGGCCCTGACTCCGTTAGGTGTGTCGAGGAGGCTCAAGCACGTGGGGAGATCCCGTCCGAACTGACCCCCGTCTAGACGGAATTCCTCATCAGCGCCAAACCCCGGAACCTCCCTCGGGAGCCGGCGCCTCACAACTTGAGCCGCCTCGGGGAAATCCCCTCCGTGCCTTTCAGTTCTGCGCGGAGGGGTTTCCTGTACGGGCTGCTCCTGCACACTCTCCACCTTGCGATCCTCGTCTGCCGTCCGGACACGCCATGGCGCACCATCTTGACGTCCGGAGGAGGCGGGGGTCCCCGATGGAGTGCACTCTACGCGGGAGTCCTCCCACTATTTATCGGGGACTTGGCCTGGAGGGTGGTGCACGGAGCAGTCCCGTGCAATAAATTTTTAAGCCGCTTCACGGGCTCCCAGGCCGCCTGCAATTTCTGCGGTCTGGAGGAGTCCGTGTTCCATGTTTTTATGGAGTGTGCGAGGTTGCAGCCCCTATTCCACTATTTAAAGGGGCTGCTCCTTAAATTCTGGCTGCACTTCAGTCCCACTCTCCTGATCTTTGGGCACCCTGTGCGGAGGGGAGCGGGTAGGTCCGAAGGCCTCCTCGTAGGACTGCTCCTGGGCACAGCCAAGGGGGCCATCAGCCGGTCCAGGCAGCGGGCGGTCGAGGGGGTCGTTCAGCCTGACTGCCTGCCTCTCTTCCGCGGTTACATCCGAGCCAGGGTGTCCCTGGAGATGGAGCACGCGGTGTCCACCGGTACGCTCGCGGCCTTCCGCGAGAGGTGGGCACCGGAGGGACTGGAGTGCATCATCACCCCCAGCAACCAAATTTTAATTTGATTTTATATGTTTTAAAGTAAATTTGTTTTATTGCCGGTTTTAGTGTCCCCCTCCCCTTTTATAGGGGGCACTTGTAAAATTTATGATTTTAGTGCCCAAAAAAAACCCACAAAAAAAACCACAAAAAAAGAACAAAAAAACCCCCCCAAAAAACAAAAAAGTGCATTGAGAAGTGTTTGGAGAGTCCCCCAGATCAGGGGGCACTTGATTTAATTTTGTTTTCTACAAAAGAGTTGTAGTCGCTCGCTCGGTGTTCTCCACATGCACAACAGTAATTAGTCATGGCCCAGACCTTCTGCTTTGCGATTACATCATTCCTTGTGCTTTCTATAGTAAGTAGTCAAATTCAAAGTCATACTATTATACTATGAGCATTTAAACTAAGAATTTCACTACAAACTAGTGTGATTATTCGAAGCACCACAACTATATATACATATATTTAAAAAAAAACATTGGCTCAGTGGGTTAATCCATTGCCTTGTGTAGCACTGAACTAGAAAGACCAAGAATACTGATTCTTGGTGTCTGCTGTGGCTCAGTGGGTAACACTCTCTTCTTTGGGTTAGAAGGTTGTGGGTTCAAATCCACTCCAGGAACTTGAGCACATAAATCCAGGCTGACACTCCAGTGCAGTGCTGAGGGAGCGCTGCAATCAATGTCTTTTGGATAAAACGTTAAACCGGGGCCCTGTCTGCCCTCTCGCGAGGGCGTAAAAGATCCCACGGCATTATTTTGAAGAAGAGCAGTGGAGTTCTTCCCAGTGTCCTGGCCAATATTTCATCATAGGCAGTCCCTCGGAATCGAGGAAGACTTGCTTCCACTCTGAAAGTGAGTTCTTAGGTAACTGAACCGTCCAATACAGGGATTACTGTCTCTGTTACAGGTGGGACAGATAGTCGTTGAGGGAAAGGGTGGGAGGGACAGGTTTGTCGCATGCTCCTTCCGCTGCCTGCGCTTGCTTTCTGCTTGCTCTCGGCGACGGGACTCGAGGTGCTCAGCGCCCTCCCGGATGCACTTCCTCCACTTAGGGCAGTCTTTGGCCAGGGACTAAAGTGTCGGTGGGGATGTTGCATTTTATCAAGGAGGCTTGAGGGTGTCCTTGAAACGTTTCCTCTGCCCACCTGGGGATCGCTTGCCGTGTAGGAGTTCCTAGTTTGCTTTGGGAGTCTTGTGTCAGGCATTCGAACAATGTGGCCTGCCTAGCGGAGCTGGTCGAGTGTGGTCAGTACTTCGATGCTGGGTGTTACATCTGTGGACTTGTATTTACTCTGTACAGCCACCAGAGGGCTCATCCCCTGGAGTCCCAAGGGATCCCATAATCCCTTGGGAGCACAGGTATTTAAGGAGGCTTCACAGGTTGGAGAGGCACTCTGGAGACCTGCAATAAAAGACTAAGGTCACACTTTACTTTGAGCTCACAGTGTTCCGTCTGACTCTTTCTCCATACACAACAACTGGCGACGAGATACAGATAGCGAACCCAAAGATGCAGAGAACAGTGGGCATCCTGGAGAAATTCTCGGAGGTAGATGATTGGGAAACTTTTGTGGAGCGACTTGACCAATACTTTGTGGCCAATGAGCTAGATGGGGAAGAGAGCGCTGCCAAACGAAGGGCGATCCTCCTCACCATCTGTGGGGCACCAACGTATGGCCTCATGAAGAATCTGCTCACTCCAGCGAAACCCACGGAGAAATCGTACGACGATTTGTGCACACTGGTCCGAGAGCATTTGAACCCGAAGGAAAACATTCTGATGGTGAGGTACCGGTTCTATATCTACAAAAGGTCTGAAGGCCAGGAAGTGGTGAGTTATGTCGTTGAGCTGAGATGCCTTGCAGGATATTGTGAAATTGAAGGACATTTGGAGCACATGCTCAGAGACTTTTTCGTACTTGGCATTGGCCACGAAACCATACTTCGCAAACTTTTGACTCCAATCTTGAGTAAGGCCAGAGCGATAGCCCAGGCGTTCATTGCCATCAGTGACAATACGAAGCAAATCTCTCAGTACACAAGTGCTGCTACAAGTACTGTGAACAAAGTGATGTTATTTTCGAATCGTAACGTACAGGGCAGGTCACACATACCTGCAGCTGCACGTCAGCAGATGACTCAGAGTCCACCATCAAGGGTGATGAATGCAAGGCCATTAACACCTTGTTGGCGCTGCGGGGGTGATCATTGTTTCCATTCATGCCGATTCAAAGAGTAGGTTTGCAAGGGCTGTGTAACAATGGGACACCTCCAATGAGTGTGCAGGCGAGCTGCAAAGCCTGTTAAACCTGCAAACCACCATGTTGCAGAGGAGGACAGATCCACGGAGGATCATGATGAACCAGAGCCTCAGATAGAGGAGGCAGAGGTAAATGGGGTGCACACATTCACCACGAATTGTCCCCTGATAATGCTGAATGTTGAACTAAATGGACTCCCGGTGTCAATGGAGCTGGACACGGGCGCAAGCCAGTTCATCATGGGCAAAAAGACTTTCGAAAGATTGTGGTGCAACAAGGCCTCAAGGCCAGTCTTAACTCCAGTTCTCACAAAACTAAGAACTTACACAAAAGAACTGATTCCTATAATCGGCAGTGCTACCGTAAAGGTCTCCTACGATGGAACGGTGCACAAGCTACCACTCTGGGTGGTACTGAGCGATGGTCCCACACTGCTCGGCAGGAGCTGGCTGGGAAAGATACGCTGGAACTGGGACGACGTCCGAGCGCTATTGCCCGCTGACGACACTTCGTGTGCCCAGGTCTTAAAGAAATTTCCTTCGCTGATCGAACCAGGCATCGGGAAATTCCAAGGAGCAAAAGTGCAGATCCACCTAATTCTGGGGGTGTGACCCATCCATCACAAGGCGAGAGCAGTACTGTACATGATGAGAGAAAGGGTAGAGATTGAGCTAGACCGGCTGCAAAGAGAGGGCACCATTTCACCGATCGAGTTCAGCGAGTGGGCCAGTCCTATGATCCCAGTCATCAAGGGAGATGGCACCGTCAGAATCTGTGGCGATTACAAAGTAACTATCAATCGTTTCTCCCAGCAGGACCAATACCCACTACCAAAGGCCGACAACCTCTTTGTAACGCTGGCGGGAGGAAAGACGTTCACGAAGCTGGATCTGACTTCAGCCTACATAACACAGGAACTGGAGGAATCATCGAAGGCCCTCACCTGCATCAACACGCACAAAGGTCTTTTTGTTTATAACAGATGCCCGTTTGGAATCTGATCAGCGGCGGCGATATTCCAGAGAAATATGGAAAGTTTACTGAAGTTGGTCCTGCACACGGTGGTCTTCCAGGACGACATCTTGATCACAGGTCGGAACACAGTCGAGCGCCTGCAGAACCTGGAGGAGGTTCTTAGTCGACTCAACCGCATGGGGCTCAGGTTAAAACGCTCAAAGTGTGTTTTCCTGGCGCCTGAAGTGGCGTTCTTGGGAAGGAGGATTGTGGCAGACGGCATCAGGCCCACCAACGCGAAGACGGAGGCAATCGAGAACGCACCGAGGTCACAGAACGTGACGGAGCTGCGGTCGTTTCTGGGACTCTTGAACTACTTTAGTAACTTCTTACCGGGTCTCAGCACACTGTTAGAACCACAGCGTGTCTTACTACGAAAAGGGGGCAAATGGGTTTGTGGCAAAAGCCAAGAAAATGCCTTTGTAAAAGCGAGAAAATTGTTATGCGAGAAAATTGTTTAGCTCAAACAAATTGCTTGTGTTGTATGATCCATGTAAGCGTTTGGTACTAGCATGTGATGCGTCGTCATATGGCGTCGGGTGTGTATTGCAACAAGCTAATGATTTCGGGAAACTGCAACCGGTTGCTTATGCATCCAGGAGTCTGTCTAAGGCTGAGAGAGCCTACAGCATGATTGAAAAAGAAGCGTTAGCGTGTGTCTATGAGGTAAAGCAAATGCATCAATATCTGTTTGGGCTAAAATTCGAATTGAAACTGACCATAAGCCACTTATATCCCTGTTTTCTGAGAGTAAAGGGATAAATACCAACGCATCGGCCTGCATCCAGAGATGGGCGCTCACATTGTCCGCATACAACTACGCCATCCGTCACAAGCCAGGCACAGAAAACTGCGCCGATGCTCTCAGTAGGTTGCCATTGCCCACCATGGGGGTGGAAATGGCGCAGCCCGCAGATCTAGCCATGGTTATGGAAGCATTTGAGAGTGAGCAATCACCCGTCACTGCCCGGCAGATCAAAACCTGGACAAGTCAGGACCCCTTATTATCTCTAGTCAAAAGCTGTGTGCTTCACGGGAGCTGGTCCAGTGTCCCAGTGGAAATGCAGGAAGAGATAAACCCGTTCCAACGGCGCAAAGATGAAATGTCTATACAGGCAGACTGCCTTCTGTGGGGCAATCGAGTAGTGGACCCCAAGAAGGGCAGAGACACCTTCATCAATGACCTCTACAGTACCCATCCAGGCATCGTAATGATGAAAGCGATAGCCAGATCCCACGTGTGGTGGCCCGGTATCGATGCGGACTTAGAGTCCTGTGATCACAGATGTAATACATGCTCACAGTTAAGCAATGTACCCAGGGAAGCGCCGCTAAGTTTATGGTCTTGGCTCTCCAAACCGTGGTCTAGGGTACACCTCGACTATGCAGGCCTGTTCTTGGGTAAAATGTTCCTTGTGGTTGTAGAGATGTACTCCAAGTGGATTGAATGTGAGATAATGTTGGCTAGCACGTCTGCTGCCACTACTGAAAGCCTGCGGGCCACGTTTGCCACTCACGGCTTACCCGATGTCCTGGTGAGCGACAATGGGCCATGTTTTACCAGTGCTGAGTTCAAAGAATTCATGACCTGTAACGGGATCAAATATGTCACATCTGCCCCGTTTAAACCAGCGTCCAATGGTCAGGCAGAGAGAGCAGTGCAAACCATCAAGCAAGGCTTGAAGAGGGTAACTGAAGGCTCACTGCAGACTCGTCTATCTCGAGTCCTGCTTAGCTATCGCACGAGACCCCACTCACTCACTGGGATCCCACCTGCTGAACTGCTTATGAAAAGAGCACTTAAGACAAGGCTCTCGTTAGTTCACCCTGATCTGCATGAACAGGTAGAGAGCAGGCGGCTTCAACAAAGTGCATACCATGATAGTGCAAATGTGTCACGTGAGATTGAAATCAATGATCCTGTATTTGTATTGAATTATGGACAAGGTCCCAAGTGGCTTCCCGGCACTGTCGTAGCTAAAGAGGGGAGTAGGGTGTTTCGGGTCAAACTTTCAAATGGACTCATTCACCGGAAACACTTGGACCAAATCAAACTCAGATTCACGGACTATCCTGAGCAACCCACCTTGGACCCTACCTTTTTTGATCCCCCAACATACACACCAGTGGCAACTGGCACCACGGTTGACCACAAGGCAGAAGCCATCATCCACAGCAGCCCAGCAGGGCCCAACACACCAGGCAGCCCAGCAAGGCCAGCTGCACAGCAGCCCAGCGAGGGCCCAACAAATGATTCAACAACACCAGCTTTCACATCGAGACGATCAACCAGGGCAAGAGGGGCCCCAGATCGACTCACATTGTAAATAGTTGCACTATTGACTTTGGGGGGGCGGAGGGGGGGGATGGAGCATTGTTATATATGTGGACTTGTATTTACTCTGTACAGCCACCAGAGGGCTCATCCCCTGGAGTCCCAAAGGATCCCATAATCCCTTGGGAGCACTGGTATTTAAGGAGGCTTCACAGGTTGGAGAGGCACTCTGGAGACCTGCAATAAAAGACTAAGGTCACACTTTACTTGGAGCTCACAGTGTTCAGTCTGACTCTTTCGCCATACACAACAATTTTGGCCTGATCGAGGACACTAATGTTGGTGCGTCTGTCCTCCCAGGGGATTTGCAGGATCTTGCGGCGACATCGTTGGTGGTATTTCTCCAGCGATTTAAGTACAAGCAAACATCACTAAAAACAGATGATCTGGTCATTATTGCATTGCTGTTTGTGGGAGCTTGCTGTATGCAAATTGGCTGCCGTGTTTCCTACATTACAACAGTGACTACACTTCAAAAAAAGTACTTCATTGGCTGTAATGTGCTTTGGGATGTCCTGAGGTTGTGAAAGGTGCTATACAAATGCATTTACTTTCCATTCCCTAGTCTGTGCTGATGCTACAATAGTGTTAGTGGGCAACAGCAGCCAGGGTTCCTGATGCTATTCAGTGGAAAGTCTTCGAGAAAATTAATGAAGGCTGAAAGATGATTGTTACTTAAAGATGCAGAGATGCCACCATTAAATGAAATATCAGGCTAGTTTTTGTGTGATGCAACTTAGTTCTTTAGTACTTGCAAATTATGGGTTGCTTGGCACTTGTCGAAGGTTAACTCCTGTCACACCCCACCATTGGCGATCCTGTATACTGCACCGAACTGGTCATACTGCAATGGGAATTCTGCATGAGAGAATCCTGACAGAGACATAAATGCAAGTGTTGGCCTTCGAACTATCCTTTCGACAATGAGTGGATTGGGAGGGTTGGGTCAAAAGGTTGGATTGACGAGCTGAATACCTGTTTTTCGAAGAAGCCCAAGAGATGAGCAATGTGCACACAGTAGTTTCTCCTTCAGTGACAGAGAGGCTTCCTCAGTTGCCCAGGAACTCAGACATGTGGCTACTCCAGACTGCCAGGGCCCGTGAGTTAGAAACCACAGATCACCAAGATTAGAGCAGATGGAAAGCAGCACAAAATCAACTATAAATTAATATTTTTTCACTGTTGAATCCAGTTTCAAGCAATGATTTGTTGTTACTCCGCAGACTGACCGAGTCCTCTTTCTATTGGCAATCATACCAAAATGGAGGAACATGGTGTGATCAGTCGCGACCAATAAAACTCTGCACAAATCTGAATCAGCTGAAGTCACGATCACTCTGGATCTAATACTATCTCACATCTCACCCACCATGTGTGTAGTCAATTATTCATGCTGTGTGCAAGTAACCTGGTCCTGTGTCAGCCAATAATGAGGCCTGTATGAATGTGCCAAGTCTCAGACTTGCTGTGGGACAGATATGACAAGGCAGGCTTGTGATCATGAAGGCTGTTTGCAAGCGTAGGAATCACTTGAAAGCTTTCATGTGAGGATCATTTAGATACACAGTTTCTCTGAAAGTCAAAATTGACGTAACAGGGCCCACAAAGTCTTATCAATGAAGGCAGAAATAGAACCTTCACGGTCACATACGTAACACATGCTGCCATTGAATACTCTGTACAACACTGATTCCTGTCCTGTTAAGAAACATGGAAGCGTGATCTGTGGAATGTAACTAGTGAGGGTAGATTGTAATGTTCGATGAATATCCTGCAGTTTATCTTTGGTAGGATGGGATGGGGAGGGCAGGGAAGAGAAATTTGTGGATGCTTCAACTGTGTTTATTTAACTCCTGCATGGGATGAAATAAATTAGGGAAATTCCATGACAGTATAACCAAAATCTTCACAGCCTGTTGGAAGGATGTGAAGATTGGACCAAATTGCTTATTTCTTCTTGTATATTTCCTTCTGCACCTGCACCAAATCATGCAATGGCACACTGTACCTTTGAATCTAATGCTGCAAATTCCGAACTGTGAACCCCATGGTAGATGCAAGGCAGAGATCTGTTTCATTCAGACAGCCAACAAGGACAGGAGGTGGAAGGAAGCTGGTGTGCAGTGGCAAGAGCTCTCTGGTCAATTATTGGGAGTCTTGTTATATCTTCTCTAAATATTGGGCAGGTGAAGACACACTGCAGTTCATAGTGGATACGAGGTCCACTTATGGGAGTCGTCGATGATGCTGAGCCCGAGTGGTATATTCATCGTAAAACTTAACAGTACGCATGATCTTCATAACACTGGCCTTGTCGAGAGGAATATTGTACAGGTTTCACTTTTTGACATTTTCTGGATGTTGTCAACCATGACCAGACCCAACAGAAAGACACTTTCTAACACAGATGATCTCTTAGTAATCTAGTGAAAACATTCCAACTCCCTTGTGGTCTACTGTATTCGGGCACTTCAATACTGGTGACTAAAGAACTTCGCCCTCTAGAGGATATGCTAGTCCATGGAGCAGTGAACACCACATCAGCTAAAGGGGACAAGCAAGTTTTGCCACAGTGGTGGGGTTTACATGAAAGAAACCAGTGAGTGAAGAAGCCAGTGAGTGAAGAATCCACCAGCATTCCAGTTGTTGTCTAATTTTCCTTAAGTGGTACTTAAATCGTGAGTCTTTACAAGGGGATAGTACAGTGGAGTTGATCTTTTAAACAGATGATCGTGTCAAAAACAGAGTGAAGCATTGTGAAAGCAGACACCAAACTAAACCTTCCCTCCCTCCTGCAGAGGTGGTACTGTATACATAGAGCATTACATTGCCACAGGCCCAGGGGCAGCACGGGGCCAGCCCACACTGCGATATGTGTGTGCGCACTAGGTCCGTGCAGCAGAGCAGGTCTCCAGTTGTCCTGGGTAATCCTTGCCACTGGACCAAGACCTAGCTCTGTCAAGCCCGTGTGGTGGCTGGTGTGCAACGGTCACCCCACGTTAAAAAAAGCCATGCACAGGCATCTTCCACCCTTCAGGATGTAGTTCGGGATCTGGAATTTTTGGTCCTTCATTGCAACACCGGTGAACTCATCCTTTTTTGGCGTGGAAGCAAGTCATCCTCGTTTCGAGGGACTGGCTGTGATGATGATGATAATGTAATTTAACTAATCTCCTATGCTGGGCAACAATATATTTGACTTCAATAAATGGTGTTTCTTTTTATATGGTAGATTCTTTGTTGTTTCCTTCTGCGGTGCCCATTACCTTCTCAGCGATCCCACTACTCTCTTTACTTTGCCAGTTTGTCACTGACTTCAGTGGGCAAGAAAGCAAGTGTGTCATTTATCATCGTGCAGACTAAAGCACCACTGTCACTTACATTGGCAACCAATGCAAATTATTCACTGACCTATCTTGTTTTAGCAGTCATATCAGTTGCAAAATATGATATAATCTCAGAATCACCCAATTTTGAAATTACACACCATCCAGTGCAGGGCCGGACTAAGGGCCGATAGTTATTTTGTTCATGTTCATTACATTATGTATATGATTCTGAGTATGAAAACATAGCCCAGTATATTCAACAAAATGAAAGCATATATTCTGTATCAAGTAGGTATATATTCTGGTTCTGGTAACATTGCAATACTAGATTTCTATACATATGCAAATTTCTCTCAATAACATATGAAATAAAACAGGCAAGTACATATTCTGTTCTGTATTTAGGTGCATTAGTGTATATAGGTACTTCTGTATATAGGTGCATCAGTGTATACAGGTACTTCTGTATATAGCTATAAACAAGTGAATCTATTTTTCTCATTTTTCCTCTCTTATTGTCTATTCTATTCAGCCTATTTGGGAGGCCTTATATTTTTTCTTCCTTACATTTATTTGGTGGGCCTATGTTCTTTGCTGGGCCTGGGGCTGCAGGCCCATCCGCCCCATGGTTAATCCGCCCCTGATCCAGCGTGTACATGAAGATCCCAGTGCCTAATTTATGCCCAGACCAGACAACAATTGTACATTCAGCCCCAAGGCCAAAACTCAATCAATCGCACGCACGCACACACTTTACCAATATGCTATAATTGGGATTACGGAGACATGGCTCCAGGGTGATCAAGGCTGGGAATTCAACATCCAGAGGTATTCAACATTCAGGAAGGATTGACAGAAAGGAAAAGGAGGTGGGGTAGCGTTGCTGGTTAGAGAAGAAATTAACGCAATAGTAAGGAAGGACATTAGCTTGGATGATGTGGAATCTGTATGGGTAGAGCTGCGGAATACCAAAGGGCAGAAAACGCTAGTGGGAGTTGTGTACAGACCACCAAACAGTAGTAGTGAGGTTGGGGACAGCATCAAACAAGAAATTAGGGATGCGTGCAATAAAGGTACAGCAATTATCATGGACGGCTTTAATCTACATATACGGTGTAGTGTTGAACTTCAAAAATTGTACATCCCTGTCTGGAGTAAAAATAAAACGGGGAAGGTGGCTCAACCGTGGCTTACAAGGGAAATTAGGGATAGTGTTAAATCCAAGGAAGGGGCATATAAATTGGCCAGAAAAAGCAGCAAACCTGAGGACTGGGAGAAATTTAGAATTCAGCAGAGGAGGACAAAGGGTTTAATTAGGAGGGAGAAAAAAGAGTATGAGAGGAAGCTTCCTGGGAACATAAAAACTGACTGCAAAAGCTTCTATAGATATGTGAAGAGAAAAAGATTAGTGAAGACAAACGTAGGTCCCTTGCAGTCAGAATCAGGTGAATTTATAATGGGGAACAAAGAAATGGCAGACCAATTGAACAAATACTTTGGTTCTGTCTTCACGAAGGAAGACACAAATAACGTTCTGGAAATACTAGGGGACCGAGAGTCTAGCGAGAAGGAGGAACTGAAGGAAATCCTTATTAGTCAGGAAATTGTGTTAGGAAAATTGATGGGATTGAAGGCCAATAAATCCCCAGGGCCTGATAGTCTGCATCCCAGAGTACTTAAGGAAGTGGCCCTAGAAATAGTGATGATCATTTTCCAACAGTCTATCAACTCTGGATCAGTTCCTATGGACTGGAGCGTAGCTAATGTAACACCACTTTTTAAAAAAGGAGGGAGAGAGAAAACAGGGAATTATAGACCGGTTAGCCTGACATCAGTAGTGGGGAAAATGTTGGAATCAATTATTAAAGATGAAATAGCAGTGCATTTGGAAAGCAGTGACAGGATCGGTCCAAGTCAGCATGGATTTATGAAAGGGAAATCATGCTTGACAAATCTTCTAGAATTTTTTGAGGATGTAACTAGTAGAGTGGACAAGAGAGAACCAGTGGTGTATTTGGACTTTCAAAAGGCTTTTGACAAGGTCCCGCACAAGAGATTGATGTGCAAAATTAAAGCACATGGTATTGGGGATAATGCATTGACGTGGATAGAGAACTGGTTGGCAGACAGGAAGCAGAGAGTCAGGATAAACGGGTCCTTTTCAGAATGGCAGGCAGTGACTAGTGGGGTGCCGCAGGGTTCAGTGCTGGGACCCCAGCTATTTACAATATACATCAATGATTTAGATAAAGGAATTGAGAGTAATATGTCCAAGTTTGCAGATGACATTAAGCTGGGTGGCAGTGTGAGCTGTGAGGAGGATGCTAAGAGGCTGCAGGGTGACTTGGACAGGTTAGGTGAGTGGGCAAATGCATGGCAGATGCAGTATAATGTGGATAAATGTGAGGTTATCCACTTTGGTGGCAAAAACATGAAGGCAGAATATTATCTGAATGGCGGAAGATGAGGAAAAGGGGAGGTGCAACGAGACCTGGGTGTCATGGTACATCAGTCATTGAAGGTTGGCATGTAGCTGCAGCAGGCAGTGAAGAAGGCAAATGGCATGTTGGCCTTTGTAGCTAGGGGATTTGAGTATAGCAGCAGAGAGGTCTTGCTGCAGCTGTACAGGGCCTTGGTGAGGCCTCACCTGGAATATGGGGTCCATTTTGGTCTCTTAATCTGAGGAAGAACGTTCTTGTTATTGAGGGAGTGCAGCAAAGGTTCACCAGACTGATTCCCGGGATGGCAGGACTGACATATGAGGAGAGACTGGATCAACTGGGCCTGTATTCACTGGAGTTTAGAAGAATGAGAGGGGATCTCATAGAAACATATAACATTCAGAAGGGACTGGACAGGTTAGATGCAGGAAGAATGTTCCTGATGTTGGGGAAGTCCAGAACCAGGGGTCACAGTCTAAGGATAAGGGGTGAGCCATTTAGGACCGAGATGAGGAGAAACTTCTTCACTCAGAGAGTTGTTAACCTGTGGAATTCTCTACCGCAGAGAGTTATTGATGCCAGTTCATTGGATATATTCAAGAGGGAGTTAGATATGGCCCTTACG
Organism: Pristiophorus japonicus; assembly: GCF_044704955.1. Classification (NCBI taxonomy): domain Eukaryota; kingdom Metazoa; phylum Chordata; class Chondrichthyes; family Pristiophoridae; genus Pristiophorus; species Pristiophorus japonicus. The sequence continues at coordinate 24,800,594 of NC_092010.1, read as the reverse complement.
GCTAAAGGGATCGAGGGATATGGAGAGAAAACAGGAAAGGGGTACTGAGGTGAATGATCAGCCATGATCATATTGAATGGTGGTGCAGGCTCGAAGGGCCGAATGGCCTACTTCTGCACCTATTTTCTATGTTTCTATCTCCTGCAGTGGTCTTTGTTCGTTGTTAAGTTCTACGATACATTTGAATAGCAGACTGATTACCCAGGGACTGTTATTCATTGGCGTCAAGAACTTCCAAGATCATTAGGGATAAGCTGTAGCAAAGGTCTACACATCGGATGGATGTGACATTCAGTAGAACCTCTGGCAACCTCTAGCAACCTCTAGCTGCCCGATTAGCAGCGCAACAGGTCTTTGGCAAAACACCCAGGTATGTCCAAAGACAAATACTGTGACAGTGGGGGACACACAGTCTTTGCAGTCTCCTGTTTTCTACCCCACACCCCAAGACATATCCAAGTTTGAAGGACGTTTGACTGAGTGAATCCTGCTCAAATTTGAACCCAAGAAGTTTTGGCCTCAAGTCCGGCACTGATCCATCCAATGTCCCACATAGTTGAGGGTATAGTATGAACAGCATAGCAAGAACAAATTTACACTGAAGAGAACGCAGTTTCAATGCAATTGCTGCCTCTCTTTTCTAATATTTGTACATTAATAGCTGGAATCAGTAGGTTGCATTTGGTTATATCAAACCTCAAACACATCTCTCCATTTATCTGGAAAAAGTTTTGAGAACTTATCGGACTTCAGATATCACACCTCAGAGGAAGAAAGTCAGTTGTTTTTACCTGGAGCTGAAAATGAGCAAGTAGATTCTGATTGACCTCAGGCTGTGTTGATTTATAGGAATTAGGCAATGTAGCTTTAAAGGAACACGCCTGCATAACAGAGCTCCGCCGTGGCAGTAGTGTACTACACTGAGCATTATATAGTAAGGCTCCTATCACAAAACAACAAATCATTGGGCTTGTGTGAGCAGCGCGAAGAGGGAGCTGCCAGTATTGCTTAAAGCAAACACACAGCCGGGGCCTGTGCTAAGCAGAGTACTCTCAGCCAGGGTAGTGGTCGTGGAGTTGTAATTAGTCGCAGTGCCACTGGGCTCGGGTACAAATAGCCAAGGCTCCCACTTCTGATTGCTACCCAGCGATGCTGCTAGAAAGTATAGGTGTAGATGATAGGACAGGATCAGGCTCTGCACCCCACTGTGCCTCCCCCCTCCCGCCCCAAATCAAATAGTCCCATTACATAGAATTATATAGAATGTTCAGCACAGAAACAGGCCATTCAGCCCAACAGGTCCGTGCCGGTGTTTATGCTCCACACGAGCCTCCTCCCACCCCCTCTTCATCTCACCCAATCAACATATACTTCTATTCCTTTCCCCCTCATGTCTTTATCCAGCTTCCAGCTTCCCCTTAAAGGGAGTCCATGGTAAAGGGGAGCGGACAGAGAAGTGGAGTTGAGGCCAAGATCAGATCAGCCATGATCGTATTAAATGGCAGAGTAGGCTCGGGGGCCCAAATGGCCTACTCCTGTTCCTATTTCTTATGTTCTTATGTTCTTATGTAAATGCATCGATGCTAGTCGCCTCAATTACTCCCTGTGGCAGCGAGTTCCACATTCTAACCATTCTTTGGATAAAGAAGTTTCTCCGGAATTCCCAATTGGGTTTATTATTGACTGTCTGTCATACAGAAAGGATCTCGAGATGTTGGTGATGTAACCAAGGGGAGCTCGCACTCAAACCTCGGGGTACAGTAGCATAGTGGTTATGTTACTGGACTAGTAATCCGACTAATGATTTGGAGACATGAATTTAAATCCCACCACGGCAGTTGGGGAATTTAAATTCAATAAAATATTCTGGCATAAAAAGCTAGTCGCGGTAATGGTGACCATGAACACAACCGGATTTTCATAAAAACCCATCTGGTTCACGAATATCCTTTATGGAAGAAAATTTGTCGTCCTTACCCGGTCTGGCCTAAATGTGACAGCAGACCACACAGCAATGTGGTTGACTCTGAAATGCCACTATTCAAGAAGGCGGCTCACCACCACCTTCTTGAGGGAAATTAGGGATGGCCAATAAATGCCAGCCTTGCCGACAATGCCCACATGTATGAATTTCAAAAAAACAGCACACCCAGCAAGAATCAGCCTCTTCAGGAGAGGAGGGGTGAAAACCAGAGAAACTAAAAAACAAAATACACTGAATGGCACAATAAATATTACGAGATACTGAACATTTCCAATTTTTTTTTATTATTTCCGAGAATTGTACATTAAATAAGTAAACGGTTTGACAAACATTCAAGAAAGAAATGAGACTTCTTAACAAAACGTACAAAGCAACCACACTCAAATATAGATTTATATACAACCACATCATTTTTTTTTATTTAACAAGGAGCACTTTGATTATCTGAGCTATATTATTATTTGATAGCTGTATTTGGATCTGGGTGCATCATCACTAGATGTCAAAACGTTCAGGTGAAAGGTCATGACTAGTGATCGACCAGTGCAAACACACAATCAGTATGTGCGTCATTATCTATCCCTCTGCTGCCTTGGTTTTGTAAGCCAGTGAATTTAGTTCAGGCCCCTCACTGTGGGAGGTGAGGTGAGATTGGAAAAGGCAATCCAGTCAATGGGCCAATCAATGATCATATATGTTTGGAGGTACATGGGTACTTTGATGAAATGTGCTGAGATTTCTTTAGCCCCTCCCTCGCCTCTCACCAATATTGTCTTGTGAATTGGTTATCAAGCGTGCTAGAAGTTAGTTCCTCATAGAGTGATCACCAATCCGAAGCACACCAGAACTAGGATTCAGGAGACACAGCACCATAATACGCTGGCGGCCATTTTTAAAAGACCAGGCCATTGAAAAAGTGAGAGAATCTGGGGAGTGGGAGGAGGAGGGATGGGAGGGGTGTTCTGGTGGTATTTAAGTCTCGGATTTGGCACACTTGGCAAGTCTCCAGGACAGATGACCAAGGAGCAGTGACGGTGGATGGGCGTGTGTACGGAGATGCCCATAGAACCGACCACTTCACCGAACTCAAGTTACCATGGATACAGAGTGCAAGGGTCTAATGAAGAAATCAGGTCAAAACTAGAAACTGGTCGTCACGAGACACAATAAGGTGTAATGAACACCAACAATTAGGGAAAGAATAGCTGTATTTAAACACATTAGATGCAAAGTGTACAAAAAAAGTAAAAGGAGTATTGGAAGCAGGTGAAGTAAGGCACAAAAATATAGGGCGGAACAGTTACAGACATTTGCTGTTAACCAATTGTGACATATTTTGTCAAGGGTATGCAATAACGGAGACCCAGTATGGAAATTCTATTTTTATGTAAGGTAATTTTTTTTTACACTTTACATCACCAATGTGACCTGCAGGACAAATGTTTTTCTATATTGACAGATGCAATACATAATCAGAGGAGAAACTACTGTCCTATTGAGTTTAGCATCAAACCCATTACATGCAAAGTTATTCCTAGGCGTTTCTGGTGGTTTATAAAGTGTAGCGCAATTTATACTTGGGGGTGGGGGGTTTTGTTAAGGCGGGGGAGGATTATTCCTTTAGATGAGGCATGAGGGGAATAATTTATGGCCAGTGATTTACTGTCAATGTAAACGAGTTTGTGACATCAGGAGCACAAAACTCTTATCTCCTCCTTTTGGCTTGTAACCATGAGTTACATGCTTTGATACCGTTCTGAGGGTTGGCTTCTAATTTAAGCACCTTTCTTTCGTCTCACTCTGTGGAGGTCAAGATTCATCGTGCTATCTCCAACTCCAACTCACTTTTACCCAGGACCTCAACGCTTACCTCAACACCTTACCTCTCTCAATCTTCCCTTCCTCTTACAATCTACAGGCTTTAAAAATCCAAGATTGGCCTCAATTAACCACTACTTCCCGATTCACCTCAGCTTCTCCCCAACTCCGTTCGGCCGTGCTGCTGGCCTGCACAATGAGGGGGTGACCCTTCGCCGGTGCTTCTCCAGTTGTTTTGTCTAAATTGGCACTCTTGGAACATCTATTCCCATTGGCTACTGTAATCACCCTGACTCAAAGGGACAGGTGCAGCAATGAATCTATAATTACACTTCAACAGAGCTGGGGGGGGGGTCGAAGGTCAGAGGGCAGCTGCAACTCCCTGGGCCCTCACAATTCCCACAAGCAGGTCTGGCATAGGCCTTCTCCCTGGGCTCCTGTATTCATCCATTTTCCAGGAGTGGACTAAGTAGCTGCTACACGGTGTGCTTTCTCCCATGTAATGGATGAGTACATAGCTCCGTGGATGAACCGTCTAAATAGAAAAGTCTTCAAAATGAACTCTTGATACAAAAAGACCCACCCACATCACCTAGGTCACAATCTGAGGTACTTCCCTCTCAGAGTACTTAATCTAAGAGGATCCACCTGCTCTTTTAGACAGTTTTCAAATTATTTGAAGAATCAGGGAAGCATTAAAGGGTACAGTCACTGATTATATACTGGCAGGGAGCTGTACTCAAAGGGAGCGTGGACTGGAGATAGGGCTAAAAACATAGCCCCGATTCTCTGACCGCACTCCCACCTGGCAGTGCGGGATTCGCAAATTTGACCTTAAATGCGAAAAATGATAAAAGGCACTACACCTTTCATAATTAATAGGCACGCATAAGATAAGGAAAGCTCACCAGCTAATCAGTCACAATTAATCGGTTAGGATCTGTAACTGTCAGCGCCAAGGCAGTAACAAGTGTAGCAAAGGCCGTCATGAGCAGCTATTCAAGAAGTGAGCCTTTGGTGCAGTGGTCGTGCTCCTGCTGCTGGGCCAGAAAGTGTAGGGTTCAAACCCCACTCCAGACTGTCCCAGCGAGTGGAGTTGGAGCGCTGGCTCGGAATTCTGGGTTGACATCCAGTGGGATACTCGCGTTTGTTAGGTGTGGGTGGTCGTGCCCGCCCCCCATTATATCGCTTGTGGCAGCCCATAAAACACCCCCACCATTTAGGACAGACCCTATCAGCAGCTATAGAGATGGTTACGGTTATGGAAGGAACATCAATGTGGCCAGGCAGACTGTGAATCCTTCCAATGTTTTACACTGTTCCCCAACAGGAACAGCAAGCAGACACTAAAAAATGAAGCAGCTTCCTGTATTCTGATAACTAACCAGTATCCAGGTGCAAAAATTGCTTCCGATTAAAACAATTTTGCTGATGAATTCTACAAATGTCTTTTAATGATTGATTGACAAATGTCCCATGAGGTGAGGATAGAGGGTGGTGAGAAACTGGAGCAGGGTATTTGAGCGTGGTGATACTAGTAACCACATTTTTCTAGGTACCCACCAGAATTTGGAGGCAGAACCGTCACTCGGTTGGACAGCATGAAACCGTGTCAAATGATTTGAAATATGACGTGCTCCGACTCTGATAATGCAACAAAAAGAAAAAAATGTTACTCCTGCAATCAGTTTTTAAAAAACGGCTGGCCGTTCAGCATGTGCTCAGCTGTGGCTCAGTGGGTAGCATCCTTGCCTCTGAGTCACACGGTTGTGGATTCACAGTCCCACCCCAGGATCTCCAGTGCAGTGCTGAGGGTAGTGCTGCACTGTTGGAGGTGCTGTCTTTCGGATGAGACGTTAAACCGAGGCCCCGTCTGCTCCCTCAGGTAGACGTAAAAGATCCCACGGCACTATTTTGAAGAAGAACAGGAGAGATCTACCCGGTGTCCTGGGCCAATATTTATCCCTCAATCAACATAAGAAAAACAGTTTGTTGTTTGTGGGAGCTTGCTGTGCGCAGATAAGACGCCCCCCTCCCCACCCTGACCAGCAGACATTGATGTTGATTTCATGTTCAGATGCTTTGTTCTTTCTCCCAACAGGTCATTCTTTGACAGACAAGCCATTCATAAAAATGACAAAAAGGTGGTGAGGGTGGGGGTGTTCTTTGATTTAGATTTAAGGCATTGCAAAATATCAATCATCTCCACAGTGTGCATTGCCTGTGCAAGTAGGGGGTGGGGAGGAGCGGATTGATCAGGTAATGAGTCACCCGTTTTTCCATTACACTAGCTCAGAACCCGAAGAAAGGTTCTGATGAAAGGTCACAGCCCATAAAGGTTAACTCAGGTGCTGCTGGACCTGCTGTGTGTTTCCAGCGTTTTCTGCTTTTATTATTTTTTGCAAAAGCAGATCCAGTCTTTATGGTGGGTTTGGAATTGGGGGCCGAATCACTGCCCAGAACTGTGGCCCTTCACAAAACGTTAGCGAGAGCCCTTGAGTCGAGTCAGAAGTATTCATTCAGCCATGTCCCTGTGGAGCAACACCTGTAACACTAAACAGCGGTGCACTTCCTCTGCTAAATGACTATAACTGTCTGAACATCGAAGCAGGACTCGGAGGACCTTGAACTAGTTACAGCACCCAGAAATCCGCCTCCCTGCACCTCTATTCTAGAGATAGACCTCTGTCTTCAGAATCTGCAGCCCCGGAAGTCAGTCCAAAGATTCAATTTTCCCTTGTATCTAAAACCAGACCAGGGCCAGGACAGGGAAAGTGGGTGTCGAGGGATGGGGATATCATGGCATGAGCGCTGTTGATTGAAAACTTTTAATAATAAATGCCTGCACATCATGAGTCGCAGATGTCAATGAAACAAAAACGGCTGTTGGTATAAACATAGATCTTTGGCATCCGTTTTCTTTTTTAGAAATGTCCCATTCAAAACCTGGACTGCCCAGTCCAAAACGAGACAGGTGGCAACCTCAGGTTGGCACAAGCCTGAGGGCCCAACCACCCGTCTTTGCCAGGGAACGATGCATGGTGTGGGTAGAGCTAAAGGCAAGACAAAAGAACATGGTTTACTTCTACAGTACTGTACAAAAGGGTGGTAACTTTGAGACGCAGATTAACGGGCAAGTGAAAAGGAGTGTTTCTACTGTCCAGTTTGGTATGGTCACGCTGATTGGTCCGCATTCGCAAATTGAGAAACACTGCGCACCAATCAGAAACAAGGACGACTTCAGTCTCTCTGATAATGCACACCTTGCAACTGATGCACAGGCATAATTTAACACTGTACAGTACCATACACTAAACTGTAATGAAGTCACTTCAGGTTACTTACAGTAATTGTTGCTGCACAAGACAGACTTTCCTTAAAAATTCAGTAGACAGTAATTCAGTGTCTCTACTCACGATACAGACCCATCTCGACAGGACCAGCAAGGTCAACTGGTTAAAATGATGCGAGGGGGCTCTCTGAGCTCAGAGGTGCCAACTGTGGTACCTCTGTACAGCTGGCTCCCATACAGTGTCCAGGAGCAGGAAGCCCCTCCCCCAGCCCCCAACCAATGCTGATGCAGTGCGGCCAATTCTAGCAATTCGACTGCCCTTCAAACTGAGATGAGCTATCTCAGTACAGGCCGGGATTCAACCTGGGATCGTCTGGGTCTTTATGAGATTAAAGGGGTGAAATTCGACTTGGGCGGAAGCGTTAATCGGGCGTGTCATACGGGACACCTGTTATACGCTCCGTTTGATAGTCAATTCTCTTGAAGGCGACGGAACTGATTATCAGACGGGGAGTACAAGGGGAGACCAATTTGATACATAGAATCATTGAAATTTACAGCACAGGAGACCATTTGGTCCATCGTGTCCGTGCCGGCCGGTCTGATGCTGCCCGTTTCGCGCCACCCACGCCGAATTTCTACCCCTAAGGTCTCCACATCTGGGCCCACTGGGGCACCCTTTAAAACTCTTTGAGCAGCTGCGGAACAGTTTGTGCTGCGGGGGACACAGCATCTCCCGCAGCCTGGGCCTCCCAACCGGCAACCGTGTGGCTGTGAAGCAGAGCCTTTCGAAGCTAGAAGGTGGACCGCCCAAAAACATCCTGAAATGGCGACGATTCCCCTTTAACGCTTGTTCCCCGAAATAATCGGCCAGGACATTTTTTGGCCAGTGGAGAGTTTGAAGTGGGGAAATCAGGGTATTAAAAAACGATTGCATTTCCACGGACATGACATTCTCAGCATAAGGAGGAGTAGGGAGGGAGGGGGGAGGGGGGGGAAGAGCACCCAAATTGAATTCTGAAGCATAACAATTGCTTTGCAGAAAAACTGACTAATTAAAAGCGAAAAGTCTGGTCCTGTTCGTTGGTCTGTTTCATGAATAAGTCTCCAAAACATCTTCAATGTGCCAAGGCATTCAAGTGCACAGATTAATTCAGAAAAATCAAACAAAACGCTGTGTCTCCCTAACAGGAGCCGTATTTGTATGTTTCTGATTACCACAGTGGAGCCTCTTTGAGTTTGATGCCCAGTTCAGACTGGATTGATTCTGTTTAAAGGAGCCCCAAATAAATGTTTTCAGGCTGCATTTGTACTCCACCAAGGCACAGTCAGTGGGAGGAAAGGGCTATCCACCTTACAGTTTACCTGGCAAGAAGCGGGTTTCAAATACAGCCCATTCAAAGGAATTTGAGAGCATGGATGGAGGTTTGGGGTCAATGCAATTTGTTGACACGTTCTTGACTTGAAGTCACTGCCCACAGTTCCTGGTTCGCTTTGTGATGTACTAGGGACTAGGAACTAAGGCTGGATGGATGGAAGCTTGGTGTCATTTGCCCATTTTCTGCATGGTTATTAATCCCTTCATTGCACTGAAGAAAAAGTATCAAATGAAAAGCGACACGACCAATGCCGCAACCATGAAACAGAAAGAGAAAATGCTGGACATTGCAACGGGTCTTAACGGAGAATGAGGGGATTTGGGGGAGAATGCTGATCCAGGGTCTCACCTGAAACCTTAACATGTGCCTTTCCTTTTACCCGCTGTGTATTTCCAGCATTTTCTGTTTTTAATCACGCTTGAGACAGCATTTGTCTCAATTGAGACCCACAGTGCATCCCAAAACACACATCACTTCGCGGAAAACATTCATTGTCCCGGAACGCGGACCTCGATTAAAGCAATCTCTTCTGTGGAGTGGCCATTACTTTTCAGTTTTAATTTCTGATAAAAATGACTTTCCTCTTAAAAAGAGGTTAACGGATCAGGATTCATTTGAAATGTTACAGATCTCGGCACACGAGTGTCTGTCAGTGCTCTGCCCAACACCTGGGTTGGTCCCATAGCTTCCTGTCTGTAGGTGCTTGCGACTTCCTGTGATCTGGCTGCACAACGGGCCTGGTACTGTCACCTAGGAGATGCCAACGTCACTGATGAAGTACTGAGAGTTGCCAGTTTGCTTGCTGCCGTGTTTTATGCGGTGAGGGCTGTCAGCCGGGCCTCTGTGAGTGGCCATTTTGTGTTTATATTGTCCCGAAGGGCTTCGACACAAACCGTTCAGGGTGCTGGTGCGTGCGATTCACCCGATTACACTGTGGGGCGGGAGTGGGTGCAAACACTGAAAGGACTGCGCGCGGGAGAGACTGCACATTGCTGGCCAGTGTGGGCAGGCCGAGAACGTGTTCTGTGCCAATAGGCCCAAAGCTAGAATCATTTGGTGGCCCACTGCACCCGGCATCAGCAGCCATTTCGGTTTGGCATCGATTGTGCCATCGTGTTTATATTACAGGGCTGCCAACAGGGCTGGAGTCGGCTCCAGTGGCAAAGCTGTAATATAAGGATTAGGGGGAGTTGAGGGGAACGTTTTTTTCACCCAGAGGGTGGAGGGACTCTGGAACTCACTGTCTGAAAGGCTGGTAGAGGCAGAAACCCTCACCACATTTAAAAAGTACTTGGATGTGCACCTGAAGTGCCTCGAGCTGGAAAGTGGGATTCGGCTGGATAGCTCTTTGTCGGCCGGCACGGACACGATGGGCCAACAGGGCCTCCTTCCGTGCTGTAAATTACGACTCTATGATTCTATAAAATGCAAAATTTATGCCAAATATTCTCCAGCAGTGATACAGTGAACAGGCATCTGAATTCAGAAATCTAGATCAGGACCTGGAATGAGTTGGTGGCAGCAGTTTTACAGCATTAAGCCCAAAAAGACTTGAACAAAGATTAATATCAATCACCTTTCCTAACATTTAGGTGTATCTACCAATTCTAATGATTTAAATGGTCCTTTAAGAGCAATTCTTTGCTTGACAACTCAGCTCAGTTATTTAAATCTGATGACATGCTCAGTAAATCCCTTTGTTTTTCTTTGGTGAAGTGCAGCTACTAACTCTAATAATGGATTCCATTATTTCAGTTAGCTCAATTGCAAAGCATAAGTAAGTACTTCACAGTACTAACAGAGGGTTCAGGCGCCACAATAGCAGACAATTAATAAATGTGGTCTGTTGCTCTATTATTGTTGCATTGTCTGGTTATAATCTTTGAGGCGTAGCCTGCATGCAGTAGTTGGCTGTGGTTTCCTGCCCACGACTCCTCACCGGATGCATTCCTGATCGGAGTAGGTCCTAAATAGAGGTGGGAAGCGTGAGAGAGAGAGAGAAAGGGAAAATAGAAATAGAGATAGGGAGAGGAAAGGATGAGAGAGAGAGAATCATTGAGGAAAGGTTGAGTAGGTTGGGCCTCTACTCATTGGAATTCAGAAGAATGAGAGGTGATCTTATCGAAACATATAAGATTATGAGGGGGCTTGACAAGGTGGATGCAGAGAGGATGTTTCCACTGATGGGGGAGACTAGAACTATGGGGCATGATCTTAGAATAAGGGGCCGCCCATTTAAAACTGAGATGAGGAGGAATTTCTTTTCTCAGAGGGTTGTAAATCTGTGGAATTCGCTGCATCAGAGAGCTGTGGAAGCTGGGACATTGAATAAATTTAAGACAGAGATCGACAGTTTCTTAACCGATAAGGGAATAAGGGGTTATGGGGAGCGGGCGGGGAAGTGGACCTGAGTCCATGATCGGATCAGTCATGATCGTATTAAATGTCGGAGCAGGCTCGAGGGGCCGTATGTATGGCTTACTCCTGCTCATATTTCTTATGTTCTTCTGTAGGTGTTCCACAAGGTAGCCCAGGTGATTATACTTATGGCGGGCAGATTCAAATGACAGAAATGTCGGACTCAAACAAATGACGACAAGGATATCAAGTATGGGTCTTAAAAGAAGTTCACCATCACTTTGTTTTAATTTATAAGGGATCATTTTGCAAGCCCCTACTCCAGTGTGAAGCCTCCCTTTAGTGTTAAAGCACTATCTGTGACCTCTGCTCCACTGAGTGAAGCTTCACACTGGAACCTCTCCTCACAAAATGACTCCATGGTCTGTGATTACTTGAGTTATGATGGGATGAGGATGTATTGGCTGCCAAAATGATAGCCCATCCATCCGTTGGCCTATCCCATGTTCAGGAAGTCAGTGTACAAACATTCAGTTGTGGCTACTCATTCAAATCTTAGAGCAGTTTACATGCAATGTTTCCTGTAAGCTGCGCTTTGTCCTGTGTGGCCTGTTTCTTTCAATGCGCAGTCCCTTTAAATCTCAGCGCAAGTGCGGTATTTACACTGTAAAAGCCCGTGAGCAGCCGGCATGGGATCTTTCCCATTACGGCCGCTCAGCTTAGAGGGAACATTGTTTACGGGGTAGGTTCACTGATCTCACTGTCCTAGCAGATAGCTGTGCCCAAAGGCAGCACGGGTTGGAGCTCACTGTTGTTGTCCTATCACTCACCCGCACTCCCTTCAAGCAAACTTCCCTGCTCGGGGAGCCGGATAGATTAATTTATCCTTTGATATAACTGGATTAGAAGGTTATGGTGCTCGGTGGAGATGAAGAGGAGAGGGAGGAGGCTCGTGCAGAGCATAAAGATCGCATGGCTCCGGTTGGGGTGGAGTGTAGAATGTTTCGGTGCAAGGGGTGTCACAGTTGTGTGAGGCGGACTGGTTGGGCCGGGTGCTCTTTGCCTTTCCGCCATTGTTCATAGGTTTATATGTAACCTTCAGGGCTGCTGACCGAGGGCCGTGCGACTCTTTGTCCGCCGACGCGGACACGATGGGCCAAAATGGCCTCCTTCTGCGCTGTAAATTTCTATGTTTCTATAAACACCGGCAGGGACCTGTTGGGCCAAATGGCCTGTTTCCGCGCTGTAAAATTCGATGTCAGTCACCTCATTGCTGTTTGTGGAAGCTTGCTGTGCTCAAATTGGCTGGCGCATTATATCTGCATTACAATAGCAACTACACTTCAAAAAGTAATTCATTTGGCTGCAAATTGTTTGGGAAAGTCCTGGGGATGTGAACAGCACCATATCAATGCAAGGCCACCACACCTCGCTTGACAGAGCGAGGTCTTGGTCCAGTGGCAAGGGTTAACCAGGACGACTGGAGACCAGCTCTGCTGCACGGACCTAGTGCGCACACATATCGCAGTGTGGGCTGGGCCCGTGCTGCCCCTGGGCCCTCGGCTCTTATGGGCCCCGTACCCTCATTTGCCGCACCTCCGCCACGAACTCTCGCCGCTCCTCCGCCACAAACATTCGCCGCACCTCCGCCACAATCTCTCGCCGCTCCTCAGAATAACCAGACCGCGGACTAATCAACAGTGGATCCATCAACTCAGAACATCTTTCAGCCAACCCGCTTTCATTCAAATACCCTCTGACTGAGCGCTAAGTGAGCAGTTAGGACATGCTGTTCTATAGGTTACGATCGGCAGTCGTAACTGAGCTGAATCAGGTGGAAAATGACCCTTCACAAAAGTCACATTGGACCTGGAACCCAAATTGCAAAAGATTACTTCATCAGGCTTCTGAGCCAAGGCATCACCACGGCAAAGTATTAGAAGCATTAGAAGGAGGAGTGTGGGAGGGGGGGAGGCGGTGTGGCTTATTACTTACATAAGCAACGAGTACAAATGACACCAAGTCTGCCAACCATTCAATAGCAAGCACGTTCATGATGCATGATCATGAGATCTCGGAAACATTGCAACACAAAGCGTCAGTTTTGGGTTCAGATTTAAATTTGGAGGCTCTCACTGTCTCAAAGTTCATTTTCAGTGCCGATGGTCGTTGCTGTAATCAGAAACATACGTGGAATCTTTTGGGGGTGGGTTCGGGTTGGATTTTTAGGCCGCATTATTAAAGTATATAAAAATAAATAAGGTTCATGAGTAGCCGTCACTGTCAATCCAGCGGGTCATCCATTCCTTCTGATATTGTGTCTTTTTTTCATCCATGTGTAGCTGTCGCTCCTCTTTTCCTATCCGCACGGCGTGGTATTGTGGGATGGTGTCATTGTAACGGGAACGCTTAAAGAATCCACACTGCAAAGGAGAGAAAGAAAAGGCCATTTATTTTTGCTTTCGAAAATGTGATGCGAAACAAATCACAGCCGTGGCACCAGGCCAAGGGCATCCTTCGTTTTTCTCAAGCAGTGCGTGACATCGGTGGCTTCAGAGCTGTGGCTCTCCCCTCCCCCACCGCCCCCTTACCCATTTCCTCCCTTAATTGCCGTAAAGTGCTGCCTCTTTCTCGGGTGCAATTCCACAGGCAGCGTCCAAGACTGCACCAAAAAGGCCATTCTCCATGTGCGAGCCCAAATATGGGGTGCCAGTCTGCTATTCGACTACAAGCAGCGTCACAGCAGAACCTAATCCTGTCCTCACCTGGACAATTTCCAGCTGATTTCTTTTGGCCCCTCTCCCTCCTCCCTGTCTCAGGGACAGTTGTAGTGCTCTATCATTGATCTCCACGGAGATCAACGATGTCAGCACGGATCAGCGGGAGGGGGCAGGTGGCTGAAACTGGGGTTCACCTTGCCCCAACCGTTCCGTGACCACATAATGGGGGGGGGGGCATTCGCTGACTTCTGGCCCACTCCATTTTCTGGGCTTTTGAAAATAGGCCAAGGTGCCTCTTTGTTTTTTGTGGCTTTGCGACACGCAACATCCCAGATAAATCACAAACGGACACGCCGATCACATCAGGCTACAAATCAGGCCCGGCAGTTCTTCTTGTGAGCAGCATCCTTGCTGGAAAATATGGTATGGGTATCGATTGAGGCACAGGAGACCATTGCCTAGGGACTGAGCGCATTGTCCATTCTACACCAGTTACTGCCACAATCAGAATGCATGACAAATAGGAACTGGCGCTGACACTGGGACCAATCAGGTCGTCTAAAGGGCAAAGCCCCACTTGGCACTGAGCTTGCATTATCCCTCAGCGGCCTAAGCTGACACCAGTCACAAATTCTCATTCTTCCCAAGAGACCTTGAATAGAACCCCAGTGTCTACGGTTCAGAGCAATGGCTGGGAATGAATCCTCAGCATAGCAAGGCCTAATGGATACTCAGAAACAGACAGAATCAGAGAGACTGTCAGGACGATGATTGCATCTCGTGCTCGGCTTAGAAATTCGACCGTGCCCATTTTTGGGGTGGGGGACGCAGGGTATGATCACTGCAGCCCAAATGGTAAGGCCTGAGGTGTCCCCGATATTCGGCCTCGGGCCTCAATACCAGGAAGTCGGCGAACTGCGGTGAGGTGCCGGCGATGCATAATTGATGATGGGCCACTGCGACGCTCGCACCGTCCCTCAGGTAACTCCATTGGTGAGTACAATCGGGGCGGGGTGTAAAACGAGTGTTGCACCCGGTCCCGATAGTTACCCGATCGACGGGTGAAGCTACAATTGCCTCCCAAGTGTCCGCAGTCTTGTCCACCATGGGGGCCATTAGTCAAGCCCAGTCCTGTCTGCACCCGATCTCCAGGCCCACATTTGCTAACAGGTGTCACTGGCTAGTGATCAAGAATGTGATTATTTCACACCCACCCACCACCAGCCTTCTGTACCTCCCACAATTTCTGCCCTAACTCAGCTCAGACTAGGGATCAAACTTGAGAACTACTGGTCTATTAGCTTGCTATTACACCAGGCATTGCTTTTAGCTACAAGGTCAATGGGGAGCTAAAACTTACTGCCTAAAAGTTGGTTCCATTATAGACACCAATAAAAAATACATCTTTCACCTCCACTGTTCCCCTCCTCTGTATGGCTGCTCAACTTCATCAACTAGGAGGACAGTTATGTGTCAGCTGTGGCTCAGTGGGTAGCCGCTCGCCTCTGAGTCAGATGGTTATGGGTTCAAGTCCCACTCCAGGGACTTGAGCCCATAATCGTGAAGTACTGAGGGAGTGCTGCACTGTCGGAGGTGTTGTCTTTCAGATAAAACATTAAACAGCCCTTTCTCGGGTGCAATTCCATAGGCAACGTCCAAGATCCCATGGCACTCTTTTGAAGAGAAGGGACGTTATTCCCGGTGTCCTGGCCAATAATTATCCCTCAACCAACATCACTAAAAACAGATGATCTGGTCATTATCATATTGCTGCTGTGCGCAAATTGGCTGCCGTGTTTCCTACGTTACAACAGTGACTGCAGTTAAGCGCTTTGGGACGTCCTGATATATAATCTATCTTTCTTTCTATCACAGACTCCTACCCCACCCCTGAATTATTGATGCAAATGCTGCTGCTAGTTAAGCTTGTCTGAGGTTGGGCAGATAATGCCATTCTTCCGCACAACCCCTTTTGATATCGTAATGGAGGATGCTCCACGTCCTGTTCACTAACTCTCCGAGCTGAAGGAAGTTGCACAGAGACGAAGGGTCTTGTGAGTAGAGCCAGCCTGTTCAAAGATGGTATTCAAAAGTAACCTCCTCCCTTCCCACTATCCAGGGCCCCAAACACTCCTTCCAGGTGAAACAGCGATTTACTTGTACTTCATGCAATTCAGTATACTGTATTCGCTGCTCACGATGTGGTCTCCTCTACATTGGCGAGACCGAGAGTAGATTGGGTGACCGCTTTGCGGAGCACCTCCATTCAGTCCGTAAGTATGACCCCCGAGCTTCCAGTTGTCTGTCACTTTAATTCCCTGCTCCATTCTCACTCTGACCTCTCCATCCTCGGCCTCCTGCACTGTTCCAACGAAGCTCAACGCAAGCTCGAGGAACAGCACCTCATCTTTCGTTTGGGCACTTTACAGCCTTCTGGTCTCAACATCAAGTTCAACAATTTCAGAGCATAACCGTTGCCAATCTTTGGCTCCCTCCCCCCGCCCCGCCCCCCTCAGAGCCTGTTTTTTTTCTCTCCTTGTCTCTAATGGCAGTTGGTCATTATCCCACCATTCACTCCCTATCTCGACGAATGTTTTTCTAACTCCTGGCATTACCATTTGAATTTGGCCCATCATCCCCTTTGTCTCTCTAATTTCTCCTGCCTACCACCCTATCACAGACCTTCCCTTTTGTTCTTTCTTCCCCTCCCCCTTTCAGTGTTGGTTAAGAATCTGTTCTTTCCGAACACTCTCCAGTTCTGGCGAAGGGTCATCGACCCGAAACGTTAACTCTGCTTCCTCTCCACAGATGCTGCCTGACCTGCTGAGTATTTCCAGCATTTTCTGTTTTTATTCCAGATTCCAGCATCCGCAGTATTTTGCTTTTCTACTAGGGAGACCCTTGGAAGAGAGCGAGGGAGGAGAAACAGAAACAGAGATAGTATTGAATGTTTCCTACGGTGGAAATGTTACTTTGTGGTGACCTTACTTCGTGCAACTTGAAACAATTCCCCGAGACCCCAGGCTAGCATCACCTCAGCTGACCCCAACTACTTTAAATAAGTAAAATACACACACAAGCATGTGGGGGGAACAAGTGGCTGATTCCTTGGGGATAAAACAACTCAAATAAAAGGTGTTCCATGCAGAGCATCTCGGGTATTCTTACCGTGTGCACACTGAAAACACATCCAAACTTCACAAGGGAAGAAAAACGTCACAGAAATCAACACAAGTGCATGCCTAACACACACTGCAAATCCATCCATTACTGCCATGTGATACACAAAGTGTGGGGTGGGTGGGGGCAGTGGTGTAAGGATTATCCCCTGAGCAAATCACGATGACTACTTTAAACATGTCAATTGATGCCATGTCACAGGGGATGAATGTGTATTCACTAACACTCACATTGGGCTAAAAGATTCAAACCGTCTTTGGCTATGACAATGAATTTACTATGAAGACAACACCCAGACTCGCCCCCCTCCCCAAAACTCATCAATATTATTGAGTCCAAAGACTTGTGGGCCTCCAGCGAGGGATCAGGAGGTTTTCAGAAGTCTACTGAGGTCTGCTGGCTCTGAGACTCAACACAATGTTGATCCAAGGAACCAGTTGGAGACTCGTTGGATTTGCACGGTGAACGTTTACACTTGATGAAGAAGTGAGCTGGGTTCTACTGGGTTTGGCCATCTCAGCCATGTCTCTCTGTTGGAACATGGGCTGGAACAGCTTGAATTGGGAACCAACTGTTTGAATGTGAGGCACATCCAGCTGTTCAGTGTGAATGACGCACTCCTCTTGTCAAGGGGAGATGTAAAATGATGTGTAGTTTAAGGGAAGGTAACTGGTTCTACGCCCCATCACGTGAACTATAGGTATGCTTAAATATTTGAGACTTATTTATAATCCTTACACACACCACCCCTTGGCATACAAGTGCTCAGTGCCCGTGCAAATACACACACTATACCCATTGGCACTACCACAGCAAGTCTTTCTCCTTGGACCAAGCACAGGCCTGTCACTACAATTACCGCTGCAGATGTCAGCATTATGCCTCGGTGGCCTGTTTCTCCTGGTCAGATGGCTGGGTTTGAAGATGGGCCCTGTGATATTCAGTTTCATACTGAGACTCTTTGTTCGTTCTCTTGAAGAAACCGCACTACAAGGAAGCAACGTTGGGCCAGTGTTATGACAGGTAAACCAAGCGGGCATGAGTGAGCCGGCATCCAAAGGGACATCAGAGGTGGTACAGGTGTCTGCAGGGTTTCAACCTCTCATTTCAGGCATGTGGCCAAGGGACAAGAAATCACAGCACACTTAGGCCCAGCTCGGTGCGATGTCAACGAGCAGGGGCATGATGGGTAGCATTTTCTGACTTCTAGAACATTTGTTAAATGTCTCCTGTTGGCATCCTTACTTCAATTTGACAGCAGATTCCCTGCATCCCATGAAAAATTTCTGAAACGGCAGGAATTCTGAACCCAGCAGGCACCCATAACCACCGTCTCAATCGTGCTGTTTGTTCTTTTCTTCATTCTGCGGCCGCTCATTTGACATTATACATTATTCATTTAACAGTACATCTCGAAAGCATCACATTCCTTCCTGTAGTTATTATTATAGATTTTAACCAATCTTTGGGGAAGATCTTATTGAAACGTATAAGATTCTGACAGGGTAGATGCAGAGAGGATGTTTCCCCTCGTGGGGGGAATATAGAACTAGGGAGCATAGTTTCAGAATAAGGGGTCGCCCATTTAAAACGGAGATAAGGAGGTATTTCTTCTCTGAGGGTTGTAAATCTGTGGAATTCTCTACCCCAGAGAGGTGTGGAGGCTGGGTCACTGAATATATTTAAGGTGGAGATAGACAGATTTTTGAGCAATAAGGGAGTAAAGGGTTATGGGGAGCGGGCGGGGAAGTGGAGCTCAGTCCAGGATCAGATCAGCCATGATCTTATTGAATAGCGGAGCAGGCTCGAGGGGCCGAATGGCCGACTCCTGCTCCTATTTCTTATATTCTTATTATTTCCTCTGTGTAGCAAAATCGTAATCCTGTTTGTAAAGAACATTTATGATGTAGTTGCACTGAGAAAATCTGCCCCCTCGTGATCAACGATAGGAATTACAATTGCATGCCAAATACATTTGAAACACAAGTCACACATTTGTATTTGATTGAACTGATTCCTATCATTCATATCTACCTGACTTCCAAAGCTAGCGAAAGGCCACAGCAGAGTAAAACCGTGACCAAGTCAGCACAGTATTCGCGGCTGAGGAGTGCAGTAGAGGTTTCACGGTAGGAATGGGGCAGCTGACACACACCAGGGTAAATTCACCAGTCTCGTGCCCCCAACTCAGGAAGGCCATGCAAGTTAAAGACAGGGCTACAATATCGTAGTCCCAAGTGCCCGCCCTACACTGCCTTCGAGCTCAGCCCACTGCTCGGAGCACAGGCCAACTTATACTTTGGTAGGCTACCAGGCTACTGTGACATTCAACTCTTCTTAGGACAAAATGGAAATATAATGAAGCTGCCCATGCCAACCTACAACAGGATTTAAATAACATCCAGGCTTGTGCTAACATATGACAGGTAACGTTCACACCACATAAGTGCCAGATAATGACCATCTCAAACAAGAGAAAGCCCAGCTATCACTCACTGACCACCACTGCTGGATCCCTCACCATCAACATGGCAGAGGTCACCATTGACCAGAAACGTAACTGGACCAGCCACAAGAGCAGGGCAAAGACTGGGTACTCTATGATGAGTGGCTCAGCTCCTGACCTCCCCTCACAGCACCTCCACCACCTTCGAGGCTCAAGTCAGGAGTGTGGTGGAATACTCTCCACTTGCCTGAATGGGTACGGCTGCAACAACACTCAAGAGGCTTGATTGTGGTGCTGGTGCTCAAGAGGAGCACCATCACCACACGGACTGCAGCGGTTCAAGGGGAAGGCTCACCACCCACCTTCGCAAGGCAACTGGGGATGGGCAATAAATGCTGGGACTTGCTAACGTGGCTCACAGCCCGACAACAAATAAAAAAATAAATCTTTCCTTTCACGCAGGAAGATCACTGGAAACAGATATATCTGTTGACATTGTGAAGTTGATTTTGATGAGGTTCAAAGATGCCAAAAAGTGGATTTACATGAAAGTATTGACAGCAACTGTCACACCCCAAGTGCCACACCTTGTATAAAACACCAACAAAACATAACTCAACAATCTAGTACTAATGCCTCCGACTAAAGTCAAGCTGACCAAAAACGTCCCAAGCAGGGTTAGACCAGTCGGCACCATAACTTCCACCCACAAAGACTGAAGCTTCCAGCAAGAGAGCAGCAGACATCACTTTCTGTTCAGGTCCCGGCTGCAGGTGCAACATAGGCCAAAGGTAGCATCAGACCAGTTAAATCCATCATAGAATGATAGAAATTTACAGCACAGAAGGACACCATTTCGGCCCATCGTGTCTGTGCTGGCCAACAAAGAGCTATCCAGCCTAATCCCACTTTCCAGGTCTCGGTCCATAGCCCTGCAGGTTACGGCACTTCAAGTGCACATCCAAGTACTTTTTAAATATGGTGAGGGTTTCTGCCTCTACCACCCTTTCAGGCTGCGAGTTCCAGACCCCCACCACCCTCTGGGTGAAGAAATTTCCCCTCAAATCCCCTCTAAACCTTCTACCAATCACTTTAAATCTATGCTTCTTGGTTGTTGACCCCTCTGCCAAGGGAAATAGATCCTTCCTATCCACTCTATCTAGGCCCCTCATAATTTTATACACCTCAATAAGGTCTCCCCTCAGCCTCCTCTGTTGCAAAGAAAACAACCTCAGCATCTTTCCTCATAGCTAAAATGCTCCAGTCCAGGCAACATCCTCGTAAATCTCCTCTGTACCCTCTCTAGTGCAATCACATTATTCCTGTAATGCGGTGACCAGAACTGCACGCAGTACTCCAGCTGTTGCCTAACCAGTGTTTTATACAGTTCAAGCATAACCTTCCCGTTCTTCTATTCTATGCCTCGGCTAATAAAGGCAAGTATTCCATATGCCTTCTTAACCACCTTATCTACCTTTCCTGCTACCTTCAGGGATCTGTGGACATGCACTCCAAGGTTATGATGTTTGGAATGAAAATGGAAAATTGTGCCAGACTCAAATGGGGCATCCTTTGCTTTTACTGGAATGTTACATCAGCATCTAGGAACTAATTGCCGAAAACATTTCTGCACGTGTTTGGAACCTCCAACCTCACAGGCCAAGAAACATGGAAGAATGAGGCTTCAGGTGTGAATTGGTAAACCAAAGTCACCTCATTGAAGAGTTAACTTTTGTGTCAGATCCATGCTTACCTTCCAAAGTAGGAACACAAGCAGAGCCAGCACTAGGATTCCTGCTAGGACAGCAATCAGTATGATCAACCAGGGTGCTCCACCATAACCCGCAATTGCCTTCTCTGGGTATATTGGCAAGGTGACCTGGAGAGGTGAAGGGTTGCAATGGTAATTCTAAAACATGCTCACAGAATCAGAAATCAGTTTTTTTTCCTCAAGGCTAAATAACATTTATTTTTGTGTGTGTTCAGTCCATAAAAAGATTTTCGGAAAAACTTCAAGACGACAAGGTCACAGGCCTTAAAATCACTGCAGACTTGCCATATGTCTTCCTCCACCTGACGATGGCGCTGTTGTAGGAGTGCAAAAGCGCGAGGGGAATCAAGGGATGGGGATCGGGCGGGAAAGTGGAGTTGAGGTTGCAGATCAGTCATGATCTTATTAAATGGCGGAGCAGGGCTCGAGAGGCTGAATGGCCAAGTCCTGCTCCTATTTCTTATGTGCTTCTTTCAAAGACAATTCGGTGCCTTTTTTTGGCAAGGGCCCTTTAGACATCTTCTGGGGGCGGGGGCAATGAAGGTGTGGGTCCATCTTTCACTATGCCCAAAACAAAACAGGAAGATTGGGCAGCAGCAAGGGGTGTAATCGTGGCTTGAGTTCTAAAGACCTTTACTGATGATATAAATTCATTGAAAACTTTAATAATTACTGTCTCTGTATCATAAATCATAGAAGCAAGTGAGAAAAAGAATGACATCTATTCTTAAATCTGGACTTTTCTTGTCTGGTTTACATTTTAAACCTTTCTAGGCAGCCTGGCTTAAACTTGGATGGGTAGTGGCCCTCATGAGGCAAGAGGGATGATTCCTGATGGTGGGCATTTCTAATCCTTATCAGCCTATTGATGGTGACCCTCGTGGCGGAGACAGCCAGCAGGAAGGAAGGGGAGTCCGCAGGTTGTGTCACCATGGCCAACCATGGCTGCCCAGCCCAGTGCTATCCTCAGAAAGCATCTACACGCATGCTGTTCTAACATGGGGTCATATCGCCTTGTAGTGTAGGTATGTTGATCCAGTCTCTAGTGAGGAGCATAGCCAGTCTGGGTGGGACTGTCAGGATCATGGATCATGGAAGGCAGCTCAAAATGGCAGCAGTAGACCAATACTTGCGTGTCCTCCGTGTGCCAGAAGTTGAAATAAAACCACGCATGTGCTCGACAATACCAACACTCAGCGCTGCGTTGAAATACTGGGTGAAGCCTACAGCAAAGGTTAGATTTGCAGTTACTTCTGTACCTGATCAGCCGCTTTCATCACCTTCAGGTTTCTGATGCTTGACTTCACACTGATGTCAGCACGAATGATCAGGGAAATGGCACTGAGTGAAGCATACTCCTGTAATTTCAATAACAGAGGTGAACACTTTTCATCACTTCCCCTCCCCAGGCCATTCATTTCTAACAGGGATCACCAAGCTAGGGAGCAGAAGACAGGACCAGAAGCTGCCATGCAGCTTTGACACCAACAGAGCTATGGAACGGTTTGGATGGGTTCAAGATGCAAGAAGAAACTGTTTTAGCACAAGTCGGCAGCCTTTCAAGTACCTCAACCAAGTGACCATTCTTTCACGTCTGAGCTGAGACAAGCGAGAGTCACCAGGTTATTCCACTGTGCCAGTCGTTACTCCCAAACCCAATCGTATTGTCTCCAACATCTACACACATGCAGGACGAGGTCACTAGATAGAGATCAGGTGTGGGACGTTTGGTCAATATTTTCATTTCTTGAGCCCCACAGACATGAAGAGCATTAGCAGCACCTTCCCCACCGCGTGAGCTGAGATCAGCAACTCTGCACAGACCAGGGGTGGTACATGGGGGCCTTCAGTGCTCCCTCTACCCGAGAACTCACTTTTGGAGTGGAAGCAAGTCTTCCTCGATTTCGAGGGACTGCTTATGATCACTCTACCCCAACAAGGTGCCTTAAATCCAACCTCAAAAGAACAATGCTTACCCCAACTATGTGACATTTCAGTTTCACACACCAGTAACCCTTCTGGTCTCTCAGTGAAATTGGCAATTTATTGTCAATTAGGGACAGGAGGAGGCCATTCAGCCCCTCAAACCATTCAATCAGATCATGGCTGATCTGTATCTTAATTTCATCTAGCCGCCTTGAATCCATAACCCTTAATAATAATTGGTTCTGAATTCTGACCAGTTTTAAGCCCTGGAGTTATGGCCCCAAGGAATTCGATTGAGGATGCCCCAACCTCATTTCATTGACAACCCTCAATGCCAGCAGAGCTGGAACTTTCATTCCACCAATCTGGGCTGGAATAATCTCGAAATACAATTGCTTGTAAAGCTTACCTCCAGAAAGGTGCTGTTCCACAGTCGTGCACTTATTTTCACTGTGGTTGAAGTGTCCAGGATTTGTAGAGGGCACTGGAAGACAATGCAGTTAGCCGTCCCCTGCTCACAGTCCTGTGGACAATATATAATATGCATCACTGGTTACTCTGATTGAACAACTGCGGGGTGCTTGGGATTGAACTGATGAGTGCTGGGTTAACCCGCTGACAACAGAATATCCTGCAGGCTTCTCTTCCACTGTGTAACATTTGCAGATCTGACACACAGGAAATGGAAAGAAGTTACGACCAGGGCCGATAGAAATCTACAACTCCGATATTTGGCCTGTAACTGGTGACAGTCCTCTGCAAACATCATGAAAATTCTTGATTTGCATAAATCCAGAAGGAAATGCATGAAAAAAAGGCATTTCAGACTATTGAAATTCATCCCTCCAGTACCCTAACTCTCCCATCGAAGCCCATCCCTCCAGTACCCTAACTCTCCCATCGAAGCCCATCCCTCCAGTACCCTAACTCTCCCATCGAAGCCCATCCCTCCAGTACCCGAACTCTCCCATCGAAGCCCATCCCTCCAGTACCCTAACTCTCCCATCGAAGCCCATCCCTCCAGTACCCTAACTCTCCCATCGAAGCCCATCCCTCCAGTACCCTAACCCTCCCATCGAAGCCCATCCCTCCAGTACCCTAACTCTCCCATCGAAGCCCATCCCTCCAGTACCCTAACTCTCCCATCGAAGCCCATCCCTCCAGTACCCTAACTCTCCCATTGAAGCCCATCCCTCCAGTACCCTAACTCTCCCATCGACGCCCATCCCTCCAGTACCCTAACCCTCCCATCGAAGCCCATCCCTCCAGTACCCTAACTCTCCCATCGAAGCCCACCCCTCCAGTATCCTAAATCAATTTTGGAACTCCAGCGACTGCTGTATTATAAGGGGGCAAAATTCGGTGTTGCCCTGTTTGGGGGCGGTAACCAAGGCGAGGCGGGATGTCCTGCGCCCGGTTGCGAAGTTGGGGTTACAGCTCCCGAGATGAAGTGGAGCGCAATGTCGGAAGCTATTTCCATGGACCTGTCAACAGTCTTAGGGGGAGAAATTCGCATTGTATGTGCCTCCCGTTAGCGCCCCCAGGGGGCGCCAATGATTTCATGCCCCGGGGGAGTGGGGGGCTCTGTCGGGTACATGGGTGGAATAGTTTTGTGAGTTTTTAGTTAACCCATTGTGACCCTGAAACAAACACTTATATTACAGCAATAAAATGACCCAAATGCCAGGAGTAGCTTTATTACTGTAATATAAGCTAGAAAACAAACACATAAAATACAATTTCAGTTGAAAAGTGTTATGTATGTAAACCTCACCAAAATGTAAGACTTGCCACTAGGGGGCACACCTGTGGGAGACCTAAGGGTCACCTGTGCACCCTGGGGCAAGCAGGTATAAAAGGTGACTCACCATGCTGCTTCCCCACTCTGGAGTCTGAATAAAGAGACCAAGTTTGAGCCTACGATACAGCCCTGTGGAGTTATTCTGAACATAACAAATCGGCGATGATTAACGGATCACGAACGTTCACGTGGTAATGGCTGCCATTGGTATTCTTGAGAGATTTGTTGAGGGTGATGATTGGGAAGCCTTCATTGAGCGCCTCGACCAGTACTTTGTGGCCAATGAGCTGGACAAGGCTGAGATAGCGATCAAGCGCAGGACGATTCTCCTCACCGTATGTGGGTCTTCGATATATGGCCTCCTCAAAAATCTGCTGGCATCGGTCAAACCAACGGACAGGACTTACACAGAGTTGTGCACGCTGGTTCGGGAACACCTCAAGCCAAAGGAGAGCATCCTGATGGCCAGGTATCGCTTTTACACGCACCACCGCTCCGAGGGCCAGAACGTGGCGAGCTTTGTCGCTGACCTAAGACGCCTTGCGGGACAGTGCAACTTTGCCGGATCCTTCGGGGGAAATGTTGCGGGACTTTTTCGTGCTTGGAATCAGTCACGAGGTCATCCTTCGCAAACTGCTGTCTGCCGAATCCCTAGATCTTTCATATCCACGAGCGACAACACAAAACAGATATCTTCACAGAATCGAAGCTCACCGGCAAGCACTGTGCATTAAATTACGCTTTCAGCAGGCAGGACCGACACGACCGCAGAGGCCAGACCGAGGGTGACTCAGAGTCCGCCGTGGGGCGTGAATGCGTATCCATTAACACCATGTTGGCGCTGCGGGGGCAGTCATAGAGCCCATCAATGTCGATTCAAGCCCTATGTGTGCAAGGGCTGTGGAACAATGGGGCACCTCCAGCGAATGTGCAAACACCTGTGACTCACCATGTGGCAGAGTCAGGAGAGGACGACCGATCCAGCAAGGATCACGCTGAACGAGCAGGAGAGGCAACTCAACCTGAGGATGAAGAGGAAGTATATGGGATACACACCTTCACCACCAAAAGCCTCCGATAATGTTAAAAGTTAAACTCAACGGCACTCCAGTCTCCATGGAACTAGACACGGGGGCGAGTCAATCAATAATGAGCCAGAAGGCATTCGAGAAGCTGTGGGGCGACAGAGCACAACGACCCAAGCTGATCCCGATTCAGGTAAAGCTGCGCACCTACACCAAGGAACTGATACCAGTTATTGGTAGTGTGGACATAAGAGTATCCCATGAGGGAGCAGTGCACGATTTACCACTGTGGATTGTTTCAGGTGATGGGTCAACGCTGCTTGGTAGAAGGTGGATGGGGAAGATTCGATGGAACTGGGAAGACTTCTGTGTACCTTCTCCGGCGAACGACGTCTCCCTTGCTCAAAGGCTGAGCAAGTCCCCACCTTCAGCTGAACCAGGCATCGAAGTGCAGATCCATTTGCAGATCCCCGAGGCACAGGCCACTCATCACGACCACGAGGAGGTGAAGATCAACCGAGCAGTGATACAGGCGAGGTACCCATCACTCGAAGCCGACGGCCTCTTCGCGACGATGGAAGAGGCTCAAGGTCGACCAAGCAAAATGGGATTCCGGCCAAAACGATCCGAAAGCGTCTTCCCGACGCCAGAGACAAAATCCCTGGGAGGAAGGTCGCGGCAGTCGGCATCACGGACACAGACGAGAGTACGTCCAGACCATGGAACGAAAGAGCATCCAGACCACGGGACGAGAGAGTGTCCAGACCACGGGACGAGAGAGCGTCCAGACCACAGGATGTCGCCGCAACGAAACCGAGGTATGTGTTGCCCAACAAGGAAGACGACTGGGCTTGGGGCAAAGGTAAAGGGGCGGCCGTTGAGAAGGCCGGGAACCCACCACATTCCAATAAGTTGTTTGCACAGTGTAACCCATGTGAGCGCTTTTTCGCAGCTAATGATGTAATAAGGGGATACCTTACAGCAAGCCAAAGTAGCGGGCGAGCCCCAACCGGTTGTATAGGTATCGAACAAAGTATTTGTAGCAAGTGATGTGTTATCACACGGGGTCAGGCATGTTGTACAGCAAGCCAAAGTAGCGGGCGAGCCCCAACCGGTTGTACATAGAAACATAGAAAGTAGGTGCAGGAGTAAGCCATTCGGCCCTTCGAGCCTGCACCACCATTCAATATGATCATGGCTGATCATGCAACTTCAGTACCCCATTCCTGCTTTCCCTCCATACCCCTTGATCTCTTTAGCCGTAAGGGCCACATCTAACTCCCTTTTGAATATATCTAACGGACTGGCCTCAACAACTTTCTGTGGTAGAGAACTCCACAGGTTCACAATTCTCTGAGTGAAGAAGTTTCTCCTCATCTCGGTCCTAAATGGCTTACCCCTTATCCTTAGAAGGTGACCCCTGGTCTGGACTTCCCCAACATCAGGAACATTCTTCCTGCATCTAACCTGTCCAATCCCGTCAGAATTTTATATGTTTCTATGAGATCCCCTCTCATTCTTCTAAATTCCAGTGAATATAAGCCTAGTTGATCCAGTCTTTCTTCATATGTCAGTCCTGCCATCCCAGGAATCAGTCTGGTGAACCTTTGCTGCACTCCCTCAATAGCAAGAATGTCCTTCCTCAGATTAGGAGACCAAAACTGAACACAATACTCCAGGTGTGGCCTCACCAAGGCCCTGTACAACTGCAGTAAGACCTCCCTGCTGCTATACTCAAATCCTCTAGCTATGAAGGCCAACATGCCATTTGCCTTCTTCACCGCCTGCTGTACCTGCATGCCAACCTTCAATGACTGATGTACAATGACACCCAGGTCTCGTTGCACCTCCCCTTTTACTAATCTGTCATCGTTCAGATAATAATCTGCCTTCCTGTTTTTGCAAACAAAGTGGATAACCTCACATTTATCCACATTATACTGCACCTGCCATGCATTTGCCCACTCACCTAACCTGTCCAAGTCACCCTGCAGCCTCTTAGCATCCTCCTCACAGCTCGCACTGCCACCCAACTTAGTGTCATCTGCAAACTTGGAGATATTACATTCAATTCCTTCATCTAAATCATTAATGTATATTGTAAAGAGCTGGGATCCCAGCACTGAGCCCTGCGGCACCCCACTAGTCACTGCCTGCCATTCTGAAAAGGACCCGTTTATTCCCACTCTTTATTTCCTGTCTGCCAACCAGTTCTCTATCCACATCAATACATTACCCCCAATACCATGTGCCTTAATTTTGCACACTAATCTCTTGTGTGGGACCTTGTGAAAAGCCTGTTGAAAGTCCAAATACACCACTTCCACTGGTTCTCCCTTATCCACTCCACTGGTTACATCCTCAAAAAATTCTAGAAGATTTGTCAAGCATGATTTCCCTTTCATAAATCCATGCTGACTTGAACCGATCTTGTCACTGCTTTCCAAATGCGCTGCTATTACATCTTTAATAATTGATTCCAACATTTTCCCCATTACCGATGTCAGGCTAACCGGTCTATAATTCCTTGTTTTCTCTCTCCCTCCTTTTTTAAAAAGTGGGGTTACATTAGCTATCCTCCAATCCATAGGAACTGAACCAGAGTCTATTGAATGTTGGAAAATGACTACCAATGCATCCACTATTTCTAAGGCCACTTCTTAAGTACTCTGGGATGCAGACTATCAGGCCCTGGGGATTTATCGGCCTTTAGTCCCTTCAATTTCCCTAACACCATTTCCTGACTAATAAGGGTTTGCCTCAGTTCCCCCTTCTCGCTAGACCCTCGGTCCCCTCGTATTTTCGGGAGGTTATTCATGTCTTCCTTAGTGAAGACATGTATCCAAAGAGTTAACCAAAGCAGTAGCCTGCGTTCACAGGACAAAAGAGATGTACCACAGAGTGTCCCAATGCTAACGGCGAGCCGCTAGACGGGATGTTGCCCCCTACCCTGCAACGTTGCAAAGAAAGGCAGGGTGGCTACACACAGTCGGTGGTCCCGGGCCCCCATACCATGGCCCAGGATTCACGGGGACCACAAGGCCTCCTGCCACTACTGAAAGTCTCAAGGCCATATCGGCCATCCTGGGCTTGCCAGACCTTAGGGTCAGCGACAATAGTCCGGAGCAGGCAGCCCAAATCACAAAGCCAAGCACCACACATGTCACGGTTGACACCCTACAGACCAGGTGATCCCGAGCGCGATGCAGTCACCAGACAGAATCACTCAGAACCGAGCCTTCCGTATGCTATCAGCAGAGAATGTACCATGATCGCACGGCCCCTCCACGCGACATCAGAATAAATGATGTAGACCATGATCATGGCCCCAGATGGGCTGCTAGCACTGTATTAGCCAAAGGGGGGGAATGGAATGTAAGTGATGAAAGTGGAGCGTTTGATTGTGAAACCATGTACTGGGCAAACGCATAAAGCATTTGGACTAGACCAAACTGCGAAGTACAGATAACCAGGAACTACTGTGAAAGGACCTGGCCCCCAGCAACCCACTAACACAATCGACCTCGCCGTCAACCACGAGGATGAACCCACCATGCCTGTCAGTCCGATCAGACCAGCCACGCGGCAGTGCAGCAATGATCCGACCGACTCACCCATGTCAGGACTTCAACCCAGGCGATCGACCCGGGAACACAGAGCGCCAGATCGCCTCAACTTGCCAATAACTTGTACATAAGACTTTGCGGGGCGGGGGGGGGGGGGGGGGGTGATGTTATATATGTATGTAAATCTCACCAATATGTAAGACTTGCCACCAGGGGGCGCACCTGTGGGAGATCGAAGGGTCACCTGTACATCCTGGGCAAGCAGGTATAAAAGGCAGTCTACCATGCTGCTTCCTCACTCCGGAGTTACATTAAAGAGACCAAGGTCACAACAGTTTGAGCTTACAATATACAGTCTTGTGGAGTTATTCTAAACATAACAAAAAGAAATATAAAACTGATCACCCTGTTGTTACTCTTACTACCCAGTCACTTTTTTTTTTACTGCCTTAGCTTTATTTTTTATACTTGGTCAAATCTATACCTCCTGTCCAACAATAACTACAACTTGCATTTATATAGCACCTTATTGTCGGAGGTGAGGGTGGAGACTGGGGAGAGGGATTTAAGAAGACAGTTAGCAGTGGAGAATAGAAGCCGGTGTTTGTCTTTACATTCCAGAATGATTCTGGAATAGTGAGCGATTTTGGTAGACGAGAGCAGGACCCGATAATGCTTTATATGGTCCAGCCAGATCTGGTGAATGGCTAAACCAGTTGTCCGCCACATCCATTCAAGTCTGCGTCCCTTAGACTTAAGGGAGCGAAGATCAGGGCTGTACCAGGGGAACGGCCAGGGTGAGAGAGAGTAATTGTTTGAATGGGGACTGGGGCATCAAAGGTGATGGTGAGGGTGTGATTGAGCAGATCGGTGGCTGCAGAAATGTCCTGGTGAATGGAGGGTCAAAGGATGGACAGTTGGGATTTTGAAAGTGTCGTTGAAAGTGAGTTGAGAGAGAGAGTTTTTTTTTCAGGGGCAGACACAGAAGGAAGTTGGGTTGGGAGAGGGAAGGGGGTTGTGGGTGATGCATGGTTGTCATGGTTGACACAGCTACAACACACACATGACCAGGACAGCGTCTGATGGATGTTCAGAATAGGAAGTGGTGGGGTCAATGAACTCACCAGAAACCCCCACAGCTGGAGAACAGCTGGACAAGTAAGATCCGTGTCAGAACTAGGCAATGGGTTGCGGTTAGCCCTGAACCTATGGAGGAAAATGGTTCACTCAACCGCACCTTTTTGTTCATTGCTGCCTAAATATACCAAGCCAAACCTGTTGAAAGGAAGAGCCTTGTAATGTATGCACCGGTGAAGATGCTCACAGGTTTGTAGAGCTGTTGAGCGGGCAGGTCGGAGGACCTCCTCGTGGGACTGCCAAGGTGGGCATTAACCAATCCAGGCAGCGGGTGCTCAAGGGGGTCGTTCAGCCCGACTGCCTGCCTCTCTTCCGCGGCTACGTTCGCGCCAGAGTGTCCCTGGAGATTGAGCACGCGGTGTCCACCGGGACGCTCGCAGCCTTCCGCGAGAGGTGGGCACCGGAGGGACTGGAGTGCATCATTTCAACAGGGGACAAAATTTTAATTTAATTTGATTTGACAAGGTTCCCTTTAATGTGTAATTGTTAATTTGTGGGTTTTGGTGCCCTTAAAAATAGGGGGCACTTGATTTAAAAGTTTTACCAAAATAGTTGTAGCACTGTTGAGGGGGAGTGACTTAGCCGGTCATGTGATGTTCACAAGGCTCAATAAAACCCCAGCCAGTTGGGTTCGGGGGATCCATTGGTAATGTGTAGTGTGATTGTTAAAGCTTTGTGAATAAACCAACTAGTTCTTAATAGCAATGTGTTGCTATAAATTTTTAAGCCAAGAACCCATGAAGCAAATACATTACAGGCGTGTTTAATAATTTGGGTCAGTTACCAGGGTCAGACTTTTCTTTCCTTCTGTCTGGTGAGCCACAGACTGTTGTTGGCCAGCATTGTCACTCTGTGCCCGCTCTGTGTTACGTTTTACTCGGTTATTATCACTAAGCGTCTGTCAGGGAAAAGAAAAAAAGATTAGAGCACACCCTTCCAAAACTATTTCTAAGATTCGGAAGTGTAAACTTTTATTAAAAACAAAACATTTAACTCCTCCACCCTACGAAAGAAGATACTGGTGCATTTTAACGCAAGGCAATAAAATGTTCTTCTCGGGAGGGGTGGATCGGGTGGTAGACTGGGCTGAGGTGCTGCCCTTTCATCGGCAAGTCCTGGGTCTGAGTCCAGCCCTCACTGACAGGGTGAAAATGTTTTCTCTCTGCTGGTTGGAATAGTCCAACACCAAATGAGTTTGGGCATCTTCAGTTGTTTTTAAATTCATTCACGGGATGTGGACGCAAGGCCGACATTTAGTGCCCATCCCTAATTGCCCTCAAGATTTTGGTTCTGACCCGCCTTCTTGAATACAATTGAGTGGCTTGCGAGGCCATTTCAGAGGGCAATTCAGAGGTGATCCAAAACTTGGCTGCCCGTGTTCTAACTCACACCTATCACCACCTATATTGGCTCTCTGTTAAACAACGCCTCGATTTCAAAATTCTCATCCTTGTTTATAAATCCCTCCATGGCCCTTGCCCCTCCCTATCTCTGTAATCTCCTCCAGTCCCACAAACCCCCGAGATGTCTGCGCTCCTCTAATTCTGCCCTCTTGAGTATCCCTGATTATAATCGCTCCACCATTGGTGGCTGTGCCTTCTGTTGCCCCAAGCTCTGGAACTCCCTCCCTAAATCCCTCTACCTCTCTCTCCTCCTTCAAAACGCTCCTTAAAACCTACCTCTTTGACCAGGCTTTTGGTCACCTGCGCCAATTACTCCTTATGCAGCTCGGTGTCAAATTTTTATGGTTACAAAGCTGCTTACCAGGTTAAGAGGGTTGACAGCTTGCTTAGGAGAGCACTCTATGCTCTCATTCCCTTCAAATTTGATTTTCGTTGGGTACAGCAGCCATTTGCCATTGCTGATCTCATAAGGCCATCGGATGTTCAGGAAAGCAGAGCTGAGGGTTTTCAGCACCTTGCCAGTGTTTAGCACCTGATGGATACAGAAGACGGATCATTAACTCTGGCTCTCCTCGGGCTGTGTTGAGTGATCTCCTCCTCAGGTTTTAACACAGTTGACAACAGGTGGAGCAAAGAACCCACTTTTTTTCAATCCCCTTTGTAGGCCGGACTTCAAAAAGGAAGATCAAAGTTGATAGGAACAAATATATCAATGTTCTCCTTATTATTTCCACCTCCGTAACATCGCCCGTCTCCGCCCTTGCCTCAGCTCATCCATTGCTCAAGCCCTCATCCATGCCTTTGTTGCCTATTCCAACGCACTTCTGGCTGGCCTCCCACATTCTACCCTATGTAAACTAGAGGTGATCCAAAACTCGGCTGTCCCGTGTCTTAACTCGCACCAAGTCCCGCTCACCCATCACCCCCTGTGCTCACTGCCCCGTGTCCTAACTCAGACCAAGTCCCACTCACCCATCACCCCCTGTGCTCACTGCCCCGTGTCTTAACTCGCACCAAGTCCCGCTCACCCATCACCCCCTGTGCTCACTGCCCCGTGTCCTAACTCAGACCAAGTCCCACTCACCCATCACCCCCTGTGCTCACTGCCCCATGTCTTAACTCACACCAAGTCCCACTCACCCATCATCCCTGTGCTCGCTGACCTACATTGGCTCCCGGTTAAGCAACGCCTCGATTTCAAAATTCTCATCCTTGTTTTCAAATCCCTCCATGGCCTCGCCCCTCCCTATCTCTGTAATCTGCCCCAGCCCCACAACCCCCCCGCCCCCCCCCCCGAGATGTCTGCACTCCTCCAATTCTGCCCTCCTGAGCATCCCTGATTATAATCGCTCCACCATCGGTGGCCGTGCCTTCTGTTGCTTGGACCCCAAGCTCTGGAACTCCCTCCCTAAACCTCTCTACCTCTCTACCTCTCTTTCCTCCTTCAAGATGCTCCTTAAAACCTACCTCTTTGACCAAGCCTTAATTTCTAGTTTTGCGGCTCGGTGTCAAATTTTTAGCGCATAACACTCCTGTGAAGCGCCTTGGGACGTTTCACTACGTTAAAGGCGCTATATAAATATAAGTTGTTGTTGATGTTATCTCTGTTTCTTTTTGCAAAGTTTTTGATAAACGGTCTCTACTTTTTCTTTTTGACTTTGCGTAAGATACAAGCAACAGTGCAGAACATTCGGGAACAGAAATGTGATCGTAATTCTTGCTTGCTACTAAAGACGTGGGGCTGGATTTTCTGGTCCCTTGCGCTCGGGGTTTCGCCGCGGAGCTGGGTGAAAGGCGGCGGTGAGATCTCCAGTGCCCCGCTGCGATCCTCGGTCGGGTTTTGCGGCGGCCGGGAAGAACTGCCCCGGGTGTACAACGTCTCCCGGTTGCGACACCGGCGCAGGTTAGGACCCTTGCCCGATCCGTCCGCCCGGAAGTGCGCCCGCAATGCCCCCTGGGAAACCAGAGCGGTCCAGCATAGCCGGCGGTGAGGGAGGGAAAGTACTCCCAAGGTCAGTGCGAGTGGTTGTTCTTTTAGTTTTATCAGTGATTTGTGTTGTGGTGGTGTGGGTAATGTGGGAATGTTTTTGTGGCTTTGTGTTAAGGTTCCCCCCACCCACCGCCCCTCCCCCGGCCTCTCTCAGAGCGCACTTTAGCTCGGGGAGTTTCCCATCCTTGCGCCATGAGAGGTGTACAACGCCTCCCTTAGCGCTGCGTCCCCTGAAGGAGGGCCCAGATGCCCAAACTTCCTTACCAAAGCACTAACTACTCCCGGCCGGTAACTTGCCCGCCCCGCCTCCGTTTTTGCCCCGAAAACAGAACAGCCTAAAATCCAGTCCATAGGTTTAAGAGTCATTCTCATGGAATCCTTGGTCTTCCTGGATGATGTGCGGAGGCAGTTGAAGCCAGCAGGGGCCAGTGACATTAGGGCAGTACTGAGTGAATGAGTCGGTTTGATGGGCGCAAGCAGTAAAGGAGTGGAACAGGGATCATATTCCCGTTGTAAAGGCAAAACTTATCAATGGAACCAATAAACCGAATAACCCTCAAAGTCCCTCCCAAGAATAATTGTGAATACAATCCCAATATATAATTCCAATGCACAAGGGGGTAAATTCACCAATTACACATTCAAAGGGGCCGTGAATTGGAGATAGAGCCACAATAGTTACCTCTCAGCTACACTCTTTGAGCACAACTCTTTGCTGGGGTAGTAAGATCAGTGAATTCACCCGCAAATCTCTTCTCATTCACTCCTATTTTCTAGAATTCCAATGACTGCAAACCACTTCCTGTTTTCTAGACTCCCAAAGGGCCAACCCATTTTCTATTTAATCCTTTTACAAAGAATCTCAGGTGAAATAAACCCATCCCGATGTGTCGAATCCCTACCCATTCCACTGAATTCCAATGTACCAAAAAACGCTTCCCATTCACTTTTGTTGTTTCAGGACTTCATTCCTCAATCAGTAACGATTGAAACTTTTGTACTTGCCGTTAGTTTGTAATCAACACTACTGCCCACATCCGCTTCTTCACTCATCGCGCTCTCTCCCACTATGTCACCTCCAAAAAAGACATGATAAGGTGTAACAGATCTGTGAAATGGAGAAAGAACTAGCATTAATCAGTATCCACTGATTATACAGCTCCTCTGGTAACCAACTGCAAATGAATAATCTTGTGGTCATGGGGACATAACAACATAAGAAATAGGAGCAGGAGTCGGCCATTTGACCCCTCGAGCCTGCTCCACCATTCAATACGATCGTGATCTGATCTGATCATGGACTCAGCTCCACTTCCCTGCCCGCTCCCCATAACCCTTTACTCGCTTATCGCTCAAAAATCTGTCGATCTCCACCTTAAATATATTCAATGACCCAGCCTCCACAGCTCTCTGGGGCAAAGAATTCCACAGATTTACAACCCTCTGAGAAGAAATTCCTCCTCATCTCTGTTAAATGGGCGGCCCCTTATTCTGAGACTATGCCCCCTAGTTTTAGTTTCCCCTATGAGTGGAAATATCCTCTCTGCATCCACCTTGTTGAGCCCCCTCATTATTTTATACGTTTCGATAAGATCACCTCTCATTCTTCTGAACTCCAATGAGTAGAGGCCCAACCTACTCAACCTATCGTCATAAGTCAACCCCCTCATCTCCTGAATCAACCGAGTGAACCTTCTCTGAACAGCCTCCAATGCAAGTATATCCTTCCTTAAGTAAGGTGACCAAAACTGCACGCAGTACTCTAGGTGTGGCCTCACCAATACCCTGTACAGTTGCAGCAAGATTTCTCTGTGTTTATACTCGATCCCCCTTGTAATAAAGGCCCAAAATTCCATCTGCCTTCCTGTGTTTCATGCACAAGGACCCCCCCCACCGGGTCCCTCTGTACTGCAGCACCATGAGCAGGGAAGTTCTCCCCAGGTTCCTGGCCAATATTTATCCCTTCAGCCTACACCACCAAAATCAGATTATCTGTTCGTTCATTCACCTGAGGTAGGGGAGGGGGTGAGGTGGGGAGGAAATTAGGGGAGGGAAGGGAGGGAGGGAGGAAGGAAGAAATTGGCTGCTGCATTTGTCTGTATAACAGTGATCACACTTCAAAAGTACTTCATCGGTTGTACATCATGTTCCTGAGGCCCTGAAAGACGTGCTATAAATGCAACTTCTTTCTTGTGTACTGTGGGAGCACGTTGACGGGGTGCTGGGTTGAGACTGCTCAAATTCATTGCATGTGGGTCATTTAGAGCCAGCAGTCAGAGGAGACTTTCACCCCATCACTCTCGGCTGGACTCATACCCAGGTCAAAGGTCAGTATCTAACCCACTGCACGGCCCTTTGAACTTTGACACTTGGGAGCCCAAACCTGCCGCGTCGCGCTGACGCGTAGCAACGTCCCCCCCCCCCCCCACCCCTTCAGTTAAAGGGGCGGGCCGCTGCAAGCTCTCTGCAGCCACTTCAGTGGCACCCACTGGACCACCAGGGAGGGCTTCGGCTGGGCCAGCGGCCTGGAATCCAAGAGGGGGGTGCCGGGCTGCCTGTTGGCGTTCCGGCCGAACCCGTGGCCACCATTGTCGGGCCGACTGCAGAGTCGGCCGACAATTAAAATAAAATGGCGACCGCAGCGGTGCGCCCTCCCCTTTAAGGGCAGACGCACCACCCAGCCACTGGCAGCTTCCCGCCGGGAAAAACTGTCAGGGGCACCGACCGGCGGCGCCTCCGCTCCCGTGAGGCAATTTCGACGGGGCAGGAACACGGGCTGGACGGAAACCCCTTCACGCCAACCCCGGCCCGGGGCAATTCTGCATGGGTTGGACCAATCGCCTGCCCCCGGTCGGAAAGGCCTTGCTGCCCCGTTACCGCCTCTTAGAGGGGTCAATGTCGGCCCCTCACTCTAACAGGTGACAACCTTGCAAGATAGGGAACTGAGTTCTATTAGGAATGTGTTATTTAGGAGGAAATGCTTACCCAGTGAGGGTGAGTGGCAGTACAATCATCACATGGGCACTGGCTGTGACTGGGTTCAAATCGGCCTGTTCACTGATGCTGTAAAAAGAAACAAAAATTAACATTTGCTGATTCTCATCATGATAATGATATAAATATTAGAAATAAGCAAAAATTAAAAGTAAATTCTCATGCCCCGAAACAGGGCAGGTGAGAGAGCAGCAGGTGGGGTCCTTGTACCAGTAGGTAACATGGTACTAAGTGCAACACCACCCTCAGCTGGCAGAAATACAGTACTGCCTCAATTATCAGCCTCTTGTTTATTAAAAAGGAATTGAAGGGTGGTCATACCATGGAAATCAGGGTGGCATGGCATATTACAGCACCAATATATCTTACTATGCAGTGTCGGGAGATGGGGAGGGGGTGGCGAAGGTTGCTTTAATTTAATTTCTTTACAGCAAAGATGTGATTGCACTGGAAAGGAGGAAGAGGAGTTTTGGACTGGAGCATTTTGGCTATGAGGAAAGATTGGAGATGCTGGGTCTGTTTTGTTTGGAACAGAGGAGGCTGAGAGGGACCTGATTGAGGTGTATAACATTATGAGGGGCCTGGATAGAGTGGATAGTAAGGACCTATTTCCCTTGGCAGAGAGGTCAACAACCAGGGGGCATAGATTTAAAGTAATTGGGGGGAGGTTTAGAGGGGATTTGAGGGGAAATGTCTTCACCCAGAGGGTGGGTGGGGGTCTGGAACTCACGGCCTGAAAGGGCGGTAGAGGCAGAAAACCCTCACCACATTTAAAAAGGTACTTGGATGTGCACCTGAAGTGCCGTAACCTGCAGGGCTACGGACCGAGAGCTGGAAAGTGGGATTAGGCTGGGTAGCCTCTTGGTCGGCCGGCACGGACACGGTGGGCCGAAATGGCCTCCTTCCGTGCTGTAAATTTCGATGATTGTATGAATTTCCACACTCTGCTCAGTTCTTGATCTTAGCTGCCTTGGGGAAATGCTGAGCGGGAGGAAGAAGCATACTCCGCAGGAGGGGAGAATCAGAGGCAATCTCGTTTGGAAGCCATCTCGTTTCGTGCATCTCCTGGGAAAGGTTGACGGTGGCTGAGCGAAGGCGGCAGGTTAACCATGGTCAGCACTCGAGGGATCGAAAAGCTGCAAATACACCACAGCTCAGTCAGTGACTGTAAGTAGAGAGGACAGGTGAACAGGTGAGCGTTATCCCAACAACGTGAATAAACCCCAAAAAGAGCACCGCCTGTTGCCAAAGGGAGCAATCTGTGACGGTTTGCAGCGACAAAAGTCAGTGAATTCAAACTTTCTTTACACACTTAAAAAGTTCATCTGTCTTTGCCGATTCTGTATATTTCCAGCATTTCCTATTTTTATTGCAGCCAGAGGAACTATACAGTCAGGTTAGAAATACAGGATATCGTTCCCTCACAATAAAAGGACAAAAAAGTCAGCTCCCTCGCAGGTCAGTCTGTTCTACTCCCTATCACCATACTCACGTTATTAGTTGGAGAGTAATTGGTAGAGTGGTGGTTTCAATGGTGATTCGAGAAGTGCTTAAGATCAGGTAAAAGGTGACCTGTGAAGCAAAGTATGTAGAGTCAGTACAACTGAGTGACATTGGACATCTACACCAAGCAACTCTGCAGTCTGAGCACAGCAATCGTCCAGTAAAAACTCCCTCTACACTGTCCCATCAAACACTCCCAGGGCAGGTACAGCACGGGGTTAGATACAGAGTAAAGCTCCCTCTACACTGTCCCATCACACACTCCCAGGGCAGGTACAGCACGGGGTTAGATACAGAGTAAAGCTCCCTCTACACTGTCCCATCAAACACTCCCAGGGCAGATACAGCACGGGTTAGATA
Source organism: Pristiophorus japonicus (assembly GCF_044704955.1). NCBI lineage: Eukaryota > Metazoa > Chordata > Chondrichthyes > Pristiophoridae > Pristiophorus > Pristiophorus japonicus. The sequence continues at coordinate 24,761,941 of NC_092010.1, read as the reverse complement.
CAGAGTAAAGCTCCCTCTACACAGTCCCATCACACACTCCCAGGGCAGGTACAGCACGGGTTAGATACAGAGTAAAGCTCCCTCCACACCGTCCCATCAAACACTCCCAGGGCAGGTACAGCACGGGTTAGATACAGAGTAAAGCTCCCTCTACACTGTCCCATCAAACACTCCCAGGGCAGGTACAGCACGGGTTAGATACAGAGTAAAGCTCCCTCTACATTGTCCCATCAAACACTCCCAGGGCAGGTACAGCACGGGTTACATACAGAGTAAAGCTCCCTCCATACTATCACATCAAACACTCCCAGGGCAGGTACAGCACGGGGTTAGATACAGAGTAAAGCTCCCTCTACACCGTCCCATCACACACTCCCAGGGCAGGTACAGCACGGGTTAGATACACAGTAAAGTTCACTCTACACTGTCCCATCAAACACTCCCAGGGCAGGTACAGCACGGGGTTAGATACACAGTAAAGCTCCCTCTATACTGTCCCATCAAACACTCCCAGGGCAGGTACAGCACGGGTTAGATACAGAGTAAAGCTCCCTCTACACCATCCCATCAAACACTCCCAGGACAGGTACAGCACGGGTTAGATACAGAGTAAAGCTCCATCTACAACGTCCCATCAAACACTCCCAGGGCAGGTACAGCACGGGGTTAGATACAGAGTAAAGCTCCCTCTATACTATCACATCAAACACTCCCAGGGCAGGTACAGCACGGGGTTAGATACACAGTAAAGTTCCCTCTACACTGTCCCATCAAACACTCCCAGGGCAGGTACAGCACGGGTTAGATACAGAGTAAAGCTCCCTCTACACTGTCCCATCAAACACTCCCAGGGCAGGTACAGCACAGGTTAGATACAGAGTAAAGCTCCCTCTACACCGTCCCATCAAACACTCCCAGGGCAGGTACAGCATGGGGTTCGATACAGAGTAAAGCTCCCTCTGCACTATCCCATCAAACACTCCCAGAGCAGGTACAGCATGGGGTTAGATACAGAGTAAAGCTCCCTCTACACTGTCCCATCAAACACAAAATGGTGAGAATGTGGAACTCGCTACCAAAGGGAGCATAAGAACTTAAGAAATAGCAGCAGGAGTAGGCCATTCGGCCCCTTGAGCCTGCCCCGACATTCAATGAGATCATGGCTGATCTTCTACCTCAACTCCACTTTCCTGCACTATCCCCATATCCCTTGATTTCCTTAATATCGAAAAATCTGTCGATCTCGAGTGGTTGAAGCGAATAGTATCGATGCATATGGGGAAGATGGGAATAGAGGGTTATGCTGATAGATTTAGATGAGGAAAGACGGGAGGAGGCTCGAGTGGAGCATAAACGCCGGCATGGACTGGTTGGGCCGAATGGCCTGTTTCTGTGCCGTATATCTTTTGTAATCCTATGTAAAAAAGCAACTTTAGATCCAAAAAGTGATTGAAGGAAGAGGTCTGGAAACTGTGATTCACTAATCACTTGAACTAACAGAAAGCAGTTTACCTGTTAAATATACTCATGATAAACCATATTTTACTCAGGAGTGGTATGATAGACACCTGCTCAGTCGAACTCACTCTTGATACCTCAGTGTATCACACAAGTCTGCAACTTTCTGAGTAAAGATCACCACCTTATTATTCAAAGCTCTTTTAGCAATCTGAAGCTTTCATTTTAACCTCAATGGTTTTGGTAAACAAAGTGTGCTTTACAGTAAACCTTTCAATACCAGAAACTTGAGCACATAATCCAGGTCTGACACTCCAGTGCAGTGCTGAGGGAGTGCTGCACTGTCGGAAGTGCCGCCTTTCGCATGAGACGTTAAACCGAGGCCCCGTCTGCCCTCTCAGCTGGATGTAAAAGATCCCATGGCACTATTTTGAAGAAGAGCAGGGGAGTTATCCCCGGTGTCCTGGGCCAATATTTATCCCTCAACCAACATCACTAAAACAGATGATCTGGTCATTATCACTTTGCTGTTTGTGGGAGCTTGCTGTGTGCAAATTGACTGCCGTGTTTCCCACATTGCAACAGTGACTACACTCCAAAAGTACTTCATTGGCTGTTAAGCATTTTGGGATATCCTGAGGTCGTGCAAGGCGCTATATAAATGCAAGTTCTTTCATTCTATTACTACATTGAATGGTGAATTCGCCAAATCTGTGTTAGGGTTGTGGAATAATAATAAATATTAAAAGTGCATTTGGCTCCTCGTCTTCTCTCATGATGCCTCGAGTCAATAACTGGCTGCAGAATGCCAGGATCCGGTGGATTCAGAACGTGTGGAGCATAAACACCGGCACGGACCTCTTGGGCCGAATGGCCTGTTTCTGTGCCGAACATTGTGTGTAACGTGGATCTATTTCTTCTGCTCTGTGGGGGCGTGAAGGCCATGTCCGGAATGCTCCTTGATGCCTGCTGGGAGAAAACAACGGAATCCATCTGCATACCTCAGCGTTCCGTTTCATTGGATTTCCCAGTTCACATTCAGCCTGCGAACCATTGGTATTTGCCACGCAGACCAGATTCTTGTCCTGGAAGAGGAGACAGAAATGGGCCGTGAGATTTTCCTCGCTACCCGGAACTTATCTCTGTCGCATAGCGACTACACATAACAAGACTCTCAGTACATGGTTGTTGGAATCTCCTGCGGTATGTACTTTACTCAGTTGGAGTACTGTTCATGCCCATTCCTTCTCCCAGGCAAAGGGGGAGTCTGAGCCAAGATTAAAGGGGCTCGGTGATCAGGAAATAAGGTGTCAGACAAATCCTCTTGCATCCTTTTGGTGGGGGAAGAAGCAGAGGCACCTCTTTCCAATGTGATCCACATCTGTGCTTTAAACACATGAAAAGGGTCTGCCAAACACTTCAATGAGGATAATGTCTCTTTAATAAAAGGCAGGCTCTGCAATGATTTGGCTCAGTGTTAAGACATCTGAGGCCCATTATGGGTCCAGAACACCGGCAAAGGATGATACCAGAACTGAGAGGTTATAACGATGAGGAAAGGCTGAACCAGCCGGGGCTCTTTTCTCCACTGAAGGGAAGACCTGATAGGGGTCTTTAAGATTATGAAAGGGTTCGATCAGGTGTTTGTGGAGAAAATATTTCTACTTGTGGGGAGACCAAAACTAAGGGGTGGAAATTCGCTCGCGCCTCAGTTGGGACGTTAACCCGGGCGGGGCGGTAAATTTTGCGCCGGGAAATGGTCTGCATCTCCAGCCACAAAATTCAGTAGCTGGGCCCTGAGTGTGGGGCGGAGCGCTAAGGGAGGCGTTCCACACCTCTCTCAGGGCGCTCGGCCAGCTGAGCAACTGAAAGTCCCCAGCTAAACAGCCGGCCTCGGAGCGCCCGAAGAGAGGCTTCCGTGGGGACAGAAATCTGAAAAGAAATCACCACAAACATTCCCAATACTTTACTGACGCCACATCAACATTAAGAGCAAAAATAAAAAAAATAAAAACCAAGCACACTTACCTCTGGCCGACATTCCTTCCCTCACTGCGGCCGCTACAGGTCAGACCGCCCGCTTTCCAAGGCGGTCCCACTAGGGGGCGTTGCAGGGCGCTACAGATCGGGCGTGAACCAAATATTGAGCTGGTGTCGTAACCGGGGGGCGTTGCACACCGGCTCGCCTCTCCCGGGCTGTACCACTCCGGAGCGCTAACAAAATCTTCCCCACAGGGTCATCGATATAAAGTAGTCACTACTAAGTCCAATAAGAGAAACTTCTTTACCCAGAGAGTTGTGAGAGTGTGGAACTCACTACCACAGGGAGTGGTTGAGGTGAATAGCACAGATACATTTAAGGGGAGGCTAGATAAACACATGAGGGAGAAAGAAATAGAAGGATATGTTGATGGGGTGAGATGAAGAGGGGTGGGAGGGGGCTCGTGCGGAGCATAAACATCGGCACGGATATGTTGGGCCCAGTGGTCTGTTTCTGTGCTGTAGACTCGAAATGACTCATGTCAAAGGAGCTAAGAACCCAGATTCTCTTTTGCTAACTTGCTTTAAGTTTAAGGTGAGGGTTGTCTGCATTGGGCAAAGGGGCATTGATAGTGCTTTTATTTTTTCCATCTGGTCTCAGCACTTCCAGATATGGCACAAATACAGAATACAGCTCGCATTACTGAGAGGAACGCCTCTTACCGCTGGAATGGTTTGTTCTCCCTGTGTGGGACTGTGTTAGCTTCAGTCTGTGGGTCAGCCGTTTCTTTGTGACTTCTCTGAATGAGGCTGCCAATTTTGGGTGAACTGGTGCCAAATTATGGGCCGTTTGTGTGGTGAGCCTGTGCCCACGAGAAACTATGCTCCACTCTGAATCATCATTTCCCCGGGTCCTAAAACTGTGTAGCTCCTCCCCACCCTCAGTGTTTCCTTCCTCCTACAAGCTACAAGCTTGTTGTCACCCAGTCAGGTACTTCTTGGCTGATCTTCTGCTCTCTCTTCGTCCTCTTCAAACTCAGTGCTGCCCAAACCACGGGCCTTGGTTTCTCGCCTTGGTTTCTCACTTAGAAAAGAACACTTAGAATGATCCAAACATATTTTAGTTAAGACCCTTCCAGGGAGCAGAGGGGAGACTTTCATTTCTTGGGGTCGGGGATGGATTTGAACATTGATCCCAAGGATCGATGCACTAACTCTCAGTACCAGACAGTGCTCCAACCAGACGAGAAGCTTTCAAAATTTGCTGCAGGTTCCCAGAGACCATTGGAGTCTCAAATGCCAAGGACAAGATATAACAATTGCCCATCATGCCTGCTCTTGCAGGAAGCAGCCATTCATCAGATTCTTCCAATGCAAAGGCATCACAAGGAAGCCTATGATCAGCCATGATCTTATTGAATGGCGGAGCAGGCTCGCGGGGCCGCAGGGCCTACTCCTGCTCCTATTTCTTATGTTATGAGCCCAGTTTCTGGTCTCACTGGCCATCCGCACACACGCACTTTTCAGCAGGGGGCACTAGCGAGCTATCGAGACCGGCGCCACTGGCAGTTTTTTTCTTTCTTTCGCCCAGTGGTGCTGTGGCCATTTGCTGTTGACCTGGCCGAGACTCCTGCACTCAGCATAAACCAGGGATCGACTCGGTTCTGGGCTGCATGGCCCAGTTCCACACCGGTAAAAAGGACCATGCAGGCTTTGGGAGGGCGGAGGCTGTCCTCGGCACCTGCTCAGTTGAGCAGGTTAAAATTGCCGGGGGTACTCCAGGACGTGCAAGTAACCTGGACGATGTTAACTGCACATGTGGGTAGGGTTAAAATCAGCCCCCCCCTCCCCCCCACCCCTCTATTTGCAACTTAGTGTGCCCCTTCTGGCAGGAGGGAGTAATTACAACATACCAAGCTTACACAGACGGTTGCCATTATGGATTGAGAATGGAAAAAGTTGGCAGGAAGTGCGTGCATATTAATATCTTTAATATATGATTAGACAGCAAGTACACTTCTTAATAAGGTCAAAGTGTTTCATACCAAGTAATTCGCAACGTATTACTCAGCCAACGAGGATCTGTGTACATTTAACAATGGTTGTTAAATACCCACAAGTTTAGGTCACTCAGAGATCAATTGCTTTTTGGTCAGGGAACTTTCCAAATAATAAAGTGCTGGTCAGTTTCAGCTGCCGGCCAGTTTAAGACTGCTTTGCAACTGCGACAAAATGTGATGTCTGCAGAGTGACATCTGAAGAACTCCGACGGGCCAGTTTTGATCGAATACTCCAAATAACTGCTCAAAAAAAAAAGATTGTTTTTTTTTCCTGCTGAGAAAGCGTGAAACTTGGGGTTACTTTGTACCTGAGATGATCGGAAGGCAGAGTAGGGGAGTGTGTCTGGGAAGCTAGCGATCAGAACGGCCCCATGAGCGTCATCTCCGTTTTTATTTGGGTTCCTGCGGTCTGACGGAAGGTTGGTGACTGTGATCTCCAAAGCGATGTCCTTCTGGTCACTGAAGTAAAACAGTTGCCGTCCATTGTCACCTCTGCAATGATGAAGGAGCAGAATCATAACTACCCAGCAATGTCCAACCTTCCTTCAGATACTGTTACCTGCACAAATTACACTTTGGCTCGGTGCTGAATTTTTTTGCTTCATGGGTTCTTTGCTTAGGAATTCATAGCAACACTTTGCTATTAAGAACTAGTTGGTTTATTAGCAAAAGGTTTAACAATCACACGACACATTACCGTTTCATCCACCAGGCTCTCAACCACCTGCCCCATCGTGGATCCCCCGAACCCAACTGGCTGGGGTTTTATTGAGTCTTGTGAACATCACGTGACTGGCTAAGCCACTCACAACTCAACAGCTCTACGAACCGGTGAGCATACTCACACGTGTATACATTACAGATACCTTCTCTTTCAGAATATTAATATTTACGAGCATTCTGTTGGAGAGAGAGGAATAAATGTGACCCCATTTTGTCAGGGCTGGAAGAAGTGGATAAAGAAGATGGGCGACACCACAAAAAATATATAACTGACAGAGAAACTAAACCAGACAATTCATCTTCCCCTGTTTGCCTAACAAGAGAAATTCTCAGTAGGACGGAGCTGGGATGATGTGAAGTCTGCAAATACAAGACGGGAGAGTGAAAATGAATGTCTGCTATCAAAGAATGAAAAAAATATATAATTAAAAAATCCAATAGCAAATTCAGGAGAAACGTCTTTACCCCGAGAGTGATGAGAATGTGGACTTTGCTACCACAGGGAGTGGTTGAGGTGGGGTGGGGTAGGGACTAGCATGGCAGTAGGGGAGAGGGGCATCCTGGGGGCAGGTGAAAACAATGGGAGAAAGGTTTCAGATCTTGTTAGACAAAAGCGCTTGGATGGGGGTTTTTCTCGGGAGTGTGTCGGTGGTGGGGAGGGGGAGGGGGGTAAGGTACTGGTGTCCAGGATTGAGGGGGGGGGGGGGGGGGGTCGCAGGAGCTAGCAGAAGAGACTGTGAATAGAAGGGGTAGCTGGTGGGGAGGCAGTAGTTGACAGCAGGAAGGGGACAAGCAGCATTCAGCCACAGGCCCAATTTTACCAGCTCCGAGGTGGGTGGCAGTGTAGGCACCATAGTGCCAACAGGAGGGTTGAGTTGGCGACAGAGCTGGGAGGTAGTAAGCAACACCGCCATCCAGGAGGACGCAGAGCTAAGTGCGATAAATAGCCGAGCTTAACTGTGACAGAAAAGGGTGGCAGGCAGGGGTGTGATGGAATCAGCATGACTTGAATAAGGCACGACAGGAACGCGTTATGAGGAGTAAGTGTGATACTTGCCAAAAGTCCCGCTGTACATAAATGGGGTCAAAGTTCAGTTTCTACCACCGCCCATTGCCGCGCGCGGGAGGCGGCTCACGGGTGGCAAAGGCCTACCTTCGAAGGTAAGCGGCGTCCACACCTGCGCAGAAGCGCCAAGAGCCCACGCCGCGCCAGCTAGCGCCACCTGCGTGGTGATGTCATCCAGCGTGCAACGCCTCCTTGGTGCCTCTATCGCGATATTCACTTTGAACGTCGACCTACCCGGCCGGCGTTCTTGCAGCCTGGAAATAGTGGTGAGCAAACAGCGGGACTCGGGCGCAATCGCCCAGAGAGCAAGGTACGTTTTGCTCTTTATTTATTTCTTCATTTTTTTCATTCGTTGCAACAGTGGGGAACTTTGTGTGTGGGCCGGAGAAGTTTGAGGGTCTTTTTTCTTGTCTCCCCTTCCCGTTTTCCAGCTAGCGTGGTGGCAGCCTCCCGTGGGGGAAATCCAGTCGGCCTCCTGAGCTCCCGCCCGAGGGGTGAGTGTGCAACGCCACTTTTAGCGCTGCGCTCTCATCTTTGGGCGTAAAAGCTGAATTTGCCAGTTTGAGGCTGCACCTAACGCCCGGCGGCAAAAATCAGCACCCAGGCGGTAACACCGCCTCAAACACGGCGGGACCCAATTTCAACCCCAAAAACTTTAAGACATTGTTTCGAGATCTGCTGTGGCATTGCTCACAATGAGTTGGAAGAGTGAAACAGGGAGAGTGTGACAGGAAGTAAGTGTGACACCAGCAGGAGCTGTGTGCTGTACACAAGACCTTTACAATACTATAGAACACTATATAAAAGAACGTCTCCCACAAAAAAGGAATTGTACGTACAGTGGCAATGGCTTGAATACGCCATCATCAACCTTGGTGCCAAAACTAGATCTCATCTGTAGGTTGCTCTGACAAATCTTATCAGGTCCACAGCCCTCCCTGAGGAAATTCACCTGCAAGCAGACAACAGGAGACTTGTCAGTAAAGTACAATTTGACGAGAGACCATTAACATATTCGTCCAGCCTGGTAGCTGTGTCAGCCGTGGTTTCCTTGGTAGCTTTCTGGTATCAGAGTACGAAGATTGTGGGTTCAAGTCCCACTCCAGAGGCTTGAGCGCATAAATCCAGGCTGACACTCCCAGTGCAGCGCTGAGGGAGTGCTGCACTGTCGGAGGTGCTGTCTTTCGGATGAGACGTTAAACCGAGGCCCCGTCTGCTCTCTCAGGTGGACGTAAAAGATCCCATGGCACTATTTTGACAAAGAGCAGGGGAGTTATCCCCGGTGTCCTGGCCAATATTTATCTCTCAACCAACATAACAAAAAAACAGGTTATCTGATCATTATCACATTGCTGTAAGTGGGAGCTTGCTGTGTGCAAATTGTCTGCTGCGTTTCCTATATTACAACAGTGACTACACTCCAAAATTACTTCATTGTAAAGGGCTTTGGGATGTCCTGAGGTTGTGAAAGGCGCTATAGAAATGTAAGTCTTTCTTAGAGTGGTCAGTTGTCTGAAATATCCAAACCACAGCAAAAAAAGGAACAGAAAACAGCCATTCAGCTCATTGAACACCGTCATCGATTTTCCCCAAACTATTCAATCTGCCAAGGGAGGTGAACAAACACAGGGACAACAACTTGTGTTTATATAGCGCCTTTAAAGTAGTGAAACGTCCCAAGGTGCTTCACAGCAGTGTTATGAGACAAAAAAAACTGCCACCGAAACACATAAGGAGAAATTAGGGCAAGAAGAAACGTCTTGAAGAAAGAAAGAGAGGTAGAGAGCCGGAGAGGTTGAGGGAGGGAGTTCCAGAGCTTGGGGCAGCTGAAGGCACGGCCACCAATGGTTGGGTGATTATAATCAGGGATGCTCAGGAGGGCAGAATTAGAGGAGCGCAGATATCTCGGGGGGGGGTTGTGGGGCTGGAGGAGATTACAGAGATAGGGAGGGGCGAGGCCATGGAGGGATTTGAAAACAAGGATGAGAATTTTGAAATCGAGGCGTTGCTTAACCAGAAGCCAATGTAGGTCAGCGAGCACAGGGGTGGAGGGTGAGCGGGACTTGGTGCGAATTAGGACACGGGGCAGCCGAGTTTTGAATCACCTCTAGTTTACGTAGGGTAGAATGTAGGAGGCCAGCCAGGAGTGCGTTGGAATAGTCGAGTCGAGAGGTAACAAAAGCACGGATGAGGGTTTCAACAGCAGACGAGCTGAGGCAAGGGTGGAGACGGGCGATGTTACAGAGGTTGAAATAGACGGTCTTAGTGATGCTGTGGACAAACCTACAAATGAATCTAAGTTAACCTACTTCTGATTCATTTTGACTCTGAAATGACTTGAAATCTCCTTCCCGGCCTTGTGCATATTTGTGGAAAAGATCCAGGTACCCTTACCTCTTCTCTGAACATATTTGAAATTTCAGCATTTAAGACAGGCATCAGGTTAACCAGTTGTCGTTCGGCCTGCTTCTTCTTGCGCTTGACTTCCTTGATCATATAAGTTAACGTCACTGGAATGGGCCGCAGTTTGTCTCTGATGTTCTCCTGTCAAACAAAGGAATAGTAATCATCAGCTTTCATAAGAACATAATAACATAAGAAATAGGAGCAGGAGTAGGCCATTTGGCCCCTCGAGCCTGCTCCGCCATTTAATACGATCATAGCTGATCTGATCATGGACTCAGCTCCACATCCCTGCCCACTCTCCATCACCCTTTACTCCCTTATCGCTCAAAAATCTGTCTATCTCCACCTTAAATATATTCAATGACCCAGCCTCTACAGCTCTCTGGGGCAGAGAATTCCACAGATTTACAACCCTCAGAGAGAAGAAATTCCTCCTCATCTCCGTTCTAAATGGGCGACCTCTTATTCTGAAACTATGCCCCCTAGTTCTAGATTCCCCCACGAGGGGAACCATCCTCTCTGCATCCACCTTGTCGAGCACCCTCAGAATCTTGTACGTTTCAATAAGATAACCTCTCATTCTTCTAAACTCCAATGAGTAGAGGCCCAACCTGCTCAACCTTTCTTCATAAGACAATGCCTTCATCTCAGGAATTAACCTGGTGAACCTTCTCTGAACTGCCTCCAATGCAAGTATATCCTTCCTTAAATACGGAGACCAAAACGTCCGCTTCTAACTCCCTACCTTGTGCCTCACCAGCCTTCAGCCGGTACAGTAGGTGGCAGTCTATCACCAGGCCTCTACAAATTCGACACTTGAGGTGGTCATTGGACGTTGACTGCAAATTTAGTCTTCTCTCCTTCTCTGACAAAAGACTGAATGCACACTGTGCACTAATACACTAAGAAAGCCTTACCCTCCCCATCACCACCCGCCCCCCCCGCACTTTCTTGCTATATGAAGGGCCCAGATATAGTGAATAGGAAGGACCTATTTCCCTTAGCAGAGAGGTCAATAACCACCAGGGAGCATCGATTTAAATTGGTGGAAGATTTAGGAGGAGAATTGAGGAGAACATTTTACACCCAGAGTGTTGTGGGGGTCTGGAACTCACTGACTGAAAGGGTGGTGGCGGCAGAAACCCTCACTGCATTTAAAAAGTACTTGGATATGCTCTTAAAGTTCCGCAACCTACAGTTCTATGGACCTCGAGCTGGAAAGTGGGATTAGGCTGGGTTGCTCTTCCTTCGGCCGGCGCGGACACAATGGGCCAAAATGGCCACCTTCTATAAATTTCTATGATTCGCAAATTTCTGCAGCTCACACTACCTGGAGTTGTCAGCCTTACCCGTAGTTTCATTGTGGTGATGATACAGCTGGACTCAGTTTGCCGCCTCAGGACTACCTCACCCGTGTATTGGTTCTCGGGATCACTTGGCTTTCTTTTCAGAAAGGACATGCGGGGAGGTCTTCTTCTCTGCCCGTCAACCTCGACTGAGTCAGCCTCAATTGTAAAACCGAGAACTGTAAAGCACAAGGAGAAACCATTTTACAATATATCATCGTGACTCCCACAATGAACACAACTGGTCACATACTGTCCAATCAGGTATGGACTGCTTTCTTCAGAAGCACCCATTCATTAGCCTTTTTGAGATGATGGGTGATGCTGTGCTTTCCTCCTGGAGTTTTGTACACTCATTTAAGAAAACGCAATGATTATTTTGAAACCAAAACCACACAAAATGGAGTAACTATAGTTACGTTATTAAAAAAACTGCATTGAAAAGTTGTTCACCCGCAAAGAATAGGCCCCGATCAATTGTGGACCGTTCAGTGAGGCTATTTCTCATAAGAACATAAGAAATAGGAGCAGGAGTAGGCCATATGGCCCCTCGAGCCTGCTCCGCCCTTTAATACGATCATGGCTGATCTGATCTTGGCCTCAACTCCACTTCCCGGCCCGCTCCCCAGCACCCTCGACTCCCCCTCTCTCTGCTCTGCTCCAATGGAACCTGGCGAAAGAGGAGGGCGGGCCGGGGATAGGGCCGATTCAGCAACCCGCCCTCCCGTTCCCGCCGGGAGAGGAGCCCGGCAACGTCAACCCTTTAGGGCTGTCTCAAAAATTGATCCCTACCGCTGAAGCACCCTGCCAGCTTGGCTCATTCGATAGCGCCACGAGGCTGCTCCACTGGGTGAGGTGGATGGTAGCAATTCCGTGCCACCACGCATCCACGAGCAGGGAGGTCTCATTCCTCCCTCAAAGCGGCGCAGCCAAAAACTCAAGACGGTGCCCCCTTCGGTGGAATCTCACTGTGCGCAAAAATGGCTGCCGCATTTGCCTGCAGGCCTTTAGAGCATTTCGCTGCGTGTGCAGTGCTTGGAGACATTTGAGCGGCGTGATAAAGCGCAAGAGGAATGCAAAAAGGTCACCGGTTCGGAATTGCGTGTTGAAAGCACAGGCGGGAAACACTTTGAACTACTGCACGTCAGGAACCAGACGTGCAGTTACACATTGCACCATACGTGTGAGAAATGTCAATAAAAAGGTCTGCATCTTCACTTTCAATCAGTGTGAGACGTTAGTTATTTTCTAGTCACAGGTGTCAGGAGAACCCAGCAAGCCAATAACACAGTTGCTGTTCCCTCCTCAGTATGAGGAACATCCATGGCAATACACGATGCAGTTTCCAGCAGAGCAGCTCACCTCACCAGCTGTGCCCAGAATAGGTGACAATAGTCAGCCGCCGTGTCATACCCCCATAAAGCACTGCTCCTCAGTGAGATCCCATTCGCTGTATCGGGCCCGGCACTTGGGAGAGAAAGGTTTGAGGAGTCCCTTTCTGCCACTTCATCCAATCGGCTCCGTCGCCATTCCGATACCAGTCAGTGGGACCCATGGTGACACCACCAGAAATGCATGGTGGGCACGCATGCCCACTGCAAGTGCCAGCTTGGCTCAGTTGGCAGTCCTCTCAACTCAGAGTCAGAACGTTGCGAGCTCAAAGCCCCTCTACAGAACTTGAGCACGCAACCCAGGCTGGCATGCTGCTGGATGCCCCAGGAGTGCTGCACTGTTGGAGATGCCATCCTTCAAATGAGACAAAAAGCCAAGGTCTTGCCTGCCTGTTCCACTGGTTCAAGTGGATATTAAAGACATGATTCAAAAAAGGACAGTGAGTTTTTCCTCGCGTCCTGGCCAACAATTTTCCCTCACCAAAAATCGATTAACGGGTCATTCAACTTATTGCTGTTTGCGGGATCTTGCTGCGCGCAAAATGGCTGCCGCGTTTGCCGACATAATAACAGTTACAACACTTCAAAGCAATCTGTTCCACGAGAAGTATTTGGAGGCATTTTAGGAGAGGTGCTATATAGAGCTCTGTAAACGCAAGTTCTTTCGCGGTTACACTTGCTGTTGCGATCACATGCTCCTTTTATGTTGTGCACAGCAGAAATTCACAAAAGTAATTGACCTCAACAACTTGCAACAACATTTCTCTCAAAGACAACCGTTTGCCACGCAACACCAGCGGATTGCGGCAACTGCTCATTTTTCTGTCAATCCCATTTAGCGCAAGGACTTCCACACAAGTTAACGCATCATGAAACTCCCATTTCCCCCCTTTTTATGGACAATACGGGCCATTCTGTTGTTGAACTTACCAATCCTGGGGTTGTAGGATTCAGGCTTCGATCTATAAAGGAAGCAGGCCCTGACATCAATACTGTGGGATAGAAAAGACACCGTCAATTAGAACTTAAAACAACCACTGAAATATAACCATTAACACTGCGGAACCTGCCCTGCTCACAGTGCAAACAGGCAGCCTGTGGTTCAATGGCAGTAGAAATACCGAATCCAGCAGCAATTCAATGGGGCTTACTTTGAATGGTCAAGTGTGACGTGGTCAGTTGCATTGCTTCAGTTCCAATTTGTGCGACTCAGCATTGGATATTTGGAGCGGACGCCATAAATTAACAGATTTTAGAGAAAGGAAGTGTGGACGTACTTTGAAAGCTGTGCAGGCCTTTCAATGCACAAAGGGTCAAACTTGGTGGTACACGTTGCAGACATCCCTGCTTTTCAACTCACACTTTGAGTGCGTTCTGAACAAATCACTCTTTTGCACATTTGGCGGGGTGGTCGGCTGGGGGTGGTCGGCTGGGGGTAACTGCCCTAGTACAGAGTGAGGAAAGGTCCCAGTTGGCACATTCGTGATTTCCCAGCATTCACCGGCAGCACATGCGGTTACCCATCACCAACACGTGCTCGGAGAATTACCCCCAATCTCATTCCCTCGCACTCTGCTACACTCGAGCCGGGAGGTTGCTCTTTGAGCTGTGGGAGGATGAGCTGAGCGTCGCTTTCGTTCTCCCGCGCGTCAGCGGGGCGTGCTCGCTCACCTGCCACCGTAGTGTTGTCAGGAGCCGCGATGCAAGGCGCTCCGCGAGCGCCCGCACGTTGGGGCCGTCCGGTGCAGCAGCAGGGCTGACCAGCGTGAGCCACCGACGGCACGCAGCATCCATTCTGGGCCCCTGCAGCCGTGCACAGGAGCCAAGCGCGGCTGTGTACTCTGTAACTCTGCTGCGTGGTTCCAAGGCCAAAGTAATACAGGCCTGATGGTCAGGACCTGGAAGGGCTTATTGAGGGAGTCAAGACAAAGGGGGGGGGGGGGGGGAAATCAGTTACGGCAGGAATAGAGACCCCTGCCTCTCCCCCCCTCCCCTCCCCCCACCTCCCACACACCCCACTCCCACCCTCAAAAAGCAACAGGTATGGGTCGGAAATAGCTGAAAGGCTCAATGGTGTCTCCCAAACCCGCAGGACCTGGAATGGTATGAGGAAGAAGATGTCAGATGTTGATGAACTCTGCCAAAATAAGCCAAGATAGACACGACAAGCACCTGTGCAGTACTGGCATGAGCGAGCCTGGGCGATGAATGACTGATAATGATTGGGTTACCCCTGTATGTGGGAGTTACAATTGGAACCTGTGTGGGCAGCAACGACACTTCAAGCAGGTTCACCTGGCTTGCAAGTCCACTTACCAGGATGGTGCCTGTTCCATTTGCTGCCTGCTGCCCGCCCCCCGCTCCCCACCCGAAGCTGTGCAGCTGCAGGACCTTGCCAGCACTCTTTGTACGCACAACATCGCAACACTATTCTTCTACTTGCGGAACAAACTCATCATCACAGGCAGTCCCTCGGAATCGAGGAAGACTTGCTTCCACTCTAAAAGTGAGTTCTCAGGTGACTGAACAGTCCAATACGAGAAACACAGTCCCTGTCACAGGTGGGACAGACAGTGGTTGGAGGAAAGGGTGGGCGGGGAGTCTGGTTTGCCGCACGCTCCTTCCGCTGCCTGCGCTTGCTTTCTGCACGCTCTCGGCGACGAAGTGGCCTGTAACTAGTGGGAGCGGAGCTGGGGGGAGGGTCCCAAGCAGTGTGTAAGAATAAAAGTTGTTTATTAATGATCAAAACTGATTCTGTGTATGTATAAATGTTAAAAGTGCAGGTTGTATGGAAAGGCCTGTTTGTGTTGAAACAAAATGAAAGCCCACAGTTTGCCAGCGTGGGTTGAGTTTTGAAAGAAACAAAATGGAAGCCCCCAGAGCTGCCACATGGGTTGTGTGTATTGGAAAGCCATTTAAACTAATCAAGAGGCGGCTGAGCCAGGCCAGACAGCTACATGTGTGAGGAGAGCCAACAAGGAGCTGTCCTGGAACCAAGGTCCAATCCGGAAGCTTTCTGAGGACAATGGCTTTTGAGAGGTATAAAAAAACTCAGCCAAAGACTTTCCTCTCTCTCCTGAACCAGCCAGCCAAAGGGAAGTAACATATATCACTCTTTATTATAACCTCATTGTATCTGTTGTAACTAAGGTGCATGTGCATGTGTGTGTGTTTTTTTTAATAAACTGTTCCAATTGTTTTAGAAGAATTGTCTCACTGTCAAATTTAATGCCAGAGATTTAGAAATCTTACAAGTGTGAGCCCCTGATCCTGTACGAGGAGGTGGCCCTTGGTTATAAATGAGTAGAAGAGCATCGAAGGAGTGAGGGACAGCAAAGCCAGAGGCTTCATCCAATCTCACGACTAGCGTGATCATTCGCAAGTCACCTAATGTTATCTGAATCAATGGCTGTCACACAGGCTTACACTGAACCCGAGTAACATCACTCGGGCATGACGCAGCAACGTGTTTAACTGAAGGAACAGAGTGAAGACACAGCCAGTGCCCAGCTCACAGCAGCCTGTGGTCACAGCAACCTCCACCAAGCACCAGCACAGCCCCTTGGTGGGTGTAGTTCGACACGCTCAGGAGGGAAGTGCAAGGTGAGTCACAACACGCATGTGAGGAGGAGCAATTGGTGATATGGCCACTGAAGGTTAGGCCTCTGCTGGCTGGAGGTCCAACATGGTCACTGCCTGGGCTGCAGCATCTGGGGATTCATGCCTTACAGGGCCTTCTTACAAACATAGACTGCTATCCGAGCAGGGCCACCTACAAGAGTCACTTGTGTCTGTGCAGAATACATGGCAAAGGCCGGTGAGCAGTATGGAGGTTATTTGAGGCAGGGATTCACAGACCTCATTGCCATCTGTCTTTCACATGAGACGTTAAACCGAGGCCCCGTCTGCTCTCTCTGAGGTGACTGTAAAAGATCCCACAACACTATTTCGAAGAAGAGCAGCGGAGTTATCCCCGGTGTCCTGGTCAATCGACATAACAAAAAAAAAGATGATTTGGTCATCATCACGCTGCTGTTGTGAGAGCTTGCTTGTGCGCAAATTGGTTGCCGCATTTCCTGTATTATAACCGTGATTACACTTCAAAAAGTACTTCATTGGCTGTAAAGCACTTTGAGACGTCCGGTGGTCATGGAAGGTGCTATAGAAATGCAAGTCTTTCTTTCAAAGTTCGGCTCTGGGACAGATCTATGAGGGACTGGCCAACAGATGTGGCATGCCTGTAGCAGTCACGGATCAGCCGACTGGTTCTCAGGCCAATGACACATCTGAGCTATCAAGGAGCCCTGTGCAAGTGATGGTAGATGTGCCAGAAAGTGAGCAGGACCAGGAAGCCAGGACAGCACTGGGCATGACTGGCTCACACCATCACAATACACACCCCAAGAAGATCGAGGGACACTAGAATCACAGCAGTTTCTGGTGAAACCCTGCAGCCAGCACGCTACCTTCCTAAAGGGAATCACTGAGGTGAAGCAGTAGGCTAGATGTGAAATCCCATCCTCGTCGCCAATTGTTAAGTATGGAAGAACTCCACAAGACTGAGTACTGTGAGCTAAAGCTGATGTGACCTTAGTCTCTTTAATACAACTCCAGAGTGCCTAAGCAGCATGGCAGATAACCTTTTGTACTCCCTTGCACGAGGTGTGCAGGTGACCCTTGGGCCTCCAACAGTTGCGCCCTCTGGTGGCAAGTCTTACATAGTTACAATGTTTACATACATAACACAAACAGTCCACAAACAACTGCCATAAATCACACTAACAACATTCACACACCATAAAGTGGACTGAACTTGCAGCTATGAGGTTCCTGAGGCCTCCACAACGCTCCTTTTAAGACCCCGGCCTGCTGCTGGTGTTCTCACGCAGGTCGGGGCCATAAAAGGAGCGGCGTGGGGGCCCCGGGAGCAGCGTGGAGGCATACTACTTCTGGGAGCAGCGCGAGCTGGTGCAGGAGGGTGACGGCAGCGAAGAGTGACGTCCATCAAGGTCCAGGTCGGTGACTGGAGCGTGGGCAGATACAGCAGGAGCGGCGAGGACGGGGCAAAGGAGCGGCGAGAGAGTGCAGAGGGATGTGATCGGGGCCCAGGGGAGGCGTGAGTTCGGGGCCCAGGGGCAGCACAGGCCCAGCCCACACTGCGATATATGTGCGCGCACTAGGTCCGTGCAGCAGAGCAGGTCTCCAGCCGTCTTGGGTAAACCTTGCCACTGGACCGAGACCTAGCTCTGTCAAGCCCGTGTGGTGGCTGGTGTGCAACGGTCACCCCACGTTAAAAAAATCCACCCACAGGCATCTTCCACCCTTCACGATGTAGTACGGGACCTGGAATATTAGGTCCTTCATTGAAACACCTGTGAACTCATCCTTTTTTTGATGTGGAAGCAAGTCATGCTCGTTTCAAGGGACTGCCTATGATGATAATGAGGTTTGAATTCAGTTGCATTTGATTCCAAGATTGTGCTTTGGGTTGAATAACAGCCGGACCGCAGCAAAATATGGGAATAGACAGTGTTTAAGGAACTGCGCAGCACAGTGTAGCTTGGGAAAGCTCGTTTGCAGATGTGGACTGCAGCTTTAAGAGCTGGTGTCACAGTTGCAAAGCCATCTTGAAATACTGCCCAGTGCGGCAATCTTCCTTGCAGCACAGGTGGCTTGGCAGATGAATTCTCGTCACTTGTGCCCTCTAGCTCGGTCATCCTGTCCTTCTGCTTCAACAGTGAGACCTGTTTGCTGGGCACAGTTACGGTGAGGTCCGGAGGACGTCTGAAGTGCTGCACCAGGATTTCAATTGTAAGTTCATGAATCATTCTGGTTGTAGCAGGATCCTCATTTTAACAGCGCTCTGCCACTGGTAACGGTTGGCGTAGCGACGTCATGAGCCAGGGCTGCAGAAGATACCTTTGGCTTCCCACCTTCAAATAAGGGTGTTCCAGATGATTGTCTTAAAATGAGGGTCTCAGAAGAGCTTCCCAGAGATTCACTTGCATTATTCTGCGCTGGTGGTCGCCTACCAGTTGCACACTGAGGGCATGAAATCCCTCGCAGTTCACACAGGGCACCACAGTGGACACAGCAGCTCGAATGACAATGTGGGTGCAACCTGTGACCTCCCCAACCCGGAGTCTTGGAAAGCTTGCCGATCTGTAGAGCTGTGTTGCCCTCTCGTGCTGCCTTTGATGGCTGGCGGCGAAAGTGATGCCCTGCAAAAAATATGATCTCCTCGAGCCATCTCTGGGCAGCAAACTAGCTGGCATTGACAATGCCGCCAGAGATCGCCTGGAAGGACCCCATCAAATCTGAGGACTGCGTCGACTTGGACAGTGCCTTGCAGACATCTGGAGGTCCTCACTGAGGAGATGGCACAGCTCTCCTGCTTAGCCTCTGCCTCCTGTGGCACTGTTCTTCGGTCACTTCCAGGAGTGGTGCTTGATTATGGTCGACCCACTGTGTGGCACAGTCGAATTCGGTGCAGATAGGCCTTGTGCGCCACCTAGTGGCAGGCCTTTCTTGCTCCTGCACGTTCGCCTCAGTGCTGATGAACCAAACACACACTGTGCACAAAATGCTCTGGCCCAGCTTTGTAGCAGATCACCTGTCAGCGCAGCCAAGCAGCCAAAGATGCTAAAAGCACACCCATTGCGAGCGAAATGGGAGCCTTCGG
This sequence comes from Pristiophorus japonicus, assembly GCF_044704955.1. Taxonomy (NCBI): domain Eukaryota; kingdom Metazoa; phylum Chordata; class Chondrichthyes; family Pristiophoridae; genus Pristiophorus; species Pristiophorus japonicus. Next base: position 24,742,829 of record NC_092010.1, on the reverse strand, counting down.
AAATGGTGGCACTTGGGATTTAAAGACCTATTTTGCCAGCGATAATGACCTTAACCAGCCTAGCACATGTGTTCAGCGCTAAAGTGCCGACAAGCCACTTCCTTCAAACTGCAATCTTGGCAGTGTGTGAAAAATATGCATTAACTGCGTGCTTCTCTGTTATCACTGCTCCACAGTGCACGATTTGCGCAGGTTTTAATGGGACACCAACAGTAATTTCCAGACATCTAGACACTGGTACCGAGAAGAGGGCTGCTGTTTTCTCCCATGAGTATAAATTTGGTGCTGGGTCCTCGCGTGACGTGACTAATTTGTTTGTCTCCCTCCTTTCCTAAAGGCATTGACCTCTGCCAGAGCATGGTTCCATGGGTACTAGCCAGCCTCTGGGTACCCAACCCAAATTGCTATTCTTCATGTGCGAGACGATCGGCGAACTACTTTACTGTGGGTGGTGTCACAGCCACTATCCTAGGGATAGATTACCTGTGTGTGCTACGTGCGACGAAATCCTAAACCCAATCTTTATGGATAAGTCGACGATTTCATAACGGAAAGTGCAGAGAGGAAATGTTCTCACCCCCCCCCCTGCCTCATCTTGATCCAACAACCCCTTTCCTGCAGGGGTCACTGGATCTGACATGCACAGAAAACCTGGCTGGTTTTTACCTCGGCCCAGGGGCCGTGAGGCCAATTGCTGCGCCCCGTGAGTAGACCAAAGGTCAAAGTTGGAACTTTCCTGGTCCATGTGGCTCACCATTACAGGGCTGTGCAGTTACCCACTGGGATCTCTTCTTTACATAGAATTACATTGAATTTTACAGCACAGAAACAGGCCATTGGGCCCAACAGGTCTGTGCCGGTGTTTATGCTCCACACGAGCCTCCTCCCACCCCTCTTCATCTCACCCCATCAACATAACCTCCTATTCCTTTCTCCCTCATGTGTTTGTCCAGCTTTCCCTTAAATGCATCAATACTATTCGCCTCAACCCCTCCCTGTGGCAGAGAGTGCCACATTCTCACCACTCTGTAGGTATAGACTTTCTCCTGAATTCCCCATTGGATTTATTAGTGACGACCTTATATTGATAGCCTCTGGTTCTGATCTCCACCACAAATGGAAACATCATTTCTATATCTACCCTATCGAACCCCTTCATTATCTTAAAGACCTCTATCAGGTCACCCCTGTCTTCTCTTCGTTTTTTGTGATTCTTAAATGAAGAATCGGGAGATTTTGATCCAATTCCCTTTTAAGAAGGGCAGACTGCATGTCCCCTGTTGCAGCCTATGCAATGTCCCCTGCCGCCCTACTTCAGGGAAACATGCTTTTAGGTTCCATTGTCCTTTTTCGATTGATTCTTACCAGATCCCTGGGACATGGTCGCAGTTCTCTAATTCCAGGTCAATTTGCTGGGGTTTGATGTAAACCTGTTTTGTCACATTAATGACTGGACATGCTCTGAGGAAAAAGACAAAGATTTAGAAATGATGCAGGGATACGGACACTCTGGCTCAACCACAGTCTCAAACCTTTTTTTACTTTTGAGTCGGAATTTCTCGATCGGTTATTTTTGTGCCTAGTTTTTCCATCTCATCGGGGTAAGAATCCGCCACGGACTCGGATCCAGCGGGCGCCCGAAGCAAGAGGCCCGGGGATCAATGGAAATTGGTCCTCAAGCCTGATCTGAACAATCGGGGCGAGCTGCTGGGACTGATCACGGCTCCACAGGCAGCGGGCCCGGTAGTAGGCCTCAATGTCGGGCCTTGCTGCCTCGCCAGCAGCAGCCCTTGGGTAAGTCCCATGAGGGAAGTATTGGGATGCCTGTGGCGTTGGTGGTGGGCGGGGGGCGGGAAACACCCCTGCTCCTCAAGAAAGTGTTTTTAAAAAGAAAATGTAAAAGACTTAGGGGCTGAAATTCCCTTGATAACACCGCCCGTTACCGCCGGCGATGGGTGGAAAAGGCCTACCGTCGGTGGTGAGCGGCATCCACGCCTCTGTCGAAATTGAGTTGCTCGTTGGTGGAGACGCCAAGAGGTAACCCTGCGCCCTCTAACGCCGCCCGCGTGGTGACGTCACCCAGCGCACAACGCCCCCTTGGAGCCGCCGTCGCGATATTGCATTATTACGGTGGCCTCACCGGCAGGCGTTTGTTCAGCTGGCAAAAAGTGGTGTGAACATCGGGGATCTCAGGCGGAATCGCCCAGAGAGCAAGGCATGTATTTTTCTATATTTATTTCCACATTTATTTACTCGTTGTACCAGTGGGGAAGTGTGTGTGTGGGTCGTTTTAGTTTTTTTTGCTTCCCGTTTTTTCCCAGCTAGCATGCCGGCAGCTTCCCGTCGCGAAATTCGGTCGGCCTCCTGAGCTCCCGCCCCATTGGCGCCCGAGGACGTACGTGCAACGCCACTTTTAGCGCTGCTCTCTCATCTTTGGGCGGCAAAACTGAAATTGGCCGTTTGAGGCTGTGCCTGACGCCCGGCGTTAAAATCAGCACTCGGGCAGTGACACCGCCTCAAAAACGGCCATAACCAATTTCGACCCCTTACTTTTGGTTCACAGCCGCAGGGACCGTTGAAGAAGCCGGAGCTCATCGGTCACAAATTTTGTAAAGGGGTCCTTCAACAGGCGTTAGGCCCCTTATTAAAATAGTCAAGAGGCCAAAAGCCGGGCACGTCTGAAAAATGAGCCCCACGACTTTAGCAATGGGACCAACACCCGCAGTTTGTGCGCAGGCTGTCCCACTGCGAAAGTGGTACACCTTGCACCCGCTTTACACCTGAAAAACCGGCGTAACACAGACCAATTTCTACCGCTACAGTCTTTCTGTAGAAGCCAATAAGGCAGGCAGCTCATCGGCTCCCAGGCATCTGTCACATGCACTCAGTAACTGACTGTTTGGTTGGGTTTGAAATTGCGGTTGAAAATTATGCAGTTTGATTTACCCTATAAAGTTTTGTGTCAGCAAAGCATTGTTATCTCCTTTCACTCCCTCCCCCGATGCCCCAGCCATGTGAGGAATCGCAGGTGCCAAGCCACATGCTGTGACTCCACGCCATGCCACTTTGACGCATCAACACTCTTTGCTATTTAAGCTCTTTGTTGCTAATGAAGTATTTATAAAGTCGGCCGATGCTGTATGGCTGAACAACCACACGTCTCTCTTAAGTGACGAGGCATGATTCATTTGGACTTCAGGTTCAGATTCAAGTTGTCGAAAGGTTGGATCTTTCAAAGCTAAATCATGAATTAATAAAGCCATTAGGTGAATGGCAAGTCTCGACTAGACCATGACTAGTCTTCCAAGCATAGACTGTCAGGAAATCGAGTGCTTAGCCATTACTAGGCTGCAAGAGTGTCTGAAGAACTATGGCGTGAATGGACAAATCATCATAGAAGTTTACAACACGGAAGGAGGCCATTTCGGCCCATCGTGCCCGCGCCAACCAACAAGAGGCTATCCAGCCTAATCCCACTTTCCAGCTCGAGGTCCGTAACCCTGCAGGTTATGACAATTCAGGTACTTTTTAAATGTAGTGAGGGTTTCTGCCTCTACCACCCTTTCAGGCAGTGAGTTCCAGACCCCCACAACCCTCTGCGTGAAGACATTTCCCCTCAAATACCCTCTAAACCTTCTACCAATTACTTTAAATTTACTTTAAATTTATGCCCACTGGTTGTTGACCCCCCTGCTAAGGGAAGTAGGCCCTTTCTATCCACTATATCTATGGCCCCTCATAACCAAGGCCTCAGTGCTTTTTCTAAGGGTCTCATTATTTTGGGGTGAATTTTAACTCCCACAAATGCACTTTGGCAGAAAAAAATCAAAGAGCAAGTTATTATTTAAATGGAGAAAAATTGCAAGTGCCGCAGTACAGCAGGACCTGGGGGTCCTGGTGCATGAAACACAAAGGTTAGTATGCAGGTACAGCAAATGATCAGGAAGGCCAATGAAATGTTGGCCTTTATTGCAAAGGGGATGGAGTATAAAAGCAGGGAAGTCTTGCTACAGTTATACAGGGCATTGGTGAGGCCACACTTGGAATACTGCATACAGTTTGGGTTTCCATATTTAAGAAAGGATATACTTGCTTTGGAGGCAGTTCAGAGAAGGTTCACCAGGTTGATTCCGGAGATAAGGGGGTTGACTTATGAGGAAAGGTTGAGGAGGTTGGGTCGCTACTTATTGGAATTCAGAAGAATGAGAGGTGATCTTATCGAAACGTATAAGATTATGAGGGGGCTTGACAAGGTGGATGCAGAGAGGATGTTTCCACTGATAGGGGAGACTAGAACTAGGGGGCATGATCTTAGAATAAGGGGCCGCCCATTTAAAACAGATGAGGAGGAATTTCTTCTCTCAGAGGGTTGTAAATCTGTGGAATTCGCTGCCTCAGAGAGCTGTGGAAGCTGGGACATTGAATAAATTTAAGACAGAGATAGACAGATTTTTGAGCGATAAGGGAAGGGGTTATGGGGAGCGGACGGGGAAGTGGACCTGAGTCCATGATCAGATCAGTCATGATCATATTAAATGGCAGAGCAGGCTCGAGGGGCCTTATGGTCTACTCCTGCTCCTATTTCTTATGTTCTTATGTAAATGGGTGGATTGACGTTGGGTGAGATATATAAATGTTTAACGGAGGTGGGACAAGGGGCGGGCAGCTAAACCCGTTCCCAGGAGGCGGGTTGGCAATTTAAATACGATAATATTTAACTTCCCTCACAGGTTGAACCTTGGCCGGCCGGCTTTCCCAGGCCTCGGGAAACCCGGCAGCTGAAGGGAGACAAGGATAGCTTCAGTGAAAAGGCAAGTACCCTTACAGCACTGCTTGTGAGCTAAGAGGAGCAGGAGTGCTCCCCCCCACCCCCCGCCACCCCCAGCCCCCCAAGCTTACCTCCTTCCCTGGGATCGGACGCCCCCAACAGACCCCACCCCAACCAAACAACCCCCACTTCTCCTCCTGCCGCCGATTAGGATTCGGACCCTCCCTCAGGGCCGGGGATCAGATCCCCCACCGGGGCTGGAGATTGTCGTCCCCCCCCCCCACCCTCCACCGGCTACCCCCCCACACCCCCCACCCCCGCCGCCTGGAAAACCCGCCCCTGTCAACATCAGGGCTTTTGTCTCCAATTCTTTCTCCTTTCTGGTCTTTGTGGGCAATACTTTCAGCCAAGGCTGATCTCCTTCCAAGCTTTCACCAAAGACATTCTTAAGCCAATGACGAGATGCTGCATAAGAATGGCCTGATATCTACTTTGCTTTTTCTTCCCTTCCTTCTTTGGCTGGAGATCGGGAACTCAGCGAAGGATCAAGTCTGTTTCCCGTGCATTTGCAGCACCGCGTGTTGTTGTTCTAAAGACGACCCCCGATACCCCACTAGCCCGAAGCGAAAGATGCATCCAAATGGCCAACAGGTCCTTTTGAATATCCAAATCCTGACCCAATTTGTGCTACTTCAGACTTGATGCCCACAGCAGACCAGCATTGAACCAGCTCATATCAATTTATTTGGTGTACAAACGTACGAACAATGACGGGACAGGTAAAGGCCATTTGGTCCATCCAGCCTGTCGCACGCAATTGGGACACCTTGTGAATCTCAACATATACTGTCCACCCCACCCCAAACCATGTGATCTCCTGGGAGAGGCAAAAAAACAGATTAAAAAACTCAGGCCAATTTGAGAAAAAAAATCTGGGAAATTCCTCTCCGACCCATCTAGGCGATCAAAACTAGTCCAGATCATCACTCTGGCCATTAGTGGCAAAAGAGAGGCACCTCAGAACAAAGTGACCAACAGGGGTTATATCCCGTTACTTATAAAATCACACTTTGCTCATTTGAACAATCCAATAAACATTATTTCCCAAGAATTATTTATACCCCCCCTCCACTCTCTGGTCACCGGATTGGCTTGGACGAAGGTGGCACTCCAGCCCATTGGCTCGCCTCCTTCCAGAATCCCAACCCTACAGCCTCTCTATTACAGCATCCAGCTGTTTCTCAAATGAGTCCTGGCCTCCGCTGCTTTTCCCAACAATCCATTCCAGCTGTTGGGGACCCTGTGCGTAAAGGAATACTCCCTGAGGCCTCACCTGAACAGAACTGCAGAGTCTGAGAGCGAGCCAACCACCATATCTGGGTAAAAATTATCATCGATGTCTAGTCCTCCGGCTATGGAGTATCCGAATTTTGTCACTCCGACAGTTTCTCCTTCAATGATCTAAGAGCACGGAAACGCAGTTCAACAGTACGAAAGGATTGCTGTTCGATGAAAGGACTGAATTCTGAAACCCCTCAATTCACCCACATTCCCATTTTCTTCCAAGCAAGTGCAGCTCATCCTGGCTCAATTCACATAAAAGGTCCCTGAAACAGCTAACTCCAGAGCCAGCCTTACCTGGCTTTGGCTGATAGTGTTGATCACTCGATATTGAATCAGCCACCCGCGAGAAATGATAATCAGGAGAGGTGTATAACAGGCAGCGAATCCAATATCGCCCATTTTACACTTTTACCAAAGTAAAATTACCCCCATTCACTTCATTGAATGGAGACACCTATTGCCTCTTCCCCACAATATAGCTATTGACCAATCGGTCCCAGTGTTCCTCACGAGTGTTAACACTGGACCCCTGGCATCATGAGCCCAATGCCAAAGGCACCAATCAGTAGACATTACAGTTCCACTGTTGTACTATTATTCCCCCTTCCTCCCCGCTATCCATTTTGAAGTGAATTTTCTGCTCCTCAGAGAGAAGGATCTCCACTGGGGAAGGGACCACTTCCTCCCTCTTTGCACCGTGCACTCCATGGTCAAATATAGCACAGGCCAGGGTAAAGCACCACAGGAGCCACCAACCCCGACCTCAGAGAGCACTCTGTACCAGTAGAGTATTTCCATTTCCCATTGTAATGTATGGACCTGCGAGTATGCTCACAGATTGGTTGAGCTGTTGAGTTGGGAGTGGCTTAGCCAGTCACGTGATGTTCACAAGACTCAATAAAACCCCAGCCAGTTGGGTTCGGGGGATCCCCGATGAGGTATGCAGTTGTGAGCCTGGTGGATGAACTGGTAATGTGTCGTGTGATTGTTAAACCTTTGCGAATAAACCAACTAGTTCTTAATAGCAAAGTGTTGCTATGAATTCTTAAGCAAAGGACCCATGAAGCAAATAAAATACACCCACCCTTGTGGCCTCTGTGAGCAGGACTATGGGACAGATTTTTCTCTCTGGCACTTTCTGAGCCGATCATAGAAAGGAGAAGCAGGCAGAGGTTACTGCCCTCCCTTGTGCAGCCCACTCGACTACCGAAATGTCAGGTAGACTGTGTGACAGGTGTGCAATCCTCCCCAGCCCATTTACACCCAAGAGGAAAATCTGGCCCAGGTCTACGTTTAGTACCAAGTTACAGACAGCTTTGTGCCATGACGTCGTACTTGATTGAAACTGGTTTCGGACTACCACAAACCCATTTCGTTTGGTTCCTTACAGCGGGCAAAGAAAGCAGAATGTCATCCCCTTTATCTGGACTGAAGTCAAAGCAATAGCCCCAGAGGTGAATGGCGACTATTTTGACCTGCAGTGAACACCACCCTGGACCTGTGGAAATTCAAGTGATTCAGTAAATGATCCCATTTGGGATAATGGAATTGCCCCGGTCTCCAAAGATCTAAGTCACAAGCCTGCAAGATCAGTTGACTCAGCCAAGTTAGAAACAGTAACTAAAACCTTGTGTGTGATTCATAAAACCCTTCATAAACAGAGACTATAATTCTTTTAATTAACCGCACACATTCCCGATAGGTACCTGAGCTGGTATCACATTAAGCCCGAAGTTGTTTCCATGGTAGATGTAGACCTTCCCATGTCCATCGTAGGGGGCCCCAACAGCAATGTCTTACACAACAAGAGAAAATTGTTCTTTAATTCAGTGAGCTGAAGCAAGTACATAATATGCTGAGTAAAACACTTATAATGTTTCGGGCTGTGAGAATTAATCAGCAACATTTTGCATTTCTGAAAGTGATAGTTCATAACCAGGTTTCTCAAGCAGCTTCACTCTGCAACTTGGCAGCTCAGAAACGTTTTCTGCTGGTCGGTGTAATCTAGGACAAGGAGACACACCCTTAAAATCAGGCCGTTCAGGAGAGAAGTTTGGAAACACTTCTTCACGCAAACATAGAAACATAGAAAATAGGTGCAGGAGTAGGCCATTCTGCCCTTCGAGCCTGCACCACCATTCAATAAGATCATGGCTGATCATTCCCTCAGTTCCCCTTTCCTGCTTTCTCTCCATACCCCTTGATCCCCTTAGCCGTAAGGGCCATATCTAACTCCCTCTTGAATATATCCAATGAACTGGCATCAACAACTCTCTGCGGCAGGGAATTCCAGAGGTTAACAACTCTCTGAGTGAAGAAGTTTCTCCTCATCTCAGTCCTAAATGGCTTACCCCTTATCCTAAGACTATGTCCCCTGGTTCTGGACTTCCCCAACATCGGGAACATTCTTCCCGCATCTAACCTGTCCAGTCCCGTCAGATGTGGTGGAAGTGTGGAACTCTCTCCCACAAAATGGTGTAAATGCCAGCGCACTTAATAATTTTAAATCTGAGATTGATAGATTTTTGCTAGCCAAGGTGTAATATGGGATAAAAGAAAGACTTGCATTTCACGACCTCAAGACGTCCCAAAGCACTTTACAGCCAATGAAGTGCTTTTGAAGTGTAGTATGGTCGGAGACGTGGCAGCCAATCTGCACACAGCAAGCTCTCACAAACAGTGATGTGATAATGACCAGATAATCTGTTTTTTTTTAGTGATGCTGATTGAGGGATAAATATTGGCCCAGGATATGGAGCCAAGGCGAGTAAATGGAGTTACGTTACAGATCAGCTGTAATCTCATTGAATGGCAGAACAGTCTCGAGGGACTGAATGGGCCTCCTCCTGTTCCTATGGTAACAGGCTCGAGGGACTGAATGGGCCTCCTCCTGTTCCTATGGTAACAGGCTCGAGGGGCTGAATGGCCTCCTCCTGTTCCTATGGTAACAGGTCGAGGGACTGAATGGGCCTTCTCCTGTTCCTATGGTAACAGGCTCAAGGGGCTGAATGGTCTCCTCCTGTTCCTATGGTAACAGGCTCGAGGGGCTGAATGGCCTCCTCCTGTTCCTATGGTAACGGGCTCGAGGGGCTGAATGGCCTCCTCCTGTTCCTATGGTAACAGGCTCGAGGGACTGAATGGGCCTTCTCCTGTTCCTATGGTAACAGGCTCAAGGGGCTGAATGGTCTCCTCCTGTTCCTATGGTAACAGGCTCGAGGGGCTGAATGGCCTCCTCCTGTTCCTATGGTAACAGGCTCAAGGGGCTGAATGGTCTCCTCCTGTTCCTATGGTAACGGGCTCGAGGGGCTGAATGGCCTCCTCCTGTTCCTATGGTAACGGGCTCGAGGGGCTGAATGGCCAACTCCTGTTCCTATGTTTATTCATCATTTCAACACTGGAGATCTGAGGTTGGTGATATGTGCATTCCTTCACTCACAGCCTCTTGTGTTGGCGTCACATGATCTGCAGTTGCTTGTTTCCTGCACCTTTTATCATTCCCATTAAGGAATGCTGACTTGTGTTGCACTGCACACGATGGCAAGCAGGGGGCCTTCACAGTCGCTACTGCTTTTCCGAAAGGAGAAAGTGGTCCGCAGTTAACGATGGAGAACTGCAACAGCTGGTGGGCTCCCCCAGCCTTCGACCCCCGACCAGGAGGAAGCGCTGGAACAATTGAACGGCCAAAAAGGGAAGCAGTGGGAGGTGGGAAACGCCAGCCGCAGGTTGGCAATGAAATGTCAGTTCCTGCAGCACACATATTATCTGTCGTCACAACACATTGTGAATGCTTAAACTTATGCCTTGTCCTGAAGGCACTGTGGTCACTGTGAAGCTCACCTACCCCTGCTTACCTCTTCTGTTTCTGATTCCTGTGTCAGCCGTGGCTCAGTGGGCAGCACCCTTGCCTCTGAGTCAGAAGGTAGTGGGTTTAAGTCCCACTCCAGGAGCTGGACTGTTGGAGGTGCTGTCTTTCAGATGAAACGTTAAACCGAGGCCCCGTCTGCCCTCTCTGAGGTGACGGTAAAAGATCCCACGGCACTATTTCGAGGAAGAGCAGGGGAGGTCTCCCGGTGTCCTGGCCAATATTTATCCCTCAATCAACATAACAAAAAACAGATTATCTGGTCATTATCACATTACTGTCTGTGGGAGCTTGCTGTGCGCAAATTGGCTGCCGCGTTTCCCACATTACAACAGTGAATGCACTCCAAAAGTAATTCATTGGTTGTGAAAGGTGCTATATAAATCCGAGTCTTTCTTTCTTTCTCTAGGTGTACAAAAGCAACCAATTGAGGCACAGCACCCAGAGACCTTGCGTCACAGCTGCTCAGTGCCTCCCAGAGAATAGTGGGCCTCTGGAACAGGCCGCCGTCTCGTGAGCTCGGGGAGTCGGAGAGGCGGGAGTTCGGGCGGCAAATCGGCGAGAGGCCTATAAAGGCCAGTGAGACCAGGAGCTCGGGGAGTCGGAGAGGCGGGAGTTCGGGCGGCAGATCGGAGAGGCCGATAAAGGCCAGTGAGACCAGGAGCTCGGGGAGTCGGAGAGGCGGGAGTTCGGGCGGCAAATCGGCGAGAGGCCTATAAAGGTCAGCGAGACCAGGAGCTCGGTGAGTCGGAGAGGCGGGAGTTCGGGGGGCAAATCGGTGAGAGGCCTATAAAGGTCAGCGAGACCAGGAGCTCGGGGAGTCGGAGAGGCGGGAGTTCGGGGGGCAGATCGGCGAGAGGCCGATAAAGGCCAGGGAGACCAGGAGCTAGGGGAGTCGGAGAGGCGGGAGTTCGGGCAGCAAATCGCGCGAGGCCGATAAAGGCCAGCGAGACCAGGAGCTAGGGGAGTCGGAGAGGCGGGAGTTCGGGCGGCAGATCGGAGAGGCCGATAAAGGCCAGCGAGACCAGGAGCTAAGGGAGTCGGAGAGGCGGGAGTTCGGGCGGCAGATCGGAGAGGCCGATAAAGGCCAGCGAGACCAGGAGCTAGGGGAGTCGGAGAGGCGGGAGTTCGGGCAGCAAATCGAGCGAGGCCGATAAAGGCCAGCGAGACCAGGAGCTAGGGGAGTCGGAGAGGCGGGAGTTCGGGCGGCAGATCGGAGAGGCCGATAAAGGCCAGGGAGACCAGGAGCTAGGGGAGTCGGAGAGGCGGGAGTTCGGGGGGCAGATCGGAGAGGCCGATAAAGGCCAGCGAGACCAGGAGCTAGGGGAGTCGGAGAGGCGGGAGTTTGCGGCAGATCGGAGAGGCCGATAAAGGCCAGGGAGACCAGGAGCTCGGGGAGTCGAAGAGGCGGGAGTTCGGGCGGCAAATCGCGCGAGGCCGATAAAGGCCAGTGAGACCAGGAGCTAGGGGAGTCGGAGAGGCGGGAGTTCGGGCAGCAAATCGCGCGAGGCCGATAAAGGCCAGCGAGACCAGGAGCTAGGGGAGTCGGAGAGGCGGGAGTTCGGGCAGCAAATCGCGCGAGGCCGATAAAGGCCAGCGAGACCAGGAGCTACGGGAGTCGGAGAGGCGGGAGTTCGGGGGGCAGATCGGAGAGGCCGATAAAGGCCAGCGAGACCAGGAGCTAGGGGAGTCGGAGAGGCGGGAGTTCGGGCGGCAGATCGGTGAGGCCGATAAAGGCCAGCGAGACCAGGAGCTAGGGGAGTCGGAGAGGCGGGAGTTCGGGGGGCAGATCGGAGAGGCCGATAAAGGCCAGCGAGACCAGGAGCTAGGGGAGTCGGAGAGGCGGGAGTTCGGGCGGCAGATCGGTGAGGCCGATAAAGGCCAGGGAGACCAGGAGCTAGGGGAGTCGGAGAGGCGGGAGTTCGGGGGGCAGATCGGAGAGGCCGATAAAGGCCAGCGAGACCAGGAGCTCGGGGAGTCGGAGAGGCGGGAGTTCGGGCGGCAGATCGGAGAGGCCGATAAAGGCCAGGGAGACCAGGAGCTCGGGGAGTCTGAGAGGCGGGAGTTCGGGCGGCAGATCGGAGAGGCCGATAAAGGCCAGCGAGACCAGGAGCTAGGGGAGTCGAAGAGGCGGGAGTTCGGGCGGCAGATCGGAGAGGCCGATAAAGGCCAGGGAGACCAGGAGCTAGGGGAGTCGGAGAGGCGGGAGTTCGGGGGGCAGATCGGAAAGGCCGATAAAGGCCAGCGAGACCAGGAGCTAGGGGAGTCGGAGAGGCGGGAGTTCGGGGGGCAGATCGGAGAGGCCGATAAAGGCCAGCGAGACCAGGAGCTAGGGGAGTCGGAGAGGCGGGAGTTCGGGGGGCAGATCGGAGAGGCCGATAAAGGCCAGGGAGACCAGGAGCTCGGGGAGTCTGAGAGGCGGGAGTTCGGGGGGCAGATCGGAGAGGCCGATAAAGGCCAGGGAGACCAGGAGCTAGGGGAGTCGGAGAGGCGGGAGTTCGGGGGGCAGATCGGAGAGGCCGATAAAAGCCAGCGAGACCAGGAGCTAGGGGAGTCGGAGAGGCGGGAGTTCGGGGGGCAGATCAGAGACGCCGATAAAGGCCAGCGAGACCAGGAGCTAGGGGAGTCGGAGAGGCGGGAGTTCGGGGGGCAGATCGGAGAGGCCGATAAAGGCCAGGGAGACCAGGAGCTAGGGGAGTCGGAGAGGCGGGAGTTCGGGGGGCAGATCGGAGAGGCCGATAAAAGCCAGCGAGACCAGGAGCTAGGGGAGTCGGAGAGGCGGGAGTTCGGGGGGCAGATCGGAGAGGCCGATAAAGGCCAGCGAGACCAGGAGCTAGGGGAGTCGGAGAGGCGGGAGTTCGGGGGGCAGATCGGAGAGGCCGATAAAGGCCAGGGAGACCAGGAGCTCGGGGAGTCTGAGAGGCGGGAGTTCGGGGGGCAGATCGGAGAGGCCGATAAAGGCCAGCGAGACCAGGAGCTAGGGGAGTCGGAGAGGCGGGAGTTCGGGCGGCAGATCGGAGAGGCCGATAAAGGCCAGCGAGACCAGGAGCTAAGGGAGTCTGAGAGGCGGGAGTTCGGGGGGCAGATCGGAGAGGCCGATAAAGGCCAGCGAGACCAGGAGCTAGGGGAGTCGGAGAGGCGGGAGTTCGGGCGGCAGATCGGAGAGGCCGATAAAGGCCAGCGAGACCAGGAGCTAGGGGAGTCTGAGAGGCGGGAGCTCGGGCGGCAGATCGGAGAGGCCGATAAAGGCCAGCGAGACCAGGAGCTAGGGGAGTCTGAGAGGCGGGAGTTCGGGCGGCAGATCGGAGAGGCCGATAAAGGCCAGCGAGACCAGGAGCTAGGGGAGTCGGAGAGGCGGGAGTTCGGGCGGCAGATCGGAGAGGCCTATAAAGGCCAGTGAGACCAGGAGCTAGGGGAGTCTGAGAGGCGGGAGTTCGGGCGGCAGATCGGAGAGGCCGATAAAGGCCAGCGAGACCAGGAGCTAGGGGAGTCGGAGAGGCGGGAATTCGGGGGGCAGATCGGAGAGGCCGATAAAGGCCAGGGAGACCAGGAGCTAAGGGAGTCGGAGAGGCGGGAGTTCGGGCGGCAGATCGGAGAAGCCGATAAAGGCCAGCGAGACCAGGAGTTAGGGGAGTCGGAGAGGCGGGAGCTCGGGCGGCAGATCGGAGAGGCCGATAAAGGCCAGCGAGACCAGGAGCTAGGGGAGTCGGAGAGGCGGGAGTTCGGGCGGCAGATCGGAGAAGCCGATAAAGGCCAGCGAGACCAGGAGTTAGGGGAGTCGGAGAGGCGGGAGTTCGGGCGGCAGATCGGAGAGGCCGATAAAGGCCAGCGAGACCAGGAGCTAAGGGAGTCGGAGAGGCGGGAGTTCGGGCGGCAGATCGGAGAGGCCTATAAAGGCCAGCGAGACCAGGAGCTAGGGGAGTCGGAGAGGCGGGAGCTCGGGCGGCAGATCGGAGAGGCCGATAAAGGCCAGCGAGACCAGGAGCTAGGGGAGTCGGAGAGGCGGGAGTTCGGGCGGCAGATCGGAGAGGCCGATAAAGGCCAGCGAGACCAGGAGCTAGGGGAGTCTGAGAGGCGGGATTTCGGGCGGCAGTTCGGAGAGGCCGATAAAGGCCAGCGAGACCAGGAGCTCGGGGAGTCTGAGAGGCGGGATTTCGGGCGGCAGTTCGGAGAGGCCGATAAAGGCCAGCTGGTGCAGCTGCAGCGGGGAGAGAAGGCAAAAAAGAAATCGAAAGAAATCGAAAGGTGACGTCACAGCCAAGGGGGTAAGTGATTGGCTGGTGATTGGTAAGTAGTTTTTCTTTTTCTTTTATCAGTAAGTAACCTTTAGCACTGTTGCCAAATTAAGTGTATCTAAGGGTTAAGTCATGGCAGGAGAGCTTGGACACGTGTTATGCTCCTCCTGTACTATGTGGGAACTCAGGGACGCTTACGGTGTCCCTGACGACTACGTGTGCGGGAAGTGTATCCGCCTGCAGATCCTAACAGAGCGCATTGCAGCACTGGAGCTGCGGGTGGATTCACTCTGGAGTATCCACGATGCTGACAATGACGTGAATAGCACGTTTAGCGAGTTGGTCTTACCGCAGGAAAAGGGTACACAGCCAGATAGGGAATGGAAGACCAACAGGAAGAGCAGTGCAAGGAAGGTAGTGCAGGGGTCCCCTGCGGCCCATCCCCCTGCAAAACACCGCTTTGGGTACTGTTGGGGGGGATGACTCATCAGGGGAGAGCAGCAGCAGCCAAGTTCATGGTAACGTGGGTGGCTCTGCTGCACAGGAGGGCAGGAAAAAGAGCGGGAGAGCGATAGTGATAGGGGATGCAATTGTAAGGGGAATAGATAGGCGTTTCTGCAGCCGCAACCGAGACTCCAGGGTGGTATGTTGCCTCCCTGGTGCAAGGGTCAAGGATGTCTTGGAGCAGGTGCAGGACATTCTAAAAGGGGAGGGTGAACAGCCAGTTGTTGTGGTACATATAGGTACCAACGATATCGGTAAAAAATGGGATGAGGTCCTACGAGACGAATTTCGGGAGCTAGGAGTTAAATTAAAAAGTAGGACCTCAAAAGTAGTAATCTCAGGATTGCTACCAGTGCCACGTGCTAGTCAGAGTAGGAATCGCAGGATAGCTCAGATGAATACGTGGCTTGAGCAGTGGTGCAGAAGGGAGGGATTCAAATTCCTGGGGCATTGGAACCGGTTCTGGGGGAGGTGGGACCAGTACAAACCGGACGGTCTGCACCTAGGCAGGACCAGAACCAATGTCCTCGGGGGAGTGTTTGCTAGTGTTGTTGGGGAGGAGTTAAACTAATATGGCAGGGGGATGGGAACCTATGCAGGGAGACAGAGGGAAACAAAATGGAGACAGAAGCAAAAGATAGAAGGGAGAATAGTAAAAGTGGAGGGCAGAGAAACCCAAGGCAAAAAACAAAAAGGGCCACTTTACAGCAAAATTCTAAAGGGTTAAAAAGGAAAGCCTGAAGGCTCTGTGCCTCAATGCGAGGAGTATTCGGAATAAGGTGGACGAATTAACTGCGCAGATAACAGTTAACGGATACGATGTGATTGGCATCACGGAGACATGGCTCCAGGGTGACCAAGGCTGGGAACGCAACATCCAAGGTTATTCAACATTTAGGAAGGATAGACAGAAAGGAAAAGGAGGTGGGGTGGCGTTGCTGGTTCAAGAGGAAATTAATGCAATTGTAAGAAAGGACATTAGCTTGGATGATGTGGAATCAGTATGGGTGGAGCTACTGAATACCAAAGGGCAGAAAACGCTAGTGGGAGTTGTGTACAGGCCACCAAATAGTAGTAGTGAGGTTGGGGACAGCATCAAACAAGAAATAAGGGATGTGTGCAATAGAGGTACAGCAGTAATCATGGGCGACTTTAATCTACATATTGATTGGGCTAACCTAACTGGTAGCAATGCGGTGGAGGAGGATTTCCTGGAGTGTATTAGGGATGGTTTTCTCGACCAATATGTCGAGGAACCAACCAGAGAGCTGGCCATCCCAGACTGGGTGATGTGTAATGAGAAGGGACTAATTAGCAATTTTGTTGTGCGAGGCCCCTTCGAGAAGAGTGACCATAATATGGTAGAATTCTTTATTAAGATGGAGAGTGACAAAGTTAATTCAGAAACTAGGGTCTTGAACTTAAGGAAAGGTAACTTTGATGGTATGAGGCACGAATTAGCTAGAATAGACTGGCAAATGATACTTAAAGGATTGACGGTGGATAGACAATGGCAAACCTTTAAAGATCATATGGACGAACTTCAACAATTGTATATCCCTGTCTGGCGTAAAAATAAAACGGGGAAGGTGGCTCAACCGTGGCTAACAAAGGAAATTAAGGATAGTATTAAATCCAAGGAAGAGGCATACAAATTAGTCAGAAAAAGCAGCAAACCAGAGGACTGGGAGAAATTTAGAATTCAGCAGAGGAGGACAAAGGGTTTAATTAAGAGGGGGAAAATAGAGTGCGAGAGGAAGCTTGCCAGAAACATAAAAACTGACTGCAAAAGCTTCGATAAATATGTGAAGAGAAAAAGATTAGTGAAGACAAACTTAGGTCCCTTGCAGTCGGATTCGGGTGAATTTATAATGGGGAACAAAGAAATGGCAGACCAATTGAACAAGTACTTTGGTTCTGTCTTCACAAAGGAAGACACAAATAACCTTCCGGGGACCGAGGGTCTAGTAAGAAGGAGGAACTGAAGGAAATCCTTATTAGGCGGGAAATTGTGTTGGGGAAATTGACAGGATTGAAGGCCGATAAATCCCCAGGACCTGATAGTCTACATCCCAAAGTACTGAAGGAAGTGGCCCTAGAAATAGTGGATACATTGGTGATAATTTTCCAGCAGTCTATCGACTCTGGATCAGTTCCTATGGACTGGAGGGTTGCTAATGTAACACCACTTTTTTAAAAAGGAGGAAGAGAGAAAGCGGGTAATTATAGACTGGTTAGCCTGACATCAGTAGTGGGGAAAATGTTGGAATCAATCATTAAGGATGAAATAGCAGCGCATTTGGAAAGCAGTGATAGGATTGGTCCAAGTCAGCATGGATTTATGAAAGGGAAATCATGCTTGACAAATCTTCTGGAATTTTTTGAGGGTGTAACTAGTAGAGTGGACAAGGGAGAACCAGTGGATGTGATGTATTTGGACTTTCAAAAGGCTTTTGACAAGGTCCCACACAAGAGATTGGTGTGCAAAATCAAAGCACATGGTATTGGGGGTAATGTACTGATGTGGATAGAGAACTGGTTGGCAGACAGGAAGCAGAGAGTCAGGATAAATGGGTCCTTTTCAGAATGGCAGGCAGTGACTAGTGGGGTGCTGCAGGGCTCAGTGCTGGGACCCCAGCTCTTTACAATATATATTCATGATTTAGATGATGGAATTGAGTGTAATATCTCCAAGTTTGCAGATGACACGAAACTGGTTGGCGGTGTAAGCTGTGAGGAGGACGCTAAGAGGCTGCAGGGTGACTTGGACAGGTTAGGTGAGTGGGCAAATGCATGGCAGATGCAGTACAATGTGGATAAATGTGAGGTTATCCACTTTGGGGGCAAAAACACGAAGGCAGAATATTATCTGAATGGCGGCAGATTAGGAAAGGGGGAGGTGCAGCGAGACCTGGGTGTCATGATTCATCAGTCCTTGAAAGTTGGCATGCAGGTACAGCAGGCGGTGAAGGCGGCAAATGGTATGTTGGCCTTCATAGCTAGGGGATTTGAGTATAGGAGCAGGGAAGTCTTACTGCAGTTGTACAGGGCCTTGGTGAGGCCTCACCTGGAATATTGTGTTCAGTTTTGGTTTCTTAATCTGAGGAAGGACGTTCTTGCTCTTGAGGGAGTGCAGCGAAGGTTCACCAGACTGATTCCAGAGACGGCTGGACTGACATATGAGGAGAGACTGGATCAACTGGGCCTTTATACACTGGAGTTTAGAAGGATGAGAGGGGATCTCATAGAAACATATAAAATTCTGATGGGACTGGACAGGTTAGATGCGGGAAGAATGTTCCTGATGTTGGGGAAGTCCAGAATCAGGGGACATATTCTTAGGATAAGGAGTAGGCCATTTAGGACTGAGATGAGGAGAAACTTCTTCACTCAGAGAGTTGTTAACCTGTGGAATTCCCTGCCGCAGAGAGTTGTTGATGCCAGTTCATTGGATATATTCAAGAGGGAGTTAGATATGGCCCTTACGGCTAAAGGGATCAAGGGGTATGAAGAGAAAGCAGGAAAGGGGTACTGAAGGAATGATCAGCCATGATCTTATTGAATGATGGTGCAGGCTCGAAGGGCCGAATGGCCTATTCCTGCACCTATTTTCTGTGCTTCTATGTTACCCCTTGACGCCTTTTGTTTCTAGAAATCTATCTATCTCCCTCTTAAATATATTCCGTGACTTGGCCTCCACAGCCTTCTGTGGTAGAGAATTCCACAGGTTCACCGCCCTCTGATTGAAGAAATTTCTCCTCATCTCAGTCCTAAATTTCCTATCCCGTATCCTGAGACTGTGACCTCTTGTTCTAGCCTTCCCAGCCAAGCAAAACATCCTCCCGCATCCAGTCTGTCCAACCCCGTCAGAATTTTATACGTTTCAATGAGATCCCCTCTCAGTATATGTTGTGTATATGTTGTGATGCACAAGGCCTTGCAGTTGTGTGGGGCAGGCTGGATGGACCAGAGTATCTTTACCTGTCCGTCATTGTTTGTATGTCGCTATGGCCATTCATTCTGTCCCTACCAAGCATCAGCCCAGGGGCACCCACCTATGGACAGGCGAGGGTGAGTAATTAGTGAACATAAAGGGGAGCACACAGGGTGATGCACTGGAGGAGTTGGAGGTGCAAGGTGAGGAGGCAGTCATTGCTGGCCAGAAGGTCAGGCAACATCAGTCCTCGGGAGCTAGGGGAGCACGCCCCCAGATCTATCAAGGCCTCTTAAGCATGCTGGGGTAAGACGTCAACAGCCCTCGAGTACCTTGCTCAAGTGCCTACTGTACACTTGTGAGCCTGGAGAGTAAGTACCAACAGGCTATTCAGCTATGGAAGTTAGCACAGTTTAACCTGCTCCTTTGCTCATTTCCAGCGGTGGTCACTGGGTAGCGATCAGGGTTGGGAACTCGGTTGATTTTCTTTCCCTCCCCCCAAGCCAAGAGGCATGAAGGCTGATCGTAGCAATTCAACTGCTGCCTTGGCAGAGATCACTTAACTCAGCACTGAGCAGCAATCAAACCCGGGACATTCTGCTCCGTATAGTTCAGTATTACACCAGATGGCGCCCTTACTCCCTAAGTCACGAGTCATATGGACACTTTTGAAACACTGCTAGATATGGAAAATGCAGCACGATAAGCGGAATCATTTATTTTATCTGTAGATTTTTTTTTTAAGTTGCAAAATTACTGACTATAGAAAAACAGTGCAACTCCAATGATCTGGAACGATGCTTAATAATCTGGAGTGCTGTGCCAGTCATAACTTTCAAACTGGGAGAACATTTCAGCGCTATGGGGAAAGAGCGGGGGCGGGGTTGGGGGGCAGTGGGACTAGTTGGATAGCTCAATCAAAGAGCTGGCACAGGCATGATGGGCCAAATGGCCTCCTTCTGAGCTGTAAGAGTCTTTAATTCTCCCAGTCAGGAACGCAGTCCATTTGAAAAAGGGGAAGAACCATCAGTTTAGCAACAGAACGTCAGCTGTATATATTCAGGGTTATGAAATGTCAAAAGTAAATTTTACTTAGACACAAAAGTGGGCAGATTTACTCAGGCTGCGCTCTGTTGGAAGTGTGGTGGAGCAGAACCTCTGGATGCCAGATTGGTTCAGGGTAGGCCTTGTCCCAAAACCTGTGGTGGGGGGAGGGGGCGCGGAGGGGGCATCATCACCATTAACAGCATTCCTCGGGCATTTGCCCAGCAGAGGGGCAAGAAAATCAAAGAGCCTTGACACAAGAACATAAGAAATAGGAGCAGGAGGAGGCCCCTCGAGCCTGCTTCGCCATTCAATAAGATCATGGCTGATCTTTGCCCTCCACTCCACTTTCCCGCCCGATCCCCATATCCCATAGTGTCCAAAAATCTATCGATCCCAGTCTTGAATATACTCAACTATTAAACATGCTACACGAGGGGTATGGGCACTGTAGCCCAAAGATAAAAATGTTTCCATTCAAAAGCACCTCCATGGCACTGTTGCCACTTTGCAAATAGCAATCGACAGCTCTGACATTGATTGGCACGGAGAAACCGGCATTAAACCCCGCCCACCCACCCCATATTGGTATAGTAAGTATGCCCGCTTCACTCGGAATACTTTAAGTTGTCCGCAGTAAAGGCGGAACTGATGGGCATTTCTGGCGGGAATGTCATCCCACCAGCCCTGCCTCTATCAATGATGTCACTTTGGGAGGGGGCAGGAGCAAGCAGCACTCGCCCCTTCCCGTCAGAATCTTCGAACGTTGGCAGAAGGGGGCAGACACTCAGTGGAACTGGACCCTGCCCCATATTTCTGCCCCTCGACTTAAGTCTTTGGTTCTGGTTTCCCAGGCCCAGGAATTTGAGGGCCAATTTGTTTATATTTGTTTCCGAGTCTAACAATTGCTCCATGCTATACACCACCTGCAGGTGAGACAGCAGATAGGCAACCTGCTTCTAAGCCTATGGCAATATCACTATTAATGGTGCAAGAGGTGCCAAAGGTGGCTCTCCATCCATTTACCTATCGGAAAGCACCTGGTACTTTGGTAGCTCCCTATGGTGGTCTAGCTAGGACTGGAAGCTCAGTATGTGGAGAATCACGAGCTTATATCTTACTGCTTTATGACACAACACTGCCCATGTAGGGTCGCCAACTCTGGCTAGACGTATTCCTGGAGGTTTCATCACATGACCTCCCGGCTCCAACTGCCCCGCCCAGTCAAACAGCCTGTTTTCCTCCCCATCTCCAATATTTTTATAACTAATAAATGAAAGGGTTTAAAGAAAATGAGAGAAAAAACACAATTTCTTTTGAACGCACCAATGATTTTTCTCTTGGCTTGCTCATAGCAGCATCCAGGAGATTAACCTTTAATTCCTGGAGACTCCAGGGTAATCCTGGACGGTTGGCAACCCTAACTCAATAACTTCCTTCTTCTACAGGCGTGGTGTTTCTTAATTGCTACTTTTTGGGGACTTTCTGCCATTTTGAAACCTAGGTGGCTTCATGGCTTAGCCATTCAACTAGTTTTCTGAATTAAAAAAAAATATTTTCATAATTTAGACGGTGTAATGTATGCACCGGTGAGCATGCTCACAGGTTGGTTGAGCTGTTGAGTTGGGAGGGGCTTAGCCAGTCACGTGATGTTCACAAGACTCAATAAAACCCCAGCCAGTTGGGTTCGGGGGATCCACGATGAGGCAGGTGGTTGTGAGTCTGGTGGATGAACTGGTAATGTGTCGTGTGATTGTTAAACCTTTGCTAATAAACCAACTAGTTCTTAATAGCAATGTGTTGCTATGAATTCTTAAGCATAGAACCCATGAAGCAAATACATTACAGACGGTAAATAATTTGCTTCAAATTGTTACAAAAATGCCAAGGCCTTGTGTCCCCAGTGATACCAAACGACTTTGCACACAGACAACCCAGGTCAAGGCCTACCTCCAAACCCATCTTGATTGATGTCCCCAATGTTAGCCACAGCCAGTCCAAACAAGGAGTCTTTGGTCCCATTCAGCCGGACACTCTTCGTTCTGTTCCACTTGCCGGCCTGGTTAATGTAGACGTAGACGGCACCACCAATTTCTTCCTTTCGTTCAAAAAAGTAAGGCGCACCAACCACAAGGTCCATCCACCTGCACAACCAGGTCAACAGAATTGTAGTCATGTGGTGAAAGGTGTGTACAAGTCTGATCGATGGAAAATCCAAATGCAGCAACCGTCACTGAGGCTAGCTAAGCGTACGTCATCATATTAAGTCCTTGATTTATTGTTAATTGTTAAAGAATTACATCAAAATTACAACGTGGAACCAGTCCATGTCGGTGCTTATCCTCCACTCAATCAGTAGTTCTAATCCCGTGATCCCATCCTGTTCACATATCCTGTTATTTCCTTTTCCCTCAACCCCCTCTCTAACCTACCCTTAAATGTTGACATGGTCTCTGTTTCAATCACTAACTCGGGTCGTGCATTCTACAGCCTCACAACCCTCTGTGTAACACAGTTTCTCCTGCTCTCGGTCCTAAATTTCTTACATTTAATCTTCTATCTATGTCCCCTCATTCTCGACCCTCAATCACTGGACACAGCCTGTTTTTATCGACTTTGTCCCATCCTTTCACAATTTTAAACACCTCTATCAAACCATCCTCTTTGTTCTAATGAAACCAGCGCCAATTTTTCAAGTCTTTCTTTATACTGTGTTTCCTTTTCCCAGGCAGCATTTGAATGCGCGCGGCACGAAGTTCCTTTTCAAGGATTATTCGCTGCCACAGGGGGCATTTTTTTAAATCATCTTTTTAAAAATTCTATTCTTTACGTGGCACATAACATCCAGCTACTCTGAGGCACATGTGACTGCACTCACTGGTGTAATGTATGCACCAGTGAGCATGCTCACAGGTTTGTGAAGCTGTTGCTCACCCCCGGGAACAGAATTTGAATTTAATTTGGCAAAGTTCCCAGTTAATTTGTGGGTTCCAGTGCCCTTACAAAAAGGGGACACTTGATTTAAAGTTTAGTTTAAAATAGTTGTGGAGCTGTTGAACTGTGAGTGGCTTAGCCAGTCATGTGATGGTCACAAGACTCAATAAAACCCCGGTTAATTGAGTTCAGGTTCCCCACAATGAGGTGTGCAGTTGTGAGCCTGGTGGATGAACTGGTAGGGTTCAGTTTGATTGTTAAACCTTTGCTCATAAACCAGCTAGTTCTTCACAACAGATGTGTAGCTGTGAATTCTTAAGCAATGAACCCATGAAGCAAATACACTACAAGTGGGATGGATATTGCTTTAGTGCTGCTAATGGGCAACACTGGTGTCTGGCTGCCATTTTAACCCTGCCAGCGCCGTTCCCACCAAACGGGTGGAGTTAAAATCGGGGCTAAAGACATTGGAGATGTTCAAAATGCCAGACTTGGCGAATCAGCGTACTGGACGGATGAGATGTCTGACCTTCTGTCATCCTAGACTGCCCATATATTTGATCTGACTGTGGTAGAATCATCTCACACCCCATTTATGATAACAGCCCACAGCACAATATGTTGCCAACGCCTTTCAAGCTCCCACCCCAGGGTTTATAAGCGCTCTCCCAATTCATTTCATACTGGATTTAACGCCAAGGTCCTAAACAAACAAACAACTTGCATTTATACAGCGCCTTTAATGCAGCCAAACGTCCTGAGGCGCTTCACAGGAGTGTCATCAATAAAACAAATGTGACACCGAGCCACAGGAGGAGATGTCAGGACAGGTGACCAAAGGCTTGGTCAAAGGGGTAGGTTTTAAGGAGCATCTTAAAGGAGCGAGAGGTAGAGGGGCAGAGAGGTTTCGGGAAGGAGTTCCAGAGCTAAGGGCCCAGGCAGATGAAGGAACGGCCGTCAAAGGTGGGGCGATGAAAATCGAGGATGCACAAGCGGCCAGAATTGGAGGGGCGCAGAGTTCTCGAAGGCGTGTACAGCTAAAGCGTCGCTTAAGGCACCATTGAGTGGGAGGCAAAATGCTCAACGGATTTCATCTTACCCGTCGCTGTTGAGGTCAACGGTGGCAACAGCGTAGCCGTACGACGATCCCAGCTCCTCCCCCCACAGGATGTATTCTGGTGCCAGTCTGTTGACGCCTTCTTTCCTCAGGATCACCACCGCGCCCGTGTGGTTGGCTCGCGGTGCGCCAGAGACCACGCTCAGCTCGTTCCGCCGAGTCAGCCCTTTACCTGAATCTACAGAGAATCCTGAAAGGAGTACAGGCGGTTAAAACAACGCTGGTTTATGGAGCTGGTGGCACGGTTAGCGTGCAAGGAATTTTAGAAACAGAGAACATAAGGACTCATGCATTGGTGGGAGTGGGAGGGGGAGTACATTGTTTTAATAACCCTTGGTTAGGCATCCATCAGGACGTGTGTGTAAATCAAGTTGCGTTGAATGGTGCAGAACCTATCGGGCATGTAATTGGTTACCTGAGCCAGCACATTGAGGTTAGTACCACAGATATCAGAGTACAAAAGGACATTGGGCTAAAACATTGAGTTTAAAGCAGGTCATGGCTGTTGTACCCCAATCTTTGCCGTAAAGGAGGTTGTTCTTGAATTCCTGTATTGGTCATTTTCGGTCGACTTGGTTCCTACGGCAACCAGAACAGGCTTCGCCTTTCAACCCTTCCGCCCCCAAAACAAAATCTGTAATAGTGACTGTGCGTCACTGCTGGGGGATAGCGTGTGCTGTGTGGGGACTTAGATCTGCCGGAACACCAGTGTCTACAATCCAGGTTTCAGATCTCTTTAAATAAATTTGTTTTAAACAAATTCTGATTTAAAAAGTAACACTCAAACACAATTGGACGTCCGACACCAAGCCCAAATTACATTGTTGTGTCTGCCACTGCATTAAAACATTCTAACATGTCCTGTATGTTTACCAATGCGCTTTTAACAGTAGCCCTGTATTCAAAGGTATGGAATTCAGTCATCCACAGGCTGCAGTGTGGTACATGGTCAGCACCCCACCCTTGATCACAATGAGGCGCTGTCGGGACAAGGAGACCAACCGCGCAAACTCAATGTGGTCAACAACAAGTGTTTAAATGGCCTCATTTTCTTCTCATTCATGCGGTGCATAGGAGGGATGATCAGATCCCATGTTACTGTGCAAGAGTTTCACCCTGTCCTCATCAGGCTCTCATCAATCATAGAATCGTACAGCACAGAAGGAGGCCATTCGGCCCATCATGCCTGTGCCAGCTCTGTGAAAGAGCGATCCAACTAGTCCCACGCCCCAGCTCTTTCCCCTGCTCACTTACAGTGCTGCAGTTTACAGTAGAGTGGTAATCTGTCCTTGAGTTGGATAATGTGTTTGACCCAATTCTTTTTATGAGCAAGGAGGTGTGCATTATTAGCCAAAAGCACTTCACAAAATGTAAAACAAAATAGAAGGCTTAGTGGATAAGGTCTGTGTCGTTAGTCCTTGTGTAGTAGTGAGCCAATCCCCCTACCCTACTGGACTGTGTCTGATTTTAAATCCCCTCTCTCTGTATCAACCCTGCTTTACCATGTCTAATTTTAAATCCCCTCTCTCAGTATCAACCCTGCTTTACCATGTCTAATTTTAAATCCCCTCTCTCTGTATCTACCCTGCTTTACCATGTCTAATTTTAAATCCCCTCTCTCAGTATCAACCCTGCTTTACCATGTCTAATTTTAAATCCCCTCTCTCTGTATCTACCCTGCTTTACCATGTCTAATTTTAAATCCCCTCTCCCTGTATCTACCATGCTTTACCATGTCTAATTTTAAATCCCCTCTCTCTGTATCTACCCTGCTGGCCTGTGTCTGATTTTAAATCCCCTCTCTCTGTATCTACCCTGCTTTACCATGTCTAATTTTAAATCCCCTCTCCCTGTATCTACCATGCTTTACCATGTCTAATTTTAAATCCCCTCTCCCTGTATCTACCATGCTTTACCATGTCTAATTTTAAATCCCCTCTCTCTGTATCTACCCTGCTTTACCATGTCTAATTTTAAATCCCCTCTCCCTGTATCTACCATGCTTTACCATGTCTAATTTTAAATCCCCTCTCTCTGTATCTACCCTGCTGGCCTGTGTCTGATTTTAAGGTGCCGAAATTGCCCCTTTTTATGGCCCTGCTTGACCCTCCGAGGGCTATTTCGCCTTTTCGCCAAGGGGAGAGTGGCGTCAGCGCCTCTGGGGAAATTGCCCCACAGATTTGGGGGGCAATGTACAGGTAGCGCCGAGCCCCGCAATTAGCGTCCCGGGCCGGCGCGCAACAGCCGATGATGTCATCGCCGTGCGTGCCGACCCCTCAGCGCCCGGCGCCGACCTCTTTGCGCCTCACGGGGGGGCGAAGCTGGCGGATACCCACCGCCGGGGCGCCCCTTTATTTTGTCGGCCTACTCGTGTGTCGGCCCGACAATGGTGGCTCTCGCATCGACCGGGCCGCCATCACGCAACGCGGCACTTCCTTTTGGTTGCTGGGCCGCTGGCCCGGTCAAGGGCCCCCCCTGGTGGTATCTGCGTAGCGCCTGCCTCCTCAGTGCGGCGCTGGACGCATCGTGGCGCTGCCACCCCGGCAGCCACCCTCCAACGAGCCGGATCGCCGGAGACGGTGCTCCTCCTCTTTTCAAGGCGCATGGCCCAATTCCGTGTCGGGGGCGGGACTTCTAGGCCAGGCGCTAAAAGTCCCGCCCCCGGAAGGTTAGCGCCCCCAAGCGGGACGAGGGGCAATTTCGGCTCGTAAATCCCCTCTCTCTGTACCTACCCCACTGGGCTGTGTCTGATTTTAGTCCAGTAGGAGGGGCCTGGACTAAAGTCAGGAACTGGGAGATTTTACAACCACAGCGCTGTGGGCGGGGAGCAGAGCAAGAGCTGACAGCAGTGAACTGGAGCGAGGCCCATGTCTGTGGCGAGATTGTGGCCTGGAACCTGGGATTTGCGTATGAGAAGATCTCCCAGCTTTTAGTCCTACACAGCAACATAAGTATGTACAAGAAACCTAAGTACATACAACAAGATCCAGTAACAACAGTAGGGGGTTCTTAAAGACATGCATGTACAGCATGTTTTCACCACTTGGGACTTGTCCAGAAGGTGTATGCGTAAGAACCAGAGTAACATCTGCACACTATAACTAACATAAAAATCAGGCACGGTAAATGGTCTAATAATGCACACCACCATAATCAATCAAAGAATCATAGAATATACAGCACAGAAGGAGGCCATTCGGCCCATCAAGTCTGTGACAGTTCTTTCGATTTTTTGTGTGTGTGTGCCTCAAGGTGATGGATGTTTTGTGCTGGGAAAGTACGTCTTTTCCATTTTAGATACTCAACACCAGCGTCAACCGCTCAGATCTGGTGCAGCACAGATAGTGTCAGATTCAAGCTGTCTCTGCATTTAACAAATGACATTCTCCAAATTCACACGTTTCAAAGCTGTGCGTTCGCACAATTTCATTTGAGACTCTTCAACTATGGAGAAAAAGAGGCAAACCCCGGGTGCCTTAACAGCATCCCCTACTTCCATCCGCCCAACCCCTCCGCCAGCCACCTTTGTGCCATCTCATAATAAGATTAGGGGTATTTTTGTGCTCGAGGCTCACATCCACCAGAAACTGGGTTCAGATTGCCCAAACCCATTTAACACAGGACACTTAAAAGCCAGCGAACTGAGGAGACGTCCATCTCATCACTTTGGACTGGATTCCAACCCAAATCCCTGGGGGAAAGGATAACGTCGGCACCAGTTCCCTCAGTCAAACACATTTCCAAGTCGTTAGTGATATCTTCTGTTTGTCAAGAGCTCGAGATTGGCTCATGACCTGCGGAATACTAAGTGTGGACATTATACCTTCCTTAAATGGAGGAACGCAGTGCGTAAAAGGTGGTCTGGTAGAGCGAGTGCCCCAACATGCCATGCCACGAACATGCGTGCCAAATTTTCTCATGCCCTTGACTCACCCTGAGGGTCAACGCGTGGCCAAAGGGCTACGATTCCCCCACTGACAAATAAATGGAAGCAGAATCAAACTAGGCCTCGAGAAGTGACACAACCCCCAGTTAGCAGGGCTCAAGGGTAGGTGATGGTCCGATTCAGTAGGGCAGCTTTGGAAGGACAAAGATCATAGGCTAGATTTTCGGTTGTCTCACGCCTCAGTTAGTGCCCAGAGGGGGCGTTAATGGGAGCATAAGAGGTTACCGACCGGGAGTGCAGCGTTTAGCGCCCTGACCGAAAATCCATTCGAGGCTCACCGGGGGCACAAACCATTAGCGCCCGGCTGCTGACGATCACTCCGATCCTGACGTGTTCCTGGTGCAACGCTCACACTTGCGCCCCGGCCGGTAAATTCGTTGCGGCCGCCTCATTGAGCGCCCGCCAATAACAACGTCTGGGATAACAGTGGGTCCGGGCTTGCAGAGTCGTTAACTGGCGGCTACTTAAAGGGACGAGGAAGCACTTCCCTGGGAGGTCACAGTCAGTGCAACGTTTACACACAGCACGGTGCGTGAGCCTCCCAGTTTACAGCGGCAGACAGATACAACAGCCCAGCTTGAGAACAAGTGGTTTTGAAAACTTTAATGGGTGCATTACTATGCTGCGCCTTTAAGACTCGGCTTTTCCTGGGATCTGATTCGGAGTTCCGCGCATGCGCAGTGGGTCCGCAAAATGTACCGACCAAACTTTTGTTATCGCTGCCCCCCCCCCAACCCCCACTCCAGCTCTGGTGTGCAACGGCTGGTTTATCACCCCCTGTCAGCTCTTCGACCGATTCTGATGAATTTTTGGGCGGGAGGCGCAAACGTTTTCGAAGCGTTAAAATTACCGCCCCGCCTGGATTAACACCACAACAGAGGCCCGACCCAATTTCTCCATGTATCATATGTGGCACAGCAGTCAGCGATGATGTGCACCAATGACTGAAGGCAACAAAGGGAAACCCACTTGAAGCCTGTCACAGTTTACAGGAGATGTGGTTATTGCAGAGAGGTGGAAGGGGAGGAGACAACGGCCAATGGCTTAAACATTTAACCATCCTGTCTGGTGCCGACACGCAACATTTTCTTTGGCTGAACGAGAAGTATGTGGTACAGCACCAACGCCGGATCCTGGGAACCAGTCACGTGGGGGAAAAAAAACACTTCAAGCAATTGTGGACGTGAAATGACCATAAATACAATCATGAAACACCTTCAATTCTCAGCGTTTATAACTGCTTATGTGTGAAGATGTGTGCCAAGCAAAGTAACAGTTAACAAACTGCCCGTTAAATTGAGTTTTTGAAATGAGGAATGAACGGTAAGCGATATCCCTTGTTCAGTTTAGACAGGTTATACCAAAGCAAAATATCCACTTTTCTGGGAGAGGGATTTAACATAAAATCTCCATTCTTTTAAGTTGCATACAAATCCAAGAAAGATTGTAAAAAGTACAGATGACTCACATGCAACATCTGTCACCTCCCTCGCCCTCGTGGTTTTAGCCGATGCTGAAGCCCTTGAAAGCAGTTTGACCATCCTTCTCTCCAACGCTTGCTGGGCAAATGCACAAGCCCGCAGTGGTCCTGAGCCATACAGACTAGGAAGCTCCCAGGTTCAAATCCCCCGTCTGCCCATCTCAGCCAGGCTGGCAATTGAGGTGCCGCAATTAGTCTCAGCCCCCCTGCCTAGGGGAGTGGGGAGGGGAAACTGGTCAGGGTTCCCACTCCTGGTTGTCCATGAGTGAACCTGCCATGCGGGCAGGATCATGGTGGAATAGCATTCCAACACTTGCAACCACTTGAGTGATATCAGATTGTGCCTGTGAAACTGCATCCTAGGAGGTGGGGGCAGGGTGGGGGAGCAGGTCGGGATTTGAATGAATTATTTCCTTTTAAAATAGCCAAGAAAGAAAGATTTGCATTTATATAGCGCCTTTTATGACCGCCGGACATCTCAAAGCGCTTTACAGCCAATGAAGTACTTTTGGAGTGTAGTCACTGTTGTAATGTGGGAAACGCAGCAGCCAACTTGCGCACAGCAAGCTCCCACAAACAGCAATGTGATAATGACCAAGATAATCTGTTTGTTATGTTGATTGAGGGATAAATATTGGCCAGGACACCAGGGATAACTCCCCTGCTCTTCTTCAAAATAGTGCCATGGGATCTTTTACATCCACCTGAGCGGGCAGACGGAGCCTCGGTTTATCGTCTCAACCTAAAGACGGCACCTCCGACAGTGCAACACTCCCTCAGCACTGCACTGGGAGTGTCAGCCTGGATTTATGTGCTCAAGTCCCTGGAGTGGGACTTGAACGCACAACCTTCTGACTCAGAGGCGAGGGTGCTACCCACTGAGCCACGGCTGACACACTTAAAGGACAAGGGATCATATCTGTTCAATTTTAAGCACTTGGTCCTCAGTGCATCCCAGGTATTTTGGTGTACTGGAGCACAGAGTGAGAGACCCAGCCTCGCCAGTTAAGTCCCTTACCCGACCCCCAGCACCTCTTCGGCGTTTCCACCGTCAGCAAGGTGCAGGGGAAGAATAAAGCTCGGTCACATGCAGAGGGTGAGATGTCGAGTCGGGTTGGTGTGAAAATCAGCTGGAGCTTCCCCATAGGAAGCACTTCAGCAACCTCCCACGTCACCATTTGTGAAGGCCTTGGAGACACTTGAATTCAGGTAAGGTGCGTCAGGAGTCTGGAAAATGGCAAGATGCAACCCCCCCACCCTCCCCTCAATTTTCTCCCCTTCCTTAAGGTGCTGACCTACATTAGGGTCCAGTTTTATACATGGCAGATGCCCTCTGATGCCTCACTCAAGTGGCCACTCTTTATAGCTGAGGCTTAGATGGTGCATGCTGGCCGTGACCATGGAGAGACATTTTAGCTGATCCTCCACCAGGAGTAGCAAGAGGCTGATTTCACCCCTCCTACCTGGCCCAGGAATGCTGAAGTCAATTGGAGCTCTTTTGTCACCACCCGAGCAAGGTCTACTAACTCAGGACTGACCAGGGATTGGATCTGGGACCCTTCTGGTGTACACAGCTTAGAACAACTGTGGGGCCCAGGGATAAAAAAAACAAGTTGAGATGGACTTCATAATCCACTCTTCCCAGACCTGTCTGGCTGAGTCCTGAAGGAAACGCCAGCACAGGCATCATGGTCGGACTGCGCAGAGGTGTAAGAAGACTAAGGGAAGGAGGAGCTCTTACAGAGAATAGTCAGTTGCGGAGAAGGGAGTGATTCCAATTTGGTTAATGGGGACAGGCAAGCCTACACTCAAACCAATAGGAAATGCAGCATAGAGGCATCTGCAGGGTCCAAAATATGTTGTCTCACCAATGTTCATTGTGGTACCAGAAATTGGAACTCAACTCGGGCAAACCAGACCCGCTTGGTGCAAAATGGCACCCGCCCAGGAGTAAATAAATGGTTCCCAGTTTGTAGAAGGGAAATAAAAGAAACTTGCATCTTTCCTGTCCTCAGGATGCTCCAAAGTGCTTCACAACCAATGAGTTACTTTGGAAATGTAGTCACTGTTGCTTTTTTTAGGCAACCGCCACAGGCAATTTGCGCACCGCAAGATCCGACACATTTTAAATAAATGACGAGTTTATCAGTTTGGGTTGAGGGAGTAATGATTACCGAGACACCAGGCAGGATTCCCCTGCTCTTCTTCAAATACTGGCATGGAATATTTTACGTCCCTCCCTGAACAGGCAAGACTTGGGCCTCGGTTTGACGTCTCAACCAAAAGACGGCACCTCTGCCAACACATCACTCTCTCAGTGTTGCACCCAAGCGTCAGCAGAGACTGTGTGCTCAAATCCGGGACTGGGGCTTGAATCCGCAACCTTCTAGCGCCCAAGCAAGAGTACTGCCAACTGAGCCAAGCTGACACCCGAGAGCCTGTGCGTGGTGACCGGGAGCGAAGTTCCGGGGGCCGAAATTGCCGCTCTGAGAAAGGCCCAACGGGGGTGCTAAGGAGATTTCGCTTGGGCCAGGTCGCACCCCCCCTCCCCCCGGGATTGCCCCTGGGGCTCAGCGTGCGAAAAGGGCTTAATTGCGGCCCGGTACCAACATGGCAATGACGTCATCACCGTGTGCGCCGACCCCTTATCGCCCCACGCAGATCCCTTTGCGCCCCGTAGGGGAAATTGCCCCGCGGGATGCTAGGTTGGCGCGGGGCAATGCCAGCGACAGCTTCGTGGTGGCGAGTAGCTTCGCGGTGGCTGGGGTGCCTCGGCTGCCCTTAAAGGGGAGGTGGTAGTGCCACCACCGCCATCTTTTCTGTGTCGGCCGACGCTTCAGTCGGCCCGCCAATGGCAGCTGCTGGTGCGTTCGGGCCGCCGACATGCAGCCCGACACCCTCTCTTGGGTACCAGGCCCCTGGTCCGGCCGACACCTTCTCTGATGGCCCAATGGCCGCCACTAAAGTGGCTGCAGAGCTCGCAGCGGCCCTCCCGCTTAGAGTCGTGCCCCGCGACTGCCCCCTTACCGCCCCACACATGTTTTTTGCTCTAAGACCATTCCGCGCTAAATTTTTTTTAAATTCAAATGATGCGGCCAAAACCAGGCGCGTGATAATTTTGACCCCTCCATCTCCTCTGGCCACCATACTGAGATTCACATGGAACTCATTTGCTTCAGCTCAGTTTGGTTTCGTTTCCCTATATTCAAGGACATTTCCTCAACAACGTATCATTTGGACCCTGCGGGCACTCTCACTGCATTCTTTTATCAGTTTGGTTCAGTTTGGAGGTGGGTTCACTCAAGGCGAGTGCAGGTTACAGAGAAACGTACACCTTGTTAGAAATGCACAACACACTTAAGAAAATGGCTGACTGAACAAAGCTCAGAAACTCACTTTAGATTAAAAAAAATTGTTATATCAAAGACAAATATATGTGGCAGCAGCTGCACTGAAGTCAAAACTCAAGGCCCACCTCTCCAGAAAGGTGGATAGATTATTTATTAGTGTCAGTTAAATTAAACATCTTGCATCGTTCCAAAAATGTATAGATTTTTTTCCAAAACTGTGCATTAGTTGAATACAATGATGTAAAAATGGCAGCTTGAGCAAATTCAACTAGACAAATAAGCCTTTAATTTGGAGGATTTAATTGGCCCTGTGACCATGAATCTCTCAGAGCGCCACTGCTCGGCAGGATGGCAGAAGGGGAATGGTGAGGGAAACATTGGATTCACAGGGGCACAATCTCAGTCGATATTGCAGGTCAAATATCTGGTGAACTTTGGCATAAGAATTTTGCTGCCAATAAAGTTGAATTGTCCATATTGCTGGATCGTTATGTAGAAGCCCACTACCAGGTCAGAATACATTGAACATGGGTTGCCTCTTGTCTGATTTCTGTAGCCTCCCTACATTATTTATTTGACTTTAGCTTAAATTATATTCAAGGAAGAAGCACTATGCGGTCATAGAGGTGAGGGGGAGGTGGGAGGGGCGGTGGAGTTGGTCATGAGTTCCTGATCTCGGCCATTATGGCACAGAAAGGTGCCAAGCAAAGGCTTCCAGGAGCTTCCTGCTTTCCAGGAGTAAGGAAAGGAACAGGAAACTGGACCACAAGGGCATCCTGACATATCTCCTAGCAGCTGGATGTACAGAGCATTGGCAACGGTCGGGGACCAGGCTCCTGCACACACTCTAGTTGGAGACATGTGGGAAGACGGGAGCAAGTAAAGAAACACCTCATAAAATAATGAGCGACAAATTACATCTGATTGTAATCATTAAACTAATGACAATTTTGCTTTACGATTAATACAGGCCAGTTTCGGCAGTCACTTGCAGAACAAACCCACAGATAGGAGACTTGAATGCGTTTCTCTTTGAGCTACCGTAAAATACAAGTTAACCTTAAGGGTCATTAAATGGGGCCTAAAAGAGGCTTTCAGAAACAAATTCTCAACAAATTATCGCTACAACGTGGTCCAACATCAACGTGCATTTATATAGCGCCTTTAATGTAATAAATCCTCCCAAAGCACTTCACATGAGCGTTATCAAACAAAATTTGACACAGAGCCAGATAAGGAGTTATTAGGACAAGGTGACCAAATGCTTAGTGAAAGAGGTAGGTTTTAAGGAGCATCTTAAAGGAAGAGAGAGATAGAGAAGCAGAGAGGTTTAGGGAGGGAATTCCAGAGTTTAGGGCCTAGACAGCTAAAGGCAGGGCCGCCAATGGTGGAGCGATTAGAATCAGGGATGTGCAAGAATTGGAGGAGCGCAGAGATCTTGGGTGTAGGGCCGGAGGAGGTTACAGAGATAAGGAGGGACGAAGCCATGGAGGCGACTTGTCAGGTGCAGTCAAGTGTTTATCTTTTGCTATTTCATCACAAAACTACCTGAAAATGGCAGGCAGATTAGCAGCTTGTGTCCTGGATTGTAACACAGGGTATGGGCCTGTGTGCTAAGGGCCCGTTGCCATGGGAACAAACTGGCTTGGTTAGGCATGCAAAGCGTGCCCAAAGCTCCTAAAGCAAGCGCTCTACTCGGAACTCCTTCACGGCAAACGAGGGCAGAGAAAACGTTACAGGCACACCCTCAAAGCCTCCCTGATAAAATGCAACATTCCCACCGACACCTGGGAGTCCCTGGCCAAAGACCGCCCTAAGTGGAGGAAGAGCATCTGGGAGGGCACCAAGCACCTCGAGTCTCATCGCCGAGAGCGTGCAGAAATCAAACGCAGGCAGCGGAAAGAGCGTGCGGCAAACCTGTCCCACCCTCCCTTACCCTCAACGACTATCTGTCCCACCTGTGACAGGGACTGTGGCTCTCGTATTGGACTGTTCAGCCACTTAAGGACTCATTTTTAGAGTGGAAGCAAGTCTTCCTCGATTCCGAGGGACTGCCTATGATGATGTACCTCCCTGCCTGAAAGGTCAACAGCCGCCCCCTCGATGTGGCCTGTTCATTACCCATCATGCACAGGGCATGCGTAGCACTGATAATCAATGTACCTGCTCTCAGCAGGTGTGTCATAGCATCTGCGGTAGTGTTCAAAAAAATATTTGAGGCATCAGCCAGATAGCTGGCACACTTGTGCTGGTCCTGCAAAGAACCATCATGTCTGGCAGAGGTAGAGGAGACCACGGACTGGGCAAAGGTGGAGCGAAAGTGATAACACCCAGGCCATCACCAAACCAGTCACCGGCCGCCCTGCACGGCATGGGGGTGTCAACTGGCCTCTTGGATCTGATGTCAAAGGAGAGCCGCGGATGTGGGAGAGGTGGAGGGGGGTGGGGGTGGGGGTGGCGCTGAAGGTTCTCCTGGAGAACGTGGGGGTAGAAATTGCGACGTCCCCGGGCCTGTACGAAGTTTCTACGGACCCGGGAAGGCATCGGCACGCAATGCGCATGCGCTGAAAACCGGCTTTTCCAATCTATCAATCTGGAGCTTGACAGATCGTAGCCAGATTGGGAGCGAGGACATTTGTACGGGCAAGATTGCGATATTTACCCATATCTTGCCGAGCAAATGTCCTCAAAAATCTTGCGCCTGAAAAAGCAGGTGCATAGCCTACCTTTACAGGCGCAAGTGTTTTAAAACACACAAAAACATATTAAAATAAAGTTATGAAAATATTTTATTGTTTAAAAACCCTCCCCACTACGGTAAGTTTATTTTAAGGCATAATTAAAAAAACTTTTTTAAAAATCGGGAAAATATATTTTTTTTATAAGACATTAATAACTTTAATTTAAATGAATCTTAAATATGTAGTGTATATTTTCTATTTTTTATTCGTGTTTTGTGTGTTTTGGGGACTGTTTCTCATTCATAATAATGGGAACTCCAACTTACGGAGTTCTCATTATTATGAAAGAGAAAATACTTCCCTGTGATTGGGTGTCCAGGCACACGTGACTCCTGCGCACGTCCCTACGAGCACGCACTGCGACGCGCAGGCCTGTGGATCGTGAAATCGAGCGGGTGCAGCAGCTTCAGGTATATGCGTATTTTTTTCTCTAAATTCTAGTCGAATGCCCGCGGGAAGGAGAAAGCGGAATTTCTACGCCGTGGTCTCCTACACTAAGCATGCCAAGTGCAGGACCGTCACTGCCGAGGAAGTGGTGTACGCTCTGGAACCCCAGGGCCGCATTCCCGATATGGATTCTGCGGCTGAACGACTAACCCTAAGCCTTTCCACAAAGCACTCTTGGTGCTCAAAACAAACTCGCTGACGTGAGGACATTTCCTGAGGGGGATCCGCTGTCCATTAGTTCCATTTTTTGGGTGACAGCCAGATCACCGTATCCAGGAGACCGTTGTTACGAGGTGATGCAAGCATTGCCTGGCTTTAGTAGGGCGCACAGTGAACCTCAAACTCATGGTGCCAAAAATCCAGGCCTGGCTGGGTCCGTACGGAGTGCGCACCGACCCGGCGAGGCCTCACAAAAGCCGGTTCTCAGGGCGCGATGCGCACACGCCAAAAACCGGCTTTCCCGATCTGTCAAGATTTCTCCGTACAGATCCTCCGCATCCCCGGGACAAGGACATTGGCGCGGGAGAGATTGGGCTATTTGCCCAACTCTTGCCCAGCGAATGTCCTTCAAACTCTCACACCTGGTAAAAGCAGGTGCAGAGCTTACTGCAGAGGTTCCGGTGCCTGGACCGCTCTGGTGGCACCTTGCAGTACTCTCCTCAATGGGTCTCCATCATCGTCATGGTCTGCTGCATGCTGCACAACCTGGCCATCATGAGGGGACAGCCGCTGGAGATCGAGCCAGCAGTACCACCTCAGGAGGAGGAGGAGGAGGCGGAGCAGGAGGAGGAGGAGGATCCTCGTTGCCCCAGAGCTCGGGGGCTTCGACCTATCGCCACCCTGGAAGGGCCGGGTGCAGACTGGCCAGCACTCTCCTGGGAGGGTGCGTCCTCACATATATGGGGGTGCCTGACACCTCCCCTGCAATCTCCCCCCATGCATTATGTACTGGTGGTCTGTCAGGTCTCCCTACGTCAGGTAACAGTATTCTTCTTCTGTCCTCCACACCGTCCATCAGTGTCTCCAGCTCCATATCAGTGAACCTGTTGGCTCTCCTTGCACCTCTTACACCAGCCATCCTTCCAAACTACTGCTCATTAGAAACCCTTACCTGTAGGCTAAATTTCTCAGCGGTGATACCGCTCAAATTCAGACAGCCACACCGCTGAAAAATCAACTTTGGAAGAGTTCATTAGTGCTTGAACCCATGTGTTCACTTTTGGAGTTCAGTATGGGGTGGCTCAGCCACGAAAACATTTTGGCGCTAATAGCCCCAAAAAGGTCGGGGGAACACCAGCTTTCCAGCGGTACTGAATTTCGGGCCCAACAAATAAATTTGACACCGAGCCACCTAAGAAGAAATTACAGCAGATGATCAAAAGCTTGGTCCAAGAGGTAAGTTTTAAGGAGCGTCTTAAAAGAGGAACGAGAGGTAGAGAAGTGGAGAGGTTTAGGGAAGGAGTTCCAGAGCTTGGGGCCCAGGCAGCTGAAGGCACGGCCGCCGATGGTGGAGCGATTATAATCAGGGATGCTCAGGAGGGCAGAATTTGAGGAACACAGACATCTCAGGGGGTTGTGAGGCTGGAGGAGATTACAGAGATAGGGAGGGGCGAGGCCATGGACGGATTTGAAAACAAGGATGAGAATTTTGAAATCGAGGCGTTGCTGAACCGGGAGCCAATGTGGGTCAGCGAGCACAGGGGGTGATGGGTGAGCGGGACTCGGTGCGAGTTAGGACACGGGGCAAGTCACAAATGGGACATTCTTGCCCTGGAGATAGTGCTGAGAAGTGCCAGGAGGCTGATCCCTAGTGTTAGGCATCTATGTTATGAGGAAAGACTTGGGGAGGAAAACCAAGTGGTCGTGGGATGGCCCAGCAACTTTTGACGACCGGGCCTCATTAACCTCATTGCCCCAAACAGCAGGAAAGTCGGCAGTAGGTAGCTCAGAAGACACACACCACGCCCAATGTAAATGCGCGGATGGGAATGGGGGTTCTCCTCCTGGCCCCACAAAGGAAAGCTTAAAACCATCCTCTCAGCCTTCTTCCTGCAAGCTACAAGCCTCTAAAACTCAATCCTTGTGATCAACTAACTACTTTACTTGCAATTATCTCAACTGCTCTCCTGCACAGTTCAATCTTGGAGGTCTCCCTTACAATGGGACTTGGGCCAACACTTAGGTTTAAAGGGAGGAAAAAAAAATTCCCTCATGCCTGTGAGCCAGCAGGGATAGAAAAGGTTAGCCAAAGATTTTTTCCATGAAGATGGTGGCACTTTAAATGAACGTCCCCCAAGCTGCAGTTGAACACACTGGGCATGACCCACTCTCAGCATGTGCTGCACCTATTGATAGGAGGAGGATTCAGATGAGCAAAAATTTTAAAAAGTCACAGAACAAGGAGAAGGCAATAGATCAGGGTAGCGCTGGGGGAAATGAAAACCAGAGCGTGCCAGGAAGGGACAGAATGTATAAACATAAAGGTGAATCAGAAAGTGGGGTCAAAGCAGGTTAAAATGGTAAAAAAAAACAAATTTAAAAGCTCTTTATCTGAATACACGTAGCATTCATAACAAAATAGATGAGTTGATGGCACAAATAGATACAAATGGGTATGATCTGATAGCCATTACAGAGATGTGGTTGCAAGGTGACCAGGACTGGGAACTAAATATTCAGGGGTACTTGACATTTCGGAAGGACAGACAGAAAGGAAAAGGAGGTGGGGTAGCACTGTTAATCAAGGATGAGATCAGTGCGTTAGTGAGAAACGATATTGGCTCAGAGGATCAAGATGTTGAATCAGTTTGGGTGGAGATAAGGAATAATAAGAGGGAAAAGTCTCTGCTGGGTGTAGTCTATAGGCCTCCTAACAGTAGCTACACTGTTGGACGGAGTATAAATCAAGAAATAATGGAGGCTTGTAATAAAGGAACGGCAATAATCATGGGCGATTTTAACTTTTCATATTGATTGGACAAAGCAAATTGGCCAGGGTAGCCTTGAGGAAGAGTTCATAGAGTGTATGCAGGATAGGTTCCTTGAACAGTACATTGCGGAACCAACCAGGGAGCAGGCTATCTTAGATCTGGTCCTGTGTAATGAGACAGGATTAAGAAATTATTTCATAGTAAAGGATCCTCTAGGAATGAGTGACCATAACATGGTTGAATTTCAAATTCAGTTGGAGGATGAGAAAGTTGATTCTCAAACCAGGGTCCTAAGCTTAAATAAAGGAGACTACAAAGGTATGAAGGCAGAGTTGACTAAAGTGGACTGGGAAAATAGATTAAAGTGTGGGATGGTTGATGAGCAGTGGCAGACATTTAAGGAGATAATTCATAACTCGCAACAAAAATATATCCCAATGAAAAGGAAAGACTGTAAGAGAAGGGATAACCATCCGTGGCTAACTAAGGAAATAAGGGATGGTATCAAATTGAAAACAAAGTGGCCAAGGCTAGTGGGAGGCCAGAGGATTTGGGAAACTTTTAAAAGCCGAGGGAAGATAGTTTATGAAAGTAAACTAGCATGAAATATAAAAACAGATAGTAAGAGTTTCTACAGGTACATAAAAAGGAAAAGAGTGGCTAAAGTAAATGTTGGTCCCCTGGAGGGATGAGACTGGGGAATTAATAATGGGGAACATGGAAATGGCAGATGTTGAACAAATATTTTGTATCGGTCTTCACGGTAGAAGACACTAAAAACATCCCAATACTGGATAATCAAGGGGCTATAGGGAGGGAAGAACTTAATACAATCACTATCACTAATTAAGTAGTATTCGGTAAAATAATGGGACTAAAGGCAGACAAGTCCCCTGGACCCGATGGCTTACATCCTAGGGTCTTAAAAGAGGTGGCTGCAGAGATAGTGGATGCATTGGTTGTAATCTACCAAAATCCCCTGGATTCTAGGGCGGTTCCAGCGGATTGGAAAACCGCAAATGTAACGCCCCTGTTTAAAAAAGGAGGCAGACAAAAAGCAGGAAACTATAGACCAGTTAGCCTAACATCTGTCGTTGGAAAATGCTGGAGTCCATTATTAAGGAAGCAGTAGCAGGATATTTGGAAAAGCATAATTCAATCAAGCAGAGTCAGCATGTTTTATGAAAGGGAAATCATGTTTGACAAATTTGCTGGAGTTCTTTAAGGATGTAATGAGCAGGATGGATAAGGGGGAACCAGTGGATGTGGTGTATTCGGATTTCCAGAAGGCATTAGATAAGGTGCCACATAAAAGGTTACTGCACAAGATAAAAGTTCACGGGGTTGGGGTAATATATTAGCATGGATAGAGGATTGGCTAACTAACAGAAAACAGAGAGTCAGGATAAATGGGTCATTTTCAGGTTGGCCAACAGCGACTAGTAGCGTGCCATAGGGATCAGTGCTGGGGCCTCAACTATTTACAATTTATATTAATGACTTGGATGAAGAGACTGAGTATAATGTAACCAAGTTTGCTGATGATACAAAGATGGTTGGGAAAGCAAATTGTGAGGAGGACACAAAAAATCTGCAAAGGGATATAGACAGGCTAAGTGAGTGGGCAAAAATTTGGCAGATGGAGTAG
This sequence comes from Pristiophorus japonicus, assembly GCF_044704955.1. Lineage (NCBI taxonomy): Eukaryota > Metazoa > Chordata > Chondrichthyes > Pristiophoridae > Pristiophorus > Pristiophorus japonicus. The sequence goes on along the minus strand of NC_092010.1, from coordinate 24,702,545 downwards.
AATGTGGGAAAATATGAGGTTATCCACTTTGGCAGAAAAAATAGAAAAGCAAATTATAATTTAAATGGAGAAAAATTGCAAAGTGCTGCACTACAGAGGGACCTGGAGGTCCTTGTGCATGAAACACAAAAAGTTAGTATGCAGGTACAGCAAGTGATCAGGAAGGCAAATGGAATGTTGGCCTTTCAGGGGGATAGAGTATAAAAGCAGAGAAGTCCTGCTACAACGGTACAGGGTATTGGTGAGGCCACACCTGGAGTACTGCGTACAGTTTTGGTCTCTGTATTTAAGGAAGGATACACTTGCATTGGAGAATGTTCAGAGAAGGTTCACCAGGTTGATTCTGGAGATGAGGAGGTTGACTTATGAAGATAGGTTGAGAAGGTTGGGCCTATACACATTGGAGTTCAGAAGAATGAGAGGTGATCTTATCGAAACATACAAGATAGGTTCATATAGGATAGTTGAGCCTATACACATTGGAGTTCAGAAGAATCTTATCGAAACATATAAGATTATGAGGGGCTTGACAAGATAGATGCAGAGAGGATATTTCCACTCATAGGGGAAACTAAAACTAGGGGGCATAGTCTCAGAATAAGGGGCCGCCCATTTAAAACTGAGATGAGGAGAAATTTCTTCTCTCAGAGGGTTGTAAATCTGTGGAATTCTCTGCCCCAGAGAGCTGTGGAGGATGGGTCATTGAATATATTTAAGGCGGAGATAGACAGATAAGGGAGTAAAGGGTTATGGGGAGTGGGCAGGCTCGAGGGGCCTCCTCAATCTTCTACTCCTGCTCCTATTTCTTATGTTCTATGTGCGCTCTCAATGCTTATTAGTCATGAATTGGTTATACGCTGTAAATGCTATAAATGTATCTGAAAGCAGCACTGGGGATCCTGTTTGCATCATGTGTAAATTTGGAACTGTTTGGTAACCTTTTAATCTAAAAATGTCAAAGGCAGCAGGAAGTTCCCCTTCCATTGCAAGATAGACACTTACGAGAGGCACTTACTCAGAACCAGCAACTTTCTGACCTGCACAGGCAAAATTTAGAGATCTGTCGAAGGTCAAGAATGTCTACCCGAGTATTTGAGGCATTAGAAAAAACAGAAAATGAGTTGGTTCGACATTTAACCCTTAGACTGATGGCAGCTCCAGGACTCGCTGTGACTCGCAGGCTGACAATTCTATTCAAAGATGTCAGCTCACACCAGAAAAGTTCCCCAATATTACAACAACACTACTTGGCTATCAAGCGTTTATCACCATCAGAAATATAGGAACAGGAGGAGGTCATTCAGGCCCTTGATCCTGCTCCGCCATTCAATCATATTATGGCTGATCTGCACCTCAAGTCCATTTAGCCGCCTTTGCTCCGTATCCTTTGATACCCTCACCCAACAAAAATCAATCCATTTCAGTCTTGAAAGCTCCAACTGACTGCCAGCATCCACAGCCTTTCAGGAGAGAGAATTCCAAGTTTCTACTATCCTTTGTGTGAAAAAGTGATTCCTGATTTAAAAAAAATTCATTCCTGGGATGTGTGCATCACTGGCAAGGCCGGCATTTATTGCCCATCCCTAATTGCCCTTGAGAAGGTGGTGGTGAGCTGCCTTCTTGAACCCTGCAGTCCGTGTGGTGAAGGTGCTCCCACAGTGCTGTTAGGAAGGGAGTTCCCGGATTGTGACCCAGCGACGATGAAGGAACGGCCGATATATTTCCAAGTCGGGATGGTGTGAGACTTGGAGGGGAGCGTGAAGGTGGTGGTGTTCCTGAATGTCCTGGCTCTAATTTTAAGATTACGTTCCTTTGTTCGTGAGAAGAAATCGTTTCTCCATATCTACCCTATCGAATCCTTTTGACATTTTAACCACCTCAATTAGATCACTCCTCAATCTACGCTCAAGGGAATACAAGTAATTTTTACGACCTGGCCTCATAATTTAATCCTCTCGGCCCCATTACTAAAATGTACACTTCTAAAAAACTTCACTTCTGCTCAGCCTCTTTTCTCTACCTTCTTCAGTCTCTTGTTTCCTTATTTTAACTTTGTTTTTGCTTATCTATGTTTAGAATGTAAACTTTCGGCAATCACAATGGCTCAGAGGTAAAGTCACCAGCCACGAAATCGGGAGCTTCAGCAGAAAAAAATGGCAGCCGCCTCGCTTCCGGCACAGAATGCAGCGGCCGCCATTTTGGGCAGGTTGGCAGCGCTGTTGTTGCCTGCGCTCGCCGCCCATATTTAAATGATGCAGATCGTGATGTCAATCGGCGTGCAGCGCCTGAATCGACGTACGATCTGTGATTTCCGATGTTGTCGCTCTTCATACCGTCTTCTCCAAACCACACACTGAGGAACGTGAGTGAGCACAGCAGTATGACATCAACACACACAACTTTCTGGTAAGTTTAGCTTTTTGCTTTTGTACTTTTTTTTACATTTTATTGGAGTAGTGGCTTGGTGCAATATATTTAAAAAGTTGTTAAAGTGTACTGCTGGATACTTGCAAGGCTTTGGCTCTTAAAGAAAGGCCTCTGAGAAGACCACTTGCTCCCAGTCCTGGGGGCTCTAGTTGCAGGCCCCCTTGGGCTGCAGCGTCACATGGAGTAGAGGCAGCAAAGGGGACAAGCTGCTCGCAGAGGGAGGAGGAAGGATGTAGCCCATACAGCCCCTTTCCGGCCGGGATATCTGGGATGGAATCATCGCCTGCGGTACCAGTGACCACAACCCCAATTCCCCTTTCAACATTAGTCCCACACCTTCCCTTCCCTCTGTCACTGGCCATCACAGCGTCCTCTTGGCCACAATGCTGAAATAAAAACCACCACAAAGCAAACTTCCCAATGCAACTTTATCCATATATGCATCCAAGATTACATCAAAAAAAATCAACCCTTTATGCATTCCCTTAGTGACTGTCTTGCATGTGCCTTTGCCTATCCTACTGATGTCACACAGTGCTACCCCATTGGCTGCAGCATGGCTGGTGGAAGGCTGTTGACTTTCAGTGGGGGACACTGCACATGGACTTGCAGGGCAACCTCAAGGAGCTGGTGGCTGGGAGTATGAAATCGAGTGGTGGCCACTCTGCTTCTTCTTCACTCGCCTCCCCCCTCTTCTTGGTCAACCACTGGCTGGGCAGGCTGGATTTCTTGGGTGTCGGAAATGAGGAAGGCACAAGGGTAGGGTTGTCATGAGGGGAGTGGGATAAAGCAAGAGATGCAAGCTTACACCGGGTGCAGCTTGTAAATCAGGAGAGATTGTGGGATGAATGGGAAGTGTGATGTGAGAAGGAGGATAATGCATGAGGATACCGGCATCTTGTATCCTTTCAACCCCGCCGCTGGCCAAGGGCTCAGCCATGCCCCTGCCAAGAATGGCCAGCACCGTCTCCTCCAAGGGGGTGAGGTGAAGCTAAGAATGGGAGGTGTGACTCGTGTTTGGTAGAGATTGTTGGTAGGTGAGTGATAGGTGGGGGGGTGGGGGGGGAGAGAGAGGGGGTCATACATTGAGCAGTGGTGCAGTTGGTAGAAGATGGGTTTTGAAGATGCATTCACTGACCTTGACCACTGGTCTGAGGTCATGAAGCTTCTTTGGACACTGGACCCAGGTCGTGGGGGCGACACTGCTGTCAATGATGGCCTCGGTGATCTGGTCCCACATCCTTCTTTCTGGAGGACCTCCTGGCCCCCGTGGGTAGAGGACCTTTCTTCCAGTGTTCACCTCTTGCACAAAGCTGGAGTGCTGCGTCCCAGACCCTGGGTGCCCTTTCCCTGGCCTGATGAGCCATTTGCGTTAGCACTGAAGCAATTTTAGCATTTTTTACGTGCAGAAGGCAGTTCAGTTTTAAGAGCTGCAGACTGCCTGAAGAGGAGCAGGTCAGCTTTAAGTAAATCCAGACTCGCTCCAGCGATGCAACCTTCGGCCCCCTGCTGAGCGCACAACCGGTCAGCAATGCATTCCCATCGTGTTAATTAGCAAGAAACACCAAATTGAGGTGCTGCCTGCGCTTTCTGAACGGGCTTGGGTATACCTCGCATCGCGGGGCCTGCGCCCATTTTTTTGCGCTATGGAATTTCACCCTCACCATCTCTGAGCCATGAAGACCAAGAAAGGCCTCTTGAGGTAATCCAGATAGCTTCGAGTTGCAAAAAGAAAATTGCCAATGAAATTCCCTTATTATATATTGATGGGCAACCGATAGGAATAGGACAAATGTACTACAAGCTGCTTTGGATATATACTTATCGATGGCTGTAGGTTTGTTCTGCAAGAGTCGGTTAAATAGGAGTTCTGATCCACTTTTCCAGTACATAGCATTTTCAAAAACAGGCTTAGCTCATTGTGTTAATCTGTTTGGTTTGGCAGGACTAAACCTTTCTGCTATTGCAAGCTGTTCTAGCCAGTGCAGAGAATACGGTGTAATACCTCTTGCTATTTAAGATCTTTGATAAATATCATTGGCAGGAGAGCACTGGAGTGCCAATTTGCTGGACCATGGGGTGGTAGGACACAAGTTCTAGCCTTTAGTTCCCCACATGGTGAGTTCTTACTCTCAGCCGTGCCATTGTAAGGGCTTGTTCATAGGAAGAGGGAAACGAGGGAGAGAAGAAGGTATACGACATTAATATAAAATATACAAGTGCTCAATCCACTAATTTTCCTACATTCAGAAGCCTTGATGGAAGTGCCTTGAAAAAGTGATTCATTTATAAACAATTTAAACAATAAAAGTGCATCAGCGATCAGATAACATTGTTTTGTTGAATGAACTTGGAGCTGCTCGAAGTGGGATGTGACAATTTTTTGCCTTCAGGTCCAATGATCTGAACCTCATCACGAGCTCCCACAAGGACAATATAGTTCCTTTAAGCAGCAAGCACAGATTTGCAACCTCTATCATTCCTCCTTGGAAACTTAACAGGATAAAGCCATACTATATAACTGATGAAGCAAATAGGATCATTCAACTTTAATCGGATGAAACGTACAGGATTAATTTGTTTCTTAAACGCAGTGGGGTTTTTTTTCTCTCCGAGAGATTGCCACAGTTACTCGAATGTGAAGCACTCTTCAAGATGCTGGTGTTGTGTTAAGTATGAAGTCAAAAACACTCACTGCTCATGTGCAGGCGCTAACCTCCCGATACCCCAACCCATGCCGAACACAAAATGGTTGGGTTTGCTGAAGCTAAAGTGGTGTGAAAGGGTGTGCGGGGAAAGGATGAAACATCACAGGTATCAAGGCCTCCCCAAGATTGATCATTAATTGACTGAAGCAGATGATTTTTTTGTCGCTGTTATGACAAGTATTTGCCCATTCAAGCAAGCTGGCAGCGGTGTGGAGAATGGAATATTTTGCTCTTTTATATCTGGCAGCAATGCAAACTGGTAGGCATTAACTGGTCAAAGTACTGGCATGGATCGATGGCAATATTAGTCATGCAATATGGTGATGGAACTGTATTGGCCAACGACAGGACTAGAGTTATTCTGATCAATCCAACCCTTTGCTTTGCAAACAAGTTATTTCAAAAGCAACATACTCAAAAGCAATCGCTCTGCACAGAATAGGAAATGGGGCTAGTTGGTTTTCTGGAGTTCATGGCCTGGACAAACCAGGGTCCCTTTGAGACAAGCTGCTATTGTCCCCCGTCTGTTGTTCTCCCTTTCTCTCCTGAAGGGGTCATGTTGGGGTGCGGTGCCCTACGTGACCTCTCCCAAGTGGCCGTTCATGTGTGAGCCTAGTCAGGGAGTAGTAGCAGGCTATTTGACCCTGCAGGGCATCCAGTCATAGTCACTAGCCAATGATCAGGAACAGCACTCCAGCTGGTTCTGTTTCCCCTCTCTAGATGGCCGAAGGGCCCTGAGGCCAATCACATCACTGCCCTGGCTTCAATGATCAACTAACTCAGCACAAGCAGGGGATCAAACCTGGGACTATCCTGGAATTCCATGACTCTTTGTGGACTGTGCCCCACAGTTGTCCCACACCCCAACATAGTGACGTATGCTAAGGATAGGAGTCGGTCAGTGCAACTGGTTTAAGCACGTGGAAGAACGGTGGAAACAAAGACTAGGAATGACATGACAAGTGTCCAGGCAACACAAAAATCCAGCAGAAACATGCAACAAGCACTAACATGCCAGAGACAGTGAATCACATGAACAGAGCACAGGGAGATTATGAATATCCACATGGACAGGGTGTACATTTGTGACTATTTCCAATTTAGACATGAAAAATTGGCCTCTTGAAATATAATCCTGGATATTTGAGAAACACACGCTGAACTGCCTCAGGAGTCTCTTATTTGGCTCTGTGATTTTTTTTTGTGCTCTTCAAAGTGAAAGATATTTGGGAAAGAAGTGGAACATTTTCCACCTTTGCATCACCGCACACCATCAGATCAGATATAGCTCAGGTTGTAGGGCAGAGCTCTCGCTACTCTGTCCAACAATGCACCTTAACTCCCACGTCAAAAGAGGCACGACTGGACCAATATGGAAGCTCTCGTCCTCAAACCAGCCATTTTGTGAAGATTTTAATCCCATATGTCTGCACTGGATTCAAACTTCGGTCTGAGGTGAAAGACCAGTGTTTTTACCTACCACATCCCTTTCCTACCCATCCTCAAGAATTCTTTTGTAAAAAAATACACAAATGAAATGCATTAAGAATATAGCCCATATTCGAGGTGGAGATCGACAGATTTTTGAGCGATAAGGGAGTAAAGGGTTATGGGGAGCGGGCAGGGAAGCTAAGCCCAAGATCAGATCAGCCATGGTCTTATTGAATGGCGGAGCAGGCTCGAGGGGCCAAATGGCCTACTCCTGCTCCTATGATGTTCTTATACTTAAGGGGTACAGTAGTGTAGTGGATATGGTACTGGACTAGCAATCTAGAATTCATGGGGTAGAAATCCATTGGCGCCTGGTTTCGGGCGCGAAGGTGGCAATGCACCCACAACACGTGCCTGAACCGAGAGGCCCAAAGCTGACCTCAGGCCTCATATAAATAATCTGGGAGAACAAGCAGCGCCTCCACAGATAGCTCGCTCTACTGCAGGAACGAAGTTCGGTCACCTGCCTCACTGACAGGTAAATGCCAGGGGCGGGGGTGGGGGCGATCAAAGCCGGCAGTGGCCCCTAAGGAGTGCTGTGGATTTGGGAGGAGCACTCCATGTGAAAATTAAAATACTTTTTCTTTTATACTTATCTTTTTGGCGGCATTCCCGATTTCCCAGAGGGGTCCTAAAACACTTATCAGACCTCTCATTAGCATATGCATGAAAAACAGCCCTCGGATGTCTTTCAGGCATCCTTGGGGCGAAGGACATTGGTTACCGAAATTGGCCCTCATTGTGCCTGATTTACTAGGCTTATATTCTCTTGGGTTTAGAAGAATGAGAGGTGATCTCATTGAAACATACAAAATTCTTACAGGGTAGATGCAGGGAGGATGTTTCCCCGGGCTGGAGAACTAAAGGGTCATAGTCTCAGGCTAAGGGGTCGGCCATTTAAGACTGAGATGAGAAGACATTTCTTCACCTAAAACTGGTGCAATGAGGTCCATTTTCTAGGCCCATAAGCTGAAATCCCACCACGACAAGTTATGAAACTGAATTCATAAATGTGGTAATTTGTGGGTCAGTGTTAGATCATTGGATTCCAGGATATCTTTGTGGAATTAAAATGATACATAGTGAATTGGGTTTCCACCTTATTCAGGCTTCAGAGGTGAAAGGAAGTTCTTCCAGCCTTACCACCTCAAGTTTGCAGCTGAAGATTTCTGAAGATGACCATTAATCCTTTTTAAGAAACATAAGAGCATACGAATTAGGAGCAGGAGTCGGTCATTCAGCCCCTCGAGTCTGCTCTGCCATTCAATGATCATGGCTGATCTTCGACCTCAACTCCACTTTCCTGCACTATCCGCATATCCCTTGTTTCCCTTAATATCCAAAAATCTATCGATCTCTGTCTTGAATATATTCAACGACTGAGCCTCCACAGCCCTCTGGGGCAGAGAATTCCAAAGATTCACCACCCTCTGATTGAAGGAGTTTCTCCTCATCTCAGTCCTAAATGGTCGACCCCTTATCCTGAGACTGTGACCCTTTAGTTCTACACTCTCCAGCCTGGGGAAAACATCCTCCCTGCATCTACCCTGTAAGAATTTTGTATGTTTCAATGAGATCACCTCTCATTCTTCTAAACTCTATAGAATATCGGCCCAGTCTACTCAATCTCTCCTCATAGGACAATCCCCCCATCCCAGGACTCAGTCTAGTGAACCTTCGTTGAACTCCCTCTATGGCAAGTATATCCTTCCTTAGGTAAGGAGACCAAAACTGTGCACAATACTCCAGGTGCGGTCTCACCAGGGCCCTGTATAATTGCAGTAAGACATCTTTACTCTTATACTCAAATCCTCTTGTCAACATACCATTTGCTTTCCTAATTGCTTATTGTACCTGCATGTTAACTTTCTGTGATTCGTGTACAAAGGCACCCAAATCCATTTTACACAAGCCATGACTACGGTGGAAACTCAATTTGTCGCATCTACTTAGGAATCTTACAAAAACATTTTCCAATATTTGGGATATATTTCAAGTGACCAACCTTGATATTCCTTAAAAACCCATTTCTTCCACCCACCCTTTCCATGTGGAGGACAGCAGAGTTTAGCACTGCGACCAGCTACTAAACTCTGGCACACTCACGTTAATTGAAACATTCTCGTGTCATTGCATGCAGAATAATCAGAAGCACTCCTTGCAAGCACAATGGCAAGCAGCCATACTCTCTGACAGCCAACTGTGTAATGGACTACCGGAATTGAGTGAAGCTGTTTTTGACTGGGCAGACTTCCAACTAATGCACAAACATTCCTTTGGTATCACCAGAGCTCAGATCGTAATAGCTTGCTTGAAGTCAATTCGGCAGTCTGTTACAGTATCACAGGCTGTGCACACAACTCACACACAACATCACTGCTTCCATATGGTCCCTTGAATAGCAATACGGTCACTTTTAACAAGACAGCTTCCTTGCAGACAATTTTCTGTGGCCTGTCAAGGAAGCTGCAACTTCAAAGTCTTTCCATTTTCCAAGCTGCTCGGAGCTGTGCCTACATATATCTATTTCCTAAATAAGACACATGAACAAATTTGACTTTGTTCAATGCGACTAAAATGGGCCTCTGATTTGAGAGACACTGTTTTCCTGTGTTCCTTAGAAACACTGGATAGCAGGAATCAGAACAGCAGTTTCGAAGAGCTCGGGATATTCGGATATGGTTGCTGTTCCAAACCTATTCTGCCGTTGTCACCTCTTGATCCACTTTGTACTCCATGTCACTCTGAAGCAAAACCAGTCTTGTTATGACAGAGAAGTTCGGTTTAACTGTCGTGGCGCACTATTGCTATTTTGACTGAGAGCAGCCATCTTCGGTTCGGATCAACATTAACCATAGGCCCAAATGATTGGCCATTATGGTACTCTCAGGAGCCTGACCAACAGGAAGCAGTGACATTCATGTGACCATCAAAGTGTGCAGAAATATGGCGACTCATAAATGAAACGCAACAACAAGATTTCTTTTTTTTTCCGGGTTTTTTTTTGCCCTCACAAAATGTTTGGACACAGATATAGACAGGAGAGGGAATGGCTGCACACTTTCCCTGCCACATGCGCAGTTACAAACCTAAGTAACTATGTTGGGCTACGTCGTGAGGATTTCGCGCTGGTTTCTCAGCAGGGTCCGGTGTCTTGTAAACCAGCTGATCAGGGTCTGAACTACTGGTAGTTGTCAGAAATATTAAACCTGTGCATTCAAGATGGATGGGGAGGGGAAGAAAGGGGGGAAAAGAAGAAGATGAGTTAGAATCAAGAAGATAGTGCACGACAGAGGGAGGTGACTGAACCAGCAGCTTAGGATGCCCCATCGTTAAATAATGGCGTCAATGACTTTCAAATCACAAGTCAGATTGTGCAATTCAGAACAATCAGGAACTCATTCGTTGCTCAAAATGGCTCCGCATTAGTTCCTGGTCCCAGGAAGTAGCCAAGTGGCATTGCTAAAGGAAGCAACCATGCTCCAAAAAGCTCCGCTGTGGAGTTGCCATGGTGGGCACTGTGCCACGCTTGGGTGGCAACTGTGCACCAGCAAGCAAGACAATGCCCTTTACTGGAAGGGTGAGATGGGGGAGGGGAACATAACCCACAGTGCAAGTGCAGGCCTTGTGTGTACACATGAGTAGCCTGGCAGTGACCCATCACATTGTGGCTTCCAGACTCCACAATGAACCTGCTCTTGTGAAGCACAGCAAAGCTTGTGCAGTGCGTCAAAATGGATATCAGGCAGCCGAAAATCGATTTTTATTTTGCTGGTGATTCTGGGTGGGGGGGGGGGGCAAAATATGGTGCCATTTAACCTAAATGGAATCCTCAGCCATCTTGGAATACCTCCAGTCACCTCTCCCCGTCTGCACTGCATAGGTATCCTACCTAAGTAACTATTGGCAGGTACAGGGACCAGCTCAGCTTCCTGCTTTCTTTCATCACCCGCTTCGTATGGTCCATCGTCATAGATGCCCAAGTGGACCAATGAATGACTGAACAGTTCTGTCCGAACATTACCTAGAAATATTGAGAGTTAAATGAAACAAAAAAAAAAGCAAACACAGAATACAAAGCTTACACCTGGATTAACCCGCAACACTGCACGTGAGCAACTGCACACTGCCCAGATTAGCGTTTGGATTAGGAGCAGAGCCTTAGCCACAGGTCAAGCGAGCCTTTGCCACCTAATCCATAGGTTTACAAACTAGACTCCCTGGACTCTGGTTCGGCCATAGGGAATCCTCAAAGTCATCAAGAATTCTGAATTTTTAAAATATCTGTTGACCAATTAGTCAGCAGTGGAGCTAGCAGGCACAGCAGGAGCACCGAGGTTGGGGTAAAGGAGCAGCGAGAGATTGTAGAGCGACGTGATCGGGACCCGGGAGAGGTGTGTGATCGGGGCCCAGAAGAGGTGAGGGCCCAGGGGAGGCATGGGCCTGCCCACACTGCGATATCTGTGCGCGCTAGGTCTGTGCAGCAGAGCAGGTCTCCAGTTAGTCTTGGGTAACCCTTGCCACTGGACCAAGACCTCACTCTGTCAAGCCCGTGTGGTGGCTGGTGTGCAACGGCCACCCCACGCTAAAAAAAATTCACACACAGGCATCTTCCACCCTTCAGGATGTAGTTCGGGATCTGGAATATTAGGTCCTTCATTGAAACACCTGTGAACCCATCCCTTTTTGGCGTGGAAGCAAGTCATCCTCGATATGAGGGACTGCCGATGATGATGATGAGTGGAACCAGGTTTGTCTGACTGGGGGTGGGCTTGAACTCGAGATTTGGTCGACTTGGCAGGAAGGGGATGGAGCTGGGAACCGGGGTAACGGCGACTGACCTGGTCCAAAGGTCGAGTCCCTGCAGGCCCGACCTGGAGGTCGAAGACAGGTGACAGGAGGCTCCTGGGATGTCTGTCAATAGTTTGAAGAGGGTCTTCAGCAATGCATCAACATTTGCAGGGGACCCCGGAAGCCTGAACCCTTCATCGATTGAAACCAACTGGCGATTCTTTGCTAGTTACATCAGCTTGTATTTTTTTTTAATAAGTCACACTTCACACAGTGGTTTTTTATCGACTTCCCTTTAAAATTCTGCCCCCACAACAAAAATGGTAACGTGTTACTTCAGAACAAAACGGGTCCGCTGTACAACATGAACAATTGTTCCCATTCAAATGTAGAACGTAAACAGCCCTTTTCCACGATTGAGGAACAAAGCTGAAGGCTTTGGGAATAAACAGTTAGAGTCCACGCGAGGTGTGTCGCCTCAGCGATGGAGTTAATGCCAACCTCCCAGGCACAACTCATGGGGAGCGGGAGTCATTCAGTTGGAACCCATAATGTCACTCACAGCTTGGTGCTTCTACGGAGCCCACTAGCATGGAAGGAAGGACTTGGAGGTCAGTCGGATAGCACAAGCTGTCGCCTGTTTCCGTGACAGGATAACGCCGGTCACTCGAGTGTGCTGGTGGGTGTCGAGCGCTCTTGAGCAGGCAGTGGGACCCCATGTGCGGGGCAGGGATAGGGAGAGCGCGAGCAGCCACACGGTCCTCACCGCATATAGCGTGCGCGCTGGTGCCAACGGCCTTTTGCCCGCCGTACGCGGCAAACGGTACGACCGTCGGAATGAGGCTGCCCAAACCCTCCCCGGCTTTCCGACTGCCTCGCAGAAGATGGAAGCGGCCTGAGGTCTCCGTCAGCTGCTCGCACCGTGTACCCACGGCGGGCACCCTCGGGCAGCTGCAGCCAGCTTTTAAAATCGCTCAGGACAGAACTGCCCGCAGGAGCGCTTAACGCGGCCGTCGTAATCGGGACCTGCGGTGATGAGGTGCAGCTGGTGCCATTCACCTGATCCGGGCGGATGCTCGGAATAAGCGCGGGGCACGGTACACGTACCAGTGCAAGCCTGCCTCGGCCCAACCAGTCGGACAACAGCGCTGACAGCAGTGGAACCCTGTCCTCCCAGCCTCAGAGCTGAACGAGACAGCATCATCATCACAGGCAGTCCCTCAGAATCGAGGAAGACTTGCTTCCACTTTAAAAGTGAGTTCTCAGACGACTGAACAGTCCAATACGGGAATTACAGTCCCTGTCGCAGGTGGGGCAGACAGTGGTTGGAGGAAGGGGTGGGTGGGACTGGTTTGCCGTACTCTCCTTCCGCTGCCTGCGCTTGTTTTCTGCATGCTGTCGGCGACGAGACTCGAGGTGCTCAGCGCCCTCCCGGATGCACTTCCTCCACTTCGGGCGGTCTTTGGCCAGGGACTCCCAGGTGTCAGTGGGGATGTTGCACTTTATCAGGGAGGCTTTGAGGATGGTCCTTGAAACGTTTCCTCTGCCCACCTTGGGCTCGCTTGCCGTGTAGGAGTTCCGAGTAGGGCGCTTGCTTTTGGGAGTCTCGTGTCAGGCATGCGAACAATGTGGCCTGCCCAGCGGAGCTGGTCGAGTGTGGTCAGTGCTTCGATGCTGGGGATGTTGGCCTGGTCGAGGACGCTAATGTTGGTGCGCCTGTCCTCCCAGGGGATTTGCAGGATCTTGCGGAGACATCGTTGGTGGTATTTCTCCAGCGACTTGAGGTGCCTGCTGTACATGATCCATGCCTCAGACTCATACAGGAGGGCGGGTATCACTACAGCCCTATAGACAATAAGCTTGGTGCCAGATTTGAGGCAGTGCTGTGCACAGAAGAGGAACTGGGATTCAGACTGTATCTATCTCTGCGAACATGAAGCTATCCTGTGATGATGCAACAGGAGTGGCTGACAGCGATGAGCACATTACTTAGCGATGTTATTATCTTGGTTGCCATAGCAAAGATGCCAGTTATTTTTTACTCTCCCCACGCCCACCCCTGCTACATAAAATTGGAAATAACTGACCTTTCCAGTTGTACGTGCCCGGGGCACCAAATAAAATGTAATGATCATCGGGGGTGAAGCCCGCCGCAATTCCCTGTTGGCAGTACCCAAAGCGCTGGTGACCCTGCGAGCGGCCTTCACAGAACTTCCAGTCCCCGCCATCCAGCTCGTCTTTGATCTTTAAGTCCTGGCTCAGCACGTAGCAGCGCCCAATCATGTCTCGGGTCTCTGCCGACTGATTCACGCGTTGCCTCACTTCATAGCGATGAGCGCAGGTCTACAACCAAAACAGAACACTTACATAGAACGTACCGGCACAGAAACAAGCCATTCGGCCCAACTGGTCCATCCTGGTGTTTATGTTCCACACAAACCTTCTCCCACCCTTTCCGTCATTGTTCGTAGGTTTATATGTAACCTTCAGGGCTGCTGACCGAGGGCCGTGCGGCTCTTTGTCGGCCGGCGCGGGCATGATGGGCCGAAATGGCCTCCTTCTGCGCTGTAAATTTCTATGTTTCTATGTTTTCATCTCACCCCATCAACATAACCCTCTATCCCTTTCTCCCTCATGTGTTTATCCAGCTTCGCCTTAAATGCATCGATACTATTCACCTCAACCCCTCCCTGTGGCAGCGAGTTCCACATTCTCACTGCTCTCTGGGTAAAGAGGTTTCTCCTGAATTCCCCATTGGATTTATTAGTGACGGTCTTATATTTATGGCCCCTAGTTCTGGTCACCACCGCCTCCCCCCCCCACAAGTGGAAACATCTCTACGTCTACCCCGTCGAACCCTTTCATAATGCTGAAGACCTCTATCAGGTCATCTCTCAGTTTCTCTTTTCTAGAGAAATATACCTCAGCCTGTTCAAACTTAGCTGATGGTTAAGATTGTTATAGTCATTGGAAAGACCATCTGGAAGCTCCCCTTGATGGCTCAGCAAGTTAGAAACATAGAAACATAGAAAATAGGTGCAGGAGTAGGCCATTCGGCCCTTCTAGCCTGCACCGCCATTCAATGAGTTCATGGCTGAACATGCAACTTCAGTACCCCATTCCTGCTTTCTCACCATACCCCTTGATCCCCCTAGTAGTAAGGACTTCATCTAACTCCTTTTTGAATATATTTAGTGAATTGGCCTCAACAACTTTCTGTGGTAGAGAATTCCACAGGTTCACCACTCTCTGGGTGAAGAAATTCCTCCTCATCTCGGTCCTAAATGGCTTACCCCTTATCCTTAGACTGTGTCCCCTGGTTCTGGACTTCCCCAACATTGGGAACATTCTTCCTGCATCTAACCTGTCTAACCCCGTCAGAATCTTATATGTTTCTATGAGGTCCCCTCTCATTCTTCTGAACTCCAGTGAATACAAGCCCAGTTGATCCAGTCTTTCTTGATATGTCAGTCCCGCCATCCCGGGAATCAGTCTAGTGAACCTTCGCTGCACTCCCTCAATAGCAAGAATGTCCTTCCTCAAGTTAGGAGACCAAAACTGTACACAATACTCCAGATGTGGCCTCACCAAGGCCCTGTACAATTGTAGCAACACCTCCCTGCCCCTGTACTCAAATCCCCTCGCTATGAAGGCCAACATGCCATTTGCTTTCTTAACCGCCTGCTGTACCTGCATGCCAACCTTCAATGACTGATGTACCATCCCAGGTTTGTTCCCCAGCCTGTGCTGAGTCAGTTGATCTCAGATGGGGGTGGCAGTAGAGGGGGACGGGTTGGCCTCAGCTCCCGCAGGTTAGCGGGACCTGGCCCAGGGCTCTGCTCCTCACTGCTAACCCGTGCCTCGTGCTGCAAATTTGTGGACGTCGGACGAGGACAGGATTAGGCTCAGCTGCAATGCCACCTGCAGTTGAACAGTTGAATAGCTTGCTCACACTCGCCATCGAGGCCCACACATGGAGAATGACCACTTGTGAGGTATCAGAAGGAGGCCAGCATCTGTGGAACTGTAACCCAGTTAAGGAAGCAATGCTTTCAGAAGAGAACATTTGGTAAGACAAAGAAAAAACCTTTATAAACCACATTTTTTTTAAATCGAGGGGAGCAGGGAATTGTGTTCATCAAGGTAAAGGATGTCAGTGTTGAGGGATATTTTTTCTGCTGTTGGTATCCAATATCAAATCAGCAACTCAACTTTGCCCTGACAATGGATCTTATCCTCAACTTCAGAATAGCATCTCCTACTGTCCATTCATGTCAACAGTCACCCTGCTTGAGTGGGGCAGCTAGTTCATCCTGTTTAGTGCCATATGTTACTAACTTATGGCCACTCGAAACTAAGCTGCAGGCCCAATTCACTTGGGATCCTTACAGCCAATGCAGCAAGGAGATATCTTCCGACTAATGGATTTAAAACCAGCAATACAGAAATTAAATAGTGTCCAAAGTCACTGCATCATCGAGTCTCGGGACTTTTCAACCTCCACTGCCATTTCCTGTCTTTGTTTTTGTACTTGAATGGCCTGACCCACCGCAACCCCCTTGATCCCAAAGTGTGGGATGGTTTCAACTGTGGCCAATTGCAGTTAATGATGCTGTGTAGCCAACCAATAAGGGGTGCCCTTGTGGCAAGGGAACGTGAGTATGTCAGCTGACTGTGCCCAGCTGAGTAAGGTTAAAAGTGGATCTCAACAAACAGCAACAAATTTAAATAATAGGCCGGAGTGGAATTTGAGCCCACAACCATCCAGTCATGGGATAAGCTTTATGCTGATTATGCGACTAGATTGCCACAAATAGTTGCGTGTGTTTTTAAAATGACATTTCCCCCATTTATTTTAACTTGACACAGTCTCATGATCAAGGCGCCTTTTCAAGTTCAAACAGTTTAAAAAGAAAATGATTAATTTGAAAATCTTTTGATTTTATTTCAGTTTGCTTATTTTGCTTAAACGGTGGGTGCTGATGACATTGTCAGGGGAAGTGGCCAGGGGTGGGGGTGACAGTGTGAGAGAGTTCAATTAATATAGGGAGAGACATGGCTTATCCATGAAGTGCCTCTGCTAACAGATCATGTTCGCTCACTTATGTTAGTCAGCTCCCTCAGGTTCAGTAACTTTTCGGGGTTGAATTTCCGTTTCTAACGCCACCCGTTACCGTTGGCGGCAAGCGTCGTCCACGCCTCCGGAGAAATTCAGGTGGGTCTTTGGTGGAGGCGCCAAGAGGTAACACTGCGCCCTCTAACGCCACCCGCGTGGTAACGACATCCAGCGTGCAACGCCCCCTTGTGGCCGCTCTCGCGATATTTGGTCTCCATGGCGGCCTTCTCAGCAGGCTTTCTCACAGCCTGAAAAAAGTGGTGTCAACATAACGGGCCTCGGGCGGAATGGCCCAGAGAGCAAGATGAGTTTTTTTCTTTATTTATTTTATTTCTGTATGTTTTCATTAGTTGTAGCAGTGGGAAAGTGTGTGCGTGAGTTGGAGAAGTTTTCGTTTTCTTCTCTTCCCGTTTTTTCAACCAACACGCCGGCAGCCTCCCATTAGGAAATTCAGTCAGCCTCCTGAGCTCCCTGATATGAGAGTGCAACGCCAATTTCAGCGCTGCTCTCTCATCTTGCTCTCTGGGCGATTCCGCCCGAGGTCCGTTATGTTGACACCACTTTTTTCAGGCTGTGAGAATGCCTGCTGAGAAGGCTGCCATGGAGACCAAATATCGCGAGAGCAGCCACAAGGGGGCGTTGCACGCTGGATGTCGTTACCACGCGGGTGGCGTTAGAGGACGCAGTGTTACCTCTTGGCGCCTCCACCAAAGACCCACCTGAGTTTCTCCGGAGATAATCAGGAAGGCGAATGGAATGTTGGCCTTCATTGCGAGAGGGATGGAGTACAAAAGCAGGGAGGTCCTGCTACAACTGTACAGGGTATTGGTGAGGCCGCACCTGGAGTACTGCATACAGTTTTGGTCACCTTACTTAAGGAAGGATATACTAGCTTTGGAGGGGGTACAGAGACGATTCACGAGGCTGATTCCGGAGATGAGGGGGTTACCTTATGATGATAGATTGAGCAGACTGGGTCTTTACTCGTTGGAGTTCAGAAGGATGAGGGGTGATCTTATAGAAACATTTAAAATCATGAAGGGGATAGACAGGATAGAGGCAGAGAGGTTGTTTCCACTGGTCGGGGAGACTAGAACTAGGGGGCACAGCCTCAAAATACGGGGGAGCCAATTTAAAACTGAGTTGAGAAGGAATTTCTTCTCCCAGAGGGTTGTGAATCTGTGGAATTCTCTGCCCAAGGAAGCAGTTGAGGCTGGCTCATTGAATATATTCAAATCAGAGATAGATAGATTTTTAACCAATAAGGGAATTAAGGGTTACGGGGAGCAGGCGGGTAAGTGGAGCTGAGTCCACGGCCAGATCAGCCATGATCTTTTTGGGTGGTGGAGCAGGCTCGAGGGGCTAGATGGCCTACTCCTGTTCCTAATTCTTATGTTCTTATGTTCTTTGGGCGTAAAAACTCAATTTGGCAGTTTGAAGCTGTGCTTAACGCCCAGCACTAAAATGAGCACTCAGGCGGTAATAACGCCTCAAACACGGCCATAACCAATTTCAATCTCTTATTCTTGTATTTTTTTTTTTTTTTAAAAGGGCTCCTGAGAGTCAAACAATTAAATAAAAAAAGGACCCTCTCATCCTTTCGATATTCTTCTCTACACTCCCCATGTCTCCTCAAGATGCTGGTTCATGTTGGGATACTGTTCCGCAGTTGGCGACAGACTCGCCATTTCCTCACCCAAGCAGCCACTCTTCACATGTGCGAGTAGGCTGTGACTTGACTGTCAACCAGGCCGGGAGCCATCGAAGCCAACCTTCCACATAGGGAACGTTCCAGTCAGAGTCACTGGAGGGACGATCAGGCATGGGAATCTTGACTGACCTTTCAACCCCTCCCTCCCACCAGGCTCGGAGGCTAATTCTAGATGGCCAACTGCTGCCACTGGGTGACCAGAGCGATTCCCCTGTCAAGTACAATTCCACCTGAACTCCTCACAGAAACACTCTGAGTTGAACATCGCCCTCATAACTGAGGTAAGTGTCAGCAAAAAGCTGAGCTATTAACTCGTGCAATTGAGTGGGGAACTTCCACTCCCACCTTTTTGTCCTTCCTAGTTGAGAACCTTTTACTTTCTCTCCTTTTTATACCTTTTTGAAAAATTCTGTAACCAGCCCTGCATCATCATTTATGATGTCACTCTTGAATAATCCCTTTCAGAAACCTTTAAGGATTAAATTGATTTTGAATTCAGTAATTTCATGAGCATGATCTGTGACCAGTTCACAGCTGTTCAAAGACATCGTTCAAGATCACTGCGCCGTCCATCGAATAATTTATTTTTATACAATCCCTCCAAACCTTTGGCTTTTCATCGTCAACTCACCACAACTTTCCCTCCAATTCCTTGGCTTTTGACCGTCACCCCCAGCCATTGGTTTTCTTTACTCTCCCTCTTCAGATCAACTGGAAAAGACAGAAGAATGTACAATGTCAGCCATTGTACCCTATTAATCTGGTTATACCAACTGATTGTCCAACATGGCTTCCCCGGTGAACACACTGCACCGCACCAAATAACGACGCTTTTGTCTTTGGAACAAAATGCCTTGTGTTTGTCGTGTACACCGAGTCACTCCCCACATCATGGCTGCAGACCCGTTCAATTCCCTTCTTCCCCTTCACTGGTTAAGTATTGAAGTCTGCGTTCTTTCATTGATTTCATTATTGACCAATCCGATTACACAAAACCGGTTGCGCCGGTAAAACAAATTCTACCCAGTCACATTGCAGCAAACAAATGTTTTCAGAGTTACAACCATCATGACAGTTCCCCACCCGCCCACTATAAAACCCCTAAAAATAACATTGTAACAGAATAATAAACCTTCGGAAACAAAATCAAGTCCGTCTTCAAACATTAACATTCGCTCCACCATCGGTGGCCGTGCCTTCAGCTGCCTGGGCCCCAAGCTCTGGAACTCCCTCCCTAAACCTCCCCGCCTCTCTACCTCTCTTCCCTCCTTCAAGACGCTCCTTAAAACCGACCTCTTTGACCAAGTCACCTGCGCTAATTTCTACTTTTGCGGCTCGGTGCAGTGGATGAACTGGTCATGTGTAGTGTGATTGTTAAACCTTTGTTAATAAACCAACTAGTTTTTAATAGCAATGTGTTGCTATGGATTCTTACGCAAAGAACCCATGAAGCAAATACAGTACAGGTGTCAAATTTTTTAATCTCATAATACTCCTGTGAAGCGCCTTGGGACGTTTCACTACGTTAAAGGCGCTATATAAATACAAGTTGTTGTTGTTATTGATAATGACCAGAACTGAATGCAAAGGCCGGGATATTCCTCAGGAGCAATTCCCACTCCACCGGTGTCACCTTCACCACTTAGACACGTCAATGGGCTTTCCACCACACTTCAGGAAGCAGTTGCGAGGAATTGCCTGCCCTCTATTTCCCATCATCCTGCTCCATTTCCTCCATTCTCTCGCCCAACTTCCGACCCAGAGTGCGCAACTGTCTTCTCAGCTCATGGCAGGTGGGATCTCGAATGGGTCATCCCACTCACAGGATTTATTTTGATCAAGAAACCCCTCCCATGCACCATCACCTAAGTGTGCGTCGCTGAGGTACACAGAAGGCATGCTTTGCAATGGATCTAACACTCGTGGGAGGGTTTCAAGATGATGAGAGGTTTTGATAGAGTAGATATAGGCTATTCCCTCGGGCGAGTGGGTCAATAACCAGAGGTCATAGAGTTAAAATCATTGGCAAAGGATCGAGAGGGGAGATGAGGAGAAATTGTTTTCACTTTGAGTAGTCGGGATCTGCAACGCTCGACCCGAGAAGGTGGTGGAAGCTGGTTCCATTAAAAGGGAGTTGGACAGGCGCTTGGGAATGAGGAACTTACAGGATTATGGACAAAGAGCGGGGGCGTGGGACCAAGCACGACTGCTCTTTCCGAGAGCCAGCACAGGCTCGACGGGCCGAATGGGCTCCTTCTGTGCTGTAAGTGCGGCACCCCCTGAGCTGCGTGAAAAACACCATCGGCGGCAGGCGAGGTATAAGTAGGAGAGCCAGCCATTGCAGGGAGCGGCGCGAGCTGGCCCAGGAGGGCAACCACCTCTAGAAGGGCGACTGGGCTGACGTCACTGGACTCTAGGAAGCCCATTGGAGCAGCGTCCGAGCCTAGCGAGGGGCTGTGATTCGGGCCCAGCGGGGGGCTGAGGGCCGGGCCCAGCGGGGGGGCTGAGGGTCGGGCCCAGCGGGGGGGCTGAGGGTCGGGCCTAGCGGGGGGGCTGAGGGTCGGGCCTAGCGGGGGGGCTGAGGGTCGGGCCTAGTGGGGGGGCTGAGGGTTGGGCCCAGTGGGGGGCTGAGGGCCGGATCCAGCGGGGGGCTGAGGATTGGGCCCAGCGGGGGGCTGAGGATCGGGCCCAGCGGGGGACTGAGATCCGAGCCCAGCGGGGGGCTGAGGATCGGGCCCAGCGGGGGACTGAGATCCGAGCCCAGCGGGGGGCTGAGGGCCGGATCCAGCGGGGGACTGAGGGCCGGGCCCAGCGGGGGGCTGAGGGCCGGGCCCAGCGGGGGGCTGAGGGCCGGGCCCAGCGGGGGGCTGAGGGCCGGGCCCAGCGGGGGGCTGAGGGCCGGGCCCAGCGGGGGGCTGAGGGCCGGGCCCAGCGGGGGACTGAGATCCGAGCCCGGGGGGGGCTGAGGGCGGGCCCAGCGGGGGACTGAGATCCGAGCCCGGGGGGGGGCTGAGGGCGGGCCCAGAGGGGGACTGAGATCCGAGCCCGGGGGGGGGCTGAGGGCGGGCCCAGCGGGGTGGGGGGGTGAGAGTCGGGCCTAGCGGGGGGCTGAGGGCCGGCGTTCGATGCCCAGCAAGGGGGCTGCGCAGCATTTAACAGCGGCGGGGCCGGGGCCCAGAGGAGGCGCAACAGAGCTGGTCTCCAGTCGTCCTGGTTAACCCTTGCCACTGGACCAAGGCCTAGCTCTGTCAAGCCCGTGTAGTGGCTGGTGTGCAACGGCCACCCCACGTTAAAAAAATCCACGCACAGGCATCTTCCACCCTTCAGGATGTAACAACTGTGAGCCCATCTTTTTTTGGTGTAAGGAGCATCATCCTCATCACGGGGGGCTGCTGAGTAGTTAGTGTCTATGATTCCATGATTCATCTTTCTCCTGTCCGAGCCCAAATGGAGGCAAAACTAGCTTCATTGCTATACCGAGTTTTCTGCACCTGAGCCCCAGTTTCTCTGGGCAGGCGAGGCAGATACAGAGTGAGACAAGCTCTCGCTGAACACGCCACAGCTGGTCGACACATGTCTCCACTCTCCCCACTGGGGTGTAGCAGCAGCTGTGGAAGGGGAAGCGAGGAAGAACAAGACAGAGAATAAGGGAAAAAGCATCTGAATGAAAGCACGGGAAATCTGCTCCCTGGGAAACTTTTAATTCGAAATAAAAGCAGCATTTCTCAATTGAACAGACATTGTGATTTGGGTAGGCTGCAGCTGGAGGGACAGAAGCAATTTCCTCTTAGTAATGCTGCATCTGTCGGATGAGGCCGTAAACCAAGATCCTCTCAGGTGGATGTAAAAGATCCCACTGCACGATTCGAAGAAGAGCAGGGGAGTTCTCCTCGTGTCCTGGCCTATCCCTCAACCAACTCCGCTAAAACAGATGATCTGGTCATTTATCACGTTACATAAGAACAGAAGAAATTGGAGCAGGAATAAGCCATACAGCCCCTCGTGCCTGCTTCGCCATTCAATAGGATCATGGCTGATCTGATCTTGGGCTCAGCTCCACTTCCCTGCCCGCTCCCCATAACCCTTCACTCCCTTAGAGCTCAAAAATCTGTCTATCTCCACCTTGAATATATTCAATGACCCAGCCTCCACAGCTCTCTGGGGCAGAGAATTCCACAGATTCATGACTCTCTAAGAGAAGAAATTCCTCCTCATCTCTGTTTTAAATGGATAATCCCGTATTCTGAGACTGTCATGTATGTAACCTCTATGTAACACCACTGCAATACTGTATATACATAAGCAATGCACACCTTGACCACAGGGGGTGAACTTGTGGGAGACACTCCTTACCTGGTCATCCAGGTATATAAAGGGAGGTCCCACGCAGGGTCATCACTTCTTGGTCCTGTGAATAAAGGTTCAGGTCATAGAATGACCTTGTCCATAGAATGTGCCTCGTGTGGGCTTTGTGCCATTGAGAAAGGACATTACATTGGCGACGAGAAACGGGAATCAACGACTCACGAGAATGGCCACCGGTAGCACAGAGGAATGGTACTGTGTTGGTGAGGACTGGGACGATTTCATTGAGAGGCTCTGGCAACGCTTTGTCACAAAAGCATGGCTGGGAGATGCAGCAGCCGACAAGCGAAGGGCCCATCTGTTGACCAGCTGCGGAGCTAAGACATACGTGCTCATGAAGGACCTACTAGCACCCGAAAAGCCGGCAGACAAAACCTTCGAAGAGCTCAGCAAACTAATCGGTGAGCACCCCAAACCAGCGAGCAGCACACACATGGCCCAACACAGATTCTATACCCACCGATGTCGTGAAGGACAGAGCATACCGGACTTCGTTGCGGACCTCCACCGTTTGGCCAGCCTCTAAGTTCACAGACGCCTGCAGGGGGGAGAAGTTAAGGGACTTCTTTATTGAGGGCATCGGTCATGCGGGGATTTTCCGAAAGTTAATTGAGACCAAGGACTTGACTTTGGAAGCGGCGGCATTGATGGCTCAGACTTTCATGGCGGGGGAGGAAGAAACCAAAATAATATACACGCGCAATTCTGCCTCCAACGCGATGGAGGATCAGGGAGTCAATATCATAAACGCGACTCAGAGCCCCGCAGGCAGGCAAGGGCAGTTCGACACATCCCAGGCAGCAATAGACCCCAGAGTAGGTTTTTAACAGAGACAATGGCAGGCTGAGCGGACATTTACGCCATCCCAGTGGACAATGCGGCCCGGGATGGGGCCATTGACACCCACTAACAGGGTACTCAAGAACAGCCAAAGGGACAATCAGCGAGGAATGCCGGGTCATAGCTCCTTTGTTCACAACAATGGGAATCTCAGCTCATGCTGGAGGTGTGGGGGCAAACACTCTGCCAGGACTTGCAGGTTTCAACAATTTGTCTGCAGAAATTGCAACCTCAGTGGCCATTTAGCTCGAATGTGCAGGAAGCCTGTAACCAGGCTAATTTATGAGGCGGATGGACCAGAAGAGGGGTCTTGAGGCAGGATGACTCTTGGAGCAAATCAATGGATGCTGAAGTTCAGCGGGTTCGTGTCGCCAGACCAGTGCACCACAAAGCCAGAGCGGTGCCGTATGTGATGCGGGAGAAAATTGAGAGCGAATTGGACCGTTTGCTGAGAGAGGGCATCATCTCGCCCATTGAATTCAGCAACTGGGCGAGCCCCATCGTTCCCGTCCTAAAAGCGGATGGTTCTGTCAGGATCTGTGGCGACTACAAGGCCACTATCAATCGGGTGTCCCAATACCCGCTCCTGAGAGCGGAGGATCTTTTCGCCACGCTGGCAGGCGGCAAGCCGTTTACCAAGTTGGACCTCACTTCAGCTTACATGACCCAAGAACTGGCCGACGAATCTAAACTACTGACCACCATCACAACGCACAAGGGACTGTTCGTTTATAACAGGTGCCCGTTTGGCATTCGATCAGCGGCCGCGATTTTTCAAAGGAACATGGAAAGCCTGCTCAAATCCATTCCTGGAACAATCGTATTTCAGGACGACATCCTCATCACGGGTCGTGACACCGAAGAACACCTCCACAACCTGGAGGAGGTGCTACGCCGACTGGACGAGGTAGGCCTGCGACTCAAGAAGTCTAAATGTGTGTTTTTGGCTCCTGAGGTTGAGTTCCTGAGCAGGAGGGTTGCTACAGATGGGATTCGGCCCACCGAATCCAAAACGAAGGCGATTCCATGAGCGCCCAGGCCTGGCAACACATCGGAGTTGCGTTTATTTCTGGGACTCTTGAATTATTTCGGGAACTTTCTGCCGAACTTAAGCACATTGTTGGAGACGCTTCACCTGCTCCTGCGTAAGAGTTGTGATTGGTTTTGGAGGGACTGTCAAGAAAGGGCTTTCAATCAGGCGCGGAACCTACTTTGTTCAACTAAGTTATTGACCCTGTACGACCCCTGTAAGAAATTGGTTCTGACATGTGATTCATCGTCCTATGGGGTTGGGTGCATGTTGCAGCAGAGTAATGCTGAGGGCCAACTACAACCTGTGGCTTATGCTTCCAGGTCGCTCTCTCAAGCAGAACGGGGATATGGGATGGTTGAGAAGGAGGCACTCGCATGTGTCTATGGTGTAAAAAAAATGCATCAGTACCTTTTTGGCAGGAGGTTCGAATTAGAAACGGACCACAAGCCATTAACATCCCTGTTGTCAGACAGCAAGGCTGTCAATGCCAACGCGTCAGCTCGCATACAGCGATGGGCTCTCATGCTGGCTGCTTATGACTACTCCATCCGGCACCGGCCTGGCACCGAAAATTGCGCTGATGTGCTCAGCAGGCTTCCACTGGCCACCACCGAGGGGGCAGCGGAACAAAGCGCTGAGATGGTCATGGCTGTCGATGCCTTTGACAGTGCAGGCTCCCCCATCACAGCCCGCCAGATCAAAATCTGGACAAACGGAGATCCTCTCCTATCTCTGATTAAGAAATGTGTCCTGACTGGGGATTGGGCGCCCGCACACGGAGCAGGCCCTGAGGAGGTCAGACCATTTCACAGGCGGATGGATGAGCTCTCCATCCAAGCTGACTGCCGACTATGGGGCAGCCGGGTAGTCATGCCCCAGAGGGGCAGGGAGGCATTCATCAGGGAACTCCACAGCGAGCATCCAGGCGTCGTGCCGATGAAGGCCATTGCCCGGTCACATGTTTGGTGGCCTGGAATTGATTCAGACCTGGAACACTGTGTTCACAGGTGCACGACGTGTGACCAGCTGGGTAATGCCCCCAGGGAGGCCCCGCTCAGCCCGTGGCCCTGGCCCACCAGGCCATGGTCACATATTCATGTAGACTACGTAGGCCCATTCATGGGAAAAATGATTCTCATTGTGGTTGATGCGTACTCGAAATGGATCGAGTGCATCATTTTGAATTCGTGCACGACATCCACCACTGTGGAGAGTCTACGTGCGGTCTTTGCAACCCACGGCTTGCCGGACATCCTTGTTAGCGATAATGGCCCATGTTTCATGAGCTACGAATTCCAGGAGTTCATG
This sequence comes from Pristiophorus japonicus, assembly GCF_044704955.1. Classification (NCBI taxonomy): domain Eukaryota; kingdom Metazoa; phylum Chordata; class Chondrichthyes; family Pristiophoridae; genus Pristiophorus; species Pristiophorus japonicus. The sequence continues at coordinate 24,676,755 of NC_092010.1, read as the reverse complement.
TCGGGCAATGGCATCAACCATGTCAGGACAGCGTCGTTCAAGCCGGCCTCCAATGGCCAGGCAGAACGTGCGGTCCAAATCATTAAACAAGGCATGCTCAGGATTCAAGGACCCTCCCTTCAATGCCGCCTATCGCGCCTCCTGCTGACCTATAGGTCCTGACTGCACTCGCTCACGGGGGTCCCGCCCGCTGAGCTACTTATGAAACGAACACTCAAAACTCGGTTGTCCCTCATTCACCCAGTCCTGACCGACATAGTTGAGGGCAAGCGCCAGTCCCAAAACGAGTACCATGACCGAAATTCAAGGGGGAGATGTATAGAAATAAATGACCCCGTATTTGTCCTCAATCACGCCGTGGGGCCCAAATAGCTTGAGGGTACTGTAATAGACAAAGAGGGGAACAGGGTCATCGTGGTTAAACTTAACAATGGGCAGATATGCCGTAAGCATCTGGACCAAGTAAAAAAAAGGTTCAGCATGGACACTGAGGAACCCGAGGAAGATCATGAGATGGTATTCACACCACCGCCAGTGAACGAGTAACAAGAACATTCAGCAGCATGCACAGTCCCTGCGGTCAGCCCGGACAGGCCGGAATCACCACAGGTGACAGACACTCACGCCAAGGCTCAACAACCAGAGCCCCAACTGCGGCGCTCCACGAGAGAGCGTAGACCACCTGAAAGACTTAACCTATGATCCCAATAAGACTTTAGGGGGGAGGTGATGTCATGTATGTAACCTCCATGTAACACCACTGCAATACTGTATATACTTAAGCAATGCACACCTTGACCACAGGGGGTGAACTTGTGGGAGACACTCCTTACCTGGTCATCCAGGTATATAAAGGGAGGTCCCACGCAGGGTCATCACTTCTTGGTCCTGTGAATAAAGGTTCAGGTCATCGAGTGACCTTGTCCATAGAATGTGCCTCGTGTGGGTTTTGTGCCATTTTGAGTAAGGACATTACAGAGAATATGCCCCCTAGTTCTAGATTCCCTCACGAGGGAAAACAGCCTCTCTGTATCTACCTTGTCGAGCCCCCTGAGAATCTTATATGTCACGATAAGATCACCTCTCATTCTTCTAAACTCCGATGAGCACAGGCCCAACCTGCTCAACCTTTCTTCATAAGACAACCCCTTCATCTCCGGAATCAACCGCGTGAAGCTTCTCTGAACATTTCTGTTTGTGGGAGCTTGCTGTGCACAAATTGGCTGCCATGTTTCCTACATTACAACAGCGACTACACTTCAAAAGTATTTCAGTGGCTGTAAAGCGCTTTGCGATGTCCAGAGGTCATGATAGGTGCTCTCGAAAGGCAAGACTATCTTTCTTTTGAAGCTGTGCCCAGCATCTCTTTTAAAACCTAAGCTTGGTGTCACCTAACCACCACTTATTCACTTCCTTCATCTTCTCTTCTATTCATTTCAACTGTGGAGGTGTCCTGTATTTGACCCTTCCCCCTGGGTTACTCAATTAGAAATAATCGCCATCCCTCTAGCTCTGTACAGACAGAAAGCTGAGACACCAGATAAAAGCAGACTCACTCGAGGGAAGCACAAATAAATAGCACTTTAAGGGGAAGTATATTTTAATTCTTTGAAATTCTCATCCTGGTTTTCAAATTCCTCCAGGGCCTCGCCCCTCCCTATCTCTGTAATCTCCTCCAGCCCCACAACGCCCCCCGAGATGCCTGCGCTCCTCTAATTCCGGCCTCTTAAGCATCCCTGATTATAATCGCTCAACCATTGGTGGCCGTGCCTTCAGCTGTCTGGGCCCCAAGCTCTGGAATTCCCTGCTGTCAGGTATTTGCTTCATGGGTTCTTTGCTTATGTTATTAAGAACTAGTTGGTTTATTAGCAGAGGTTTAACAATCCCACTACACATTACCAGTTCATTCACCAGGCTCACAACCACCTGCCTCATTGTGGATCCCCAAACCCAACTGGCTGGGATTTTATTGAGTCTTGTGAACATCACGTGACTGGCTAAGCTACTCACAACTCAACAGCTCTACAAACCTGTGAGCATACTCACCGGTGCATACATTACACCTGACTAAACCTCTCTACCTCTCTCTCCTCCTTTAAGACGCTCCTTAAAACCTACCTCTTTGCCCAAGCTTTTGTTCACCTGCCCTAATATCTCTTTATGTGGCCCGGTCTCAAATTTTGTTTGATGATGCTCCTGTGAAGTGCCTTGGGACACTTTACTATGGTAAAGGTGCTATATAAATGCACGTTTTTGTTGTTGTACATTGTAAAGAATTTCATAAAATCCCAACATGATGTCGGGAAATCTCTGTACACTTAAACGCAAGTTGTCTCTCGTTTCTCTGCTTTACCCTTCAAAGCCAGTTATTAAAGCTATCCAGGGAGCAGACTTGAGTCAGTGCCTTCAGATTGGAGCACTACGCGGAAAATCAGGCGAGACGGATTGCTGCCGGTAACACATCCCTCCTGATTTTCCATCCATTCTTTGTGTATGTGGGGGGGGGGAGGGGGGCGAGGGGGCATTGATATAAGAACATAAGAACATAAGAAATAGGAACAGGAATAGGCCATAAGGCCCCTCGAGCCTGCTCCGCCATTTAATAAAATCATGGCTGATCCAATCATGGACTCAGGTCCACTTCCCCGCCCGCTCCCCGTACCCCCTTATCGTTTAAGAAACTGTCTATTTCTGTCTTAAATTTATTCAATGACCCAGCTTCCACAGCTCTCTGAGGCAGCGAATTCCACAGATTTACAACCCTCTGAGAGAAGAAATTTCTTATCATCTCTGTTTTTAAATGGGCGGCCCCTTATTCTATCATGCCCTCTAGTTCTAGTCTTTTAAAAGACTAAAAGATATAAAAGTGGGGAGCTGAAAGAGAGTTGAATTTCCCGACTATCTTTTTAAAAATTTAATCACAGGACGTGGGCATCACTGGCAAGGCCGGCATTTATTGCCCATCTCTAATTGCCCTCGAGAAAGTGGTGGAGAGCCGCCATTTCAGAGGGCAGTTAAGGGTCAACTCCATTGCTGACTCTTGCTGCCAATTGCCGACTTAAAGTTCAGCATGTACCCCTTGTGACTTAACAAAAATTTTAAAGGAGCCCTAACAAATCAAATTAAAATTTTATTCCATGGGGTGATGATGCTCTCCAGTCCCACCACATATCGGCCAAGGTCTTTATCTAATTAACTGAATTTAAATTCCCCAGCTGCCGTGGTGGGATTTGAACTCGTGTCTACAGATCATTAATCCTAGTCCAGTAATATAACCACAATGCTACTGTACGCCTGGAATCTGATTGGTTCAATGTTTCTACCCTGAGTAACAACCTATCAGGAAGCTAAGACATGAGTGTACACTGACCCAATCAGAAAGCTCGAGCAGGAGGCGACGGACACAAATAAATGTACTAAATAATCTAAACGGTCTGAAGATAAATCGGTGATGTGTTCTAGAAAATGATTAAGCGTAAGAATGGGCAACGTGTACTTATACAAAATGGGCGGAAGCAACCAAGAAAAAGAGTCTGACCATCATTATCAATGTTGACTTGATCACACTCGTCGTCCTCAGTTATGATTGGGCAGGCAAAGAGTCCTCCAGTGCGGTTTGCGAGCTGATGTGATTGGGCACGGGCCTGAGGTGCTCCCACTAGAATCCTGCAAAGAAACAACAAAAAAGATTCTTAACGTGCCGCATGAACAAAGTGTAGGGCATAGCCAAGGATTAATGACGACCATAGCGAGGTCTATATGATTCTGCCACAGAGCAGCACCAGAATACAGATTAATGCTCAACTAAAGAAACATAGAAACATCGAAGATAGGTGCAGGAGTAGGCCATCCGGCCTTTCGAGCCTGCACCACCATTCAATAAGATCATGGCTAATCATTCCCTCAGTATCCCTTCCCTGCTTTCTCTCCATACCCCTTGATCCCTTTAGCTGCAAGGGCCATATCTAACTCCCTCTTGAATATATCCAATGCACTGGCATCAACAACTCGACATGCATAATGCTGCCATGAACAGGGCCGGACTAAGGGCCTGATGGGCCTGGGGCAAACTGAACCAAATGGGCCAATAGTTATGTTTGTTCATGTCCATTACATCATGTGTATAATTCTGATTCTGAGTATGGAAACATAGGCCAGTATATTCAACACTGAAAGTATATATTCTGTATCAAGTAGGTATATACTCTGGTTCTGGTAACATTGCAATACCAGATTCCGATACATATATGCAAATTTCTATCAATAACATGTGAAATAAAACAGGCAAGTACATATTCTGTTCTGTATATAGGTACATTAGTGTATATCGGTACTTCTGTATATATTTCTTCTGTATATCGGTACATTAGTGTATATAGGTCCTTCTGTATATAGGTACCTTAGTGTATATAGATACTTCTGTATATAGGTACATCAGTGTATATAGGTACTTCTATATATAGGTACAATAGTGTATATAGGGTAGTGTATATAGGTACTTCTGTCTATAGGCACATTAGTGTATATAGGTACTTCTGTCGATAGGTACATTAGTGTATATGGGTACTTCTGTATATAGGTATATCAGTGTATATAGGTACATTAGTGTATATAGGTACTTCAGTATATAGGGACTTCTGTATATAGTACTTCTGTATACAGGTACATTAGTGTATATAGGTACTTCAGTATATAGGTACATTAGTGTATATAGGTACTTCAGTATATAGGTACATTAGTGTATATAGGTACTTCAGTAAAAAGGTACACAAGTGTATATAGGGACTTCTGTATATAGGTACTTCTGTATACAGGTACATTAGTGTATATAGGTACTTCTGTATATAGGTATATCAGTGTATATAGGTACATTAGTGTATATAGGTACTTCAGTATATAGGGACTTCTGTATATAGGTACTTCTGTATACAGGTACATTAGTGTATATAGGTACTTCTGTATATAGGTACTTCTGTCGATAGGTACATTAGTGTATATGGGTGCTTCTGTATATAGGTATATCAGTGTATATAGGTACATTAGTGTATATAGGTACTTCAGTATATAGGGACTTCTGTATATAGGTACTTCTGTATACAGGTACATTAGTGTATATAGGTACTTCTGTATATAGGTACATTAGTGTATATAGGTACTTCAGTAAAAAGGTACACAAGTGTATATAGGGACTTCTGTATATAGGTACTTCTGTATACAGGTACATTAGTGTATATAGGTACTTCAGTATATAGGTACACAAGTGTATATAGATACTTCTGTATATAGGTACATTAATGTATATGGGTACTTCTGTATATGGGTATAAACAAGTGAATTTATGTTCCTCGGTCTTGTTTTTCCTCTCTTATTGTCTATTCTATTCAGTCTATTTGGGAGGCTTATATTTTTTCCCATATATTTATTTGGTGGGCCTGGGGCTGCAGGCCCATCCGCCCCGTGGTTAATCCCATGACCATGGACCAGTTGCAACTGGAATCTGGCACCCGACTCTTTCATGTACGTCTTCCAGTCTGCTTGGGGATCCCTTTCCAAGCCATCAGCCAATGTTGTACTGTAACAGGACACAGAGACCAAGGGCTGCAGAGGGGACTCAGCCACTGATTGCCCATCTATCCAGAGGGAAATCTCTCAGAGGCTCCTCTCATTCTCATCACCACCTCCCCAATCACAACCAGGCCCAGATCAGGACCTTGTCAGCCTTGGCTCAGTGGGTAGTACTCTTGCCTCTGAGTCAGAAGGTCGTGGGTTCAACTCCCACTCCAGGAACTTGAGCATATAAATCTAGGCTGACACTCCCAGTGCAGTGCTGAGGGAGCGCCGCACTGTCAGAAGTGCCGTCTTTCAGATGAGACGTTAAACCGAGGCCCCGTCTGCTCTCTCAGGTGGATGCAAAAGATCCCACTGCAATATTCTGAAGAAGAGCAGGGGAGTTCTCCCTGGTGTCCTGGTCAATATTTATCCCTCAACATCGCTTAATAAAAAGACCCACATAGTCTGGTCATTATCACATTGTTGTTTGTGGGAGCTTGCTGTGCTGTGCGCAAATTGCCTGCTGCGTTTCCCACATTACAACAGTGGCTACACTTCAAAAAGTACTTCATTGGCTGTAAAGTGCTTTGGGACGTCCGCTGGCCGTGAAAGGCGCTATATAAATGCCAGTGCTTCCTTTCTCATGAGCTTTACTATATTCTGCTCCATATTTTCTGGCGTGCACGGGGGATTGAGACAGGAAGAGTAGGGTATTAGCTCAGAACATCGTTAAAAAAAAAACACGGAGAGAGAGGTAGCGACGTGGAGAGGTTTAGGGAGGGAATTCCAGAGCTTGGGGCCCAGGCAGCCTGACGGCACGGCCACCAATAGTGGTGCCTTATAAAGCACCCTTCTCCTATCAAGACACTTATCCTGTCTCCACATCTTATCCCACACACCCTTGACATTTTATCTCCTTCTCCTTCCATTAGTGTAGAGGAGATTACTTGTGCCAGCCGTGGCTCAGTGGGTAGCACTCTCACCTCTGATTTCAGAAGGTTGAGGGTTCAAATCCCACACCAGAGACCTAAACACAAAATCTAAGCTGACACTCTAGTGCAGTGCTGAGGGAGTGCCACACTGTCGGAGATGCCATCTTTCAGATGAGACGTTAAACCGAGGCCCCGTCTCCCGTCTGCTCTCTCAGGTGGGTGTAAAAGATCCCACGGCACTATTTTGAAGAAGAGCAGGGGAGTTATCCCCGGTGTCCTGGGGTCAATATTTATCCCTCAACCAACATCACTAAAACAGATTATCTGGTCATTATCACATTGCTGTTTGTGGGAGCTTGCTGTGCACAAATTGGTTGCAGCGTTTCCCACATTATAACAGTGACTACACTCCCCCCCAAAAAAGTATTTAATTGGCTATAAAGCACTTTGGAAGTCCGGTGGTTGTGAAAGGCGCTATAGAAATGCAAGTCTTTTTTCCAATAATCTTGCCAAATGGATGACAGATCATGGCACAGTGCAAACAAACACAAGCTGTTCTGCATGACCAACAGCCTCCTCGTGTGTGCAGTCAATTCCCTGAGGCGTGATGCCAGTCACATTTTACCAACAGAAATGGAGGGAGCAGTGGGGGAGAGAGAGAGAGCAAGAAACAAAAATATCTGTTCTGTATCCATCAGGCAAACTCACAGATGGACAGGAATGAACGGCAGATCTGCGATGGACTGAATTGCTGTTTAATTTGAACACACACCACACTTATTTTATCCGGGTACTGAAATTCTCATTTGGCTCAAGTCTTATACAGGCACCGAGAGGTTCCAGCATATCATCGATTCATTTTTTTTTGCCTTCTCTGCTGAAGCCATTCAGCATCTCACCACAGTGGCCATTCTTCAGGCGTGAGCCTGGACTGGGAATGCCAACAAGTAATTTGAATGTGGCAGGTCACTCTAGCTGGGCCCACTCCTGTTGCCACCAGATGCCCAAAGACCATGCACAGTAGACACCTCAAGTCGCTGGAGAAATACCACCAACGATGTCTCCGCAAGATCCTGCAAATCCCCCGGGAGGACAGACGCACCAACGTTAGCGTCCTCGACTAGGCCAACATCCCCAGCATTGAAGCACTGACCACACTCAATCAACTCCGCTGGGCAGGCCACATTGTCCGCATGGCAGACACGAGACTCCCAAAGCAAGCGCTCTACTCGGAACTCCTTCACGGCAAACGAGCCAAAGGTGGGCAGAGGATAAAGTGCAACATCCCCACCGACACCTGGGAGTCCTTGGCCAAAGACCAGTCCGCACTAAGTGGAGGAAGTGCATCCGGGAGGGCGCTGAGCACCTCGAGTCTCATCGCCGAGAGCGTGCAGAAACCAAGCGCAGGCAGCGGAAAGAAACTAGTCCCACCCTCCCTTACCCTCAACGACTATCTATCCCACTTGTGACAGGGACTGTGGTTCTCGTATTGGACTGTTCAGTCACCTAAGGACTCATGTTAAGAGTGGAAGCAAGTCTTCCTCGATTCCGAGGGACTGCCTATGATGATGATGATGATGACACATGCACTTTCCGAGGTGGCGGGGGGTTGGGGCGTCACTGGATAGTGATGAAGAGCAGGTACCCTGGCTGAATTCCCCATCACCTCTGCCAGCCCATCATCGTGCCCTCACGAGCACCCTGCCTGAGATCAGCTGACTGAGCACAGACTGGGGATGAAGTCTGTGTTGTTCTTGGTCTGTATGGCTCAGTGGTGAGGCATTTATCCATCAGGGAAAGGGACCGATAAATTGGATCAGGATTAGACGGGTCGTGACTCCTTGATCAAACGTCATGAATGACAAGAGTGAGTGATTTAACAGTTTGGAATTCTATGCTTGGATCGGATCAGGTATGTGTTTATCTGCTGTTGACTGTACTGTAAACGCAGTTTAAGGACAAGTGTTTTGCTTCTTCTCTTTTGGCATTGCCCAGTCAGCTGTAGTACAGAGCCCCATTGTGCTGTTGGTATTTTAGGCAGTTTACTGTCCCTCGACTGTGTTAAAACTTTCTGCCTTATTTGGACAGCCTAGGGCCTTGAGCACAGTTGCTGCTATTTGAAGCACATTCCTGCAGAGTTCCTTTACCGTGACCAGGCCCTCACATTCATATCATCGTGGGCCGTGTTTTACTTTAGTGGGTGTTTGAATTGTCTTCATGTTCAATACGACAAATACAGCCCCGCTTTCCAAAGGCACAAAGCTAAACTGAACTGGTTTAACTTGACACAAAGCTGTTCCACCTGGAGTGCCCTCAGCCCCAGGTGTCGAAAAGCCCATTTTTCCCCTATCGCCATCTTTCCTGCAAAGCATTCTGGGTAGAATGATATCATGCTGGCCAACCTGTGCTCCATGGATGTCTTTCAGCTTTTTGGTGGCCCAAAAAAGTCATCGGAATCATTGATCATGATCCAAAATACTGGGCAACTTCAGCAAACAAAAATATAATGGCCCTGAAATTCCGATGTCCCGGGTCAGTAAGAAGTTCCCACGGACCCGGGAAGACATCAGCAAAGCCAGTTTCCAGTGCGCAATGCACATGCGCTGGAAACCGACATTTCCGATCTGTCAAGTTTTTGGTCTTGACAGATGACCGTATCTCGGGAGCGAGGACATTTGCAGGGTAAGATTTCCGATATTTACAAATATCTTGCCCTGCAAATGTCCTTTAAAATCCTGCGCCTGAAAAAGCAGGTGTATAGCCTGCTTTTACAGGCGCAAGTGGTTAAAAATACATATACAAATAAAAAATAAAGTTATAAAAGCACTTTTTATGTTTTAAACCCCCCCCACTACGGTAAGTTTATAAGTGTTGATAAAAAAAAAAAATTTTTAAGTCGTAAAACTTTTTTTTTATAACAACTTTAATTTAAATGCATGTTAATTGTGTACTTTATTTTCTATTTTTTATTGTTTTTTTAAGTGTTTGGAGTGGAAGTTCTCATTCATAGCAATAGGAGTTCAGTACTTACAGAACTCCTATTGCTATGAATGAGAAACTATACTGTACCTGATTGGCTGCTGTCACTGGATCGGCCTACGCACGTCCCCACGTGCATGTGTTGCGCGCGCAGTAATCTCTGGGCCTCAGGCTCGAAAGATCGGACAGTCGCAGCAGCAGCAGGTAAGTGCGTATCTTTTAGCTTTTTTTTTAGGTCGAACGGAATTTCAGGGCCATTAAAGAGCAGTCAACATGGATTTCAACCTTATTGAATTCTTTGACGAGTAACAGAAAGAGTAGACATGGGTATCGCAGTAGATGTAGTATATTTGGATTTTTAAAAGGTCTGAAATAGTGAGACAGATATTCTACTGGAGACGCCTGTGTAAACTCAAAGAACATTCTGTGGCAATCCCACCCAGAAACCCGGCTGAAATGTTTCAAAGTACGGAAGCCCATTTTTGTTCTGTGCCCTGCGGGCACACTTGAAGCTGTGATCCCCACTGGGACCACATCCCCTTTACATCAATCAGTGGCAGCACCCAATCTCACTGCCACCCCTGTCCGATTAGACACTGAAACACAACAGGATTTGGCGATCACTTGCTGGAGGATTTTGTATATGAGAAAACTATCGGAATGTTATTTTTTTTTTAATAAAAGATGTGGCTGACCCTAACCCTAACCCTGTTTTTTTTTTTTAAATCTGAATTTGAACAATTGTCAAATTATTTAAATGTAGTTATTTTTGAGCTGCAGACTTGCATCTTCTGGAGACTAAACAGGGCCCATCCAACTCCTTTTCTTTCAATCCCAAGCATTCTTTTTATGTCTGAGCAATATTTGAACTCAAGCCCCTGAGATGAAAGCAAGATATTCTCGCAGACTGTAGCTCAGGAAGGAAAATGTGTTTCAGTAAACTGGGAGACTAAAGCCTAAAATTAATGAGGCCACAGATCAGGACATACGACGTATCTTGCTGCTAACTGAGGCAGGAGAAGGGTTAAGTATCAGTTCAAGGTACTGGAACATAAAGAGCTCCGAATTTAGCAACCAGCAGCACCCTCAAGAGGTATCAGAAATAGTAACGTGTCCCCTGCTGCAACTCACTTGGTCCCAGTTACCTCTAATGTACTGTCTTAACCAAGGAGATTACCCACCTCGTCATAGTTACTGCGAACCACAGTAACTCAATGTGTCGCCGTTACATCCCCTGCGGTTCACTTATAACCCACCACTGTCTATTTGCAGAAAATAGGAAAGGAAGTAACCAGACTCAATCGGAGGCTACAGTGAAGGAGGAAAAAGGTTTCTCCAGCACTACTCATAATGGAGAGCGTGAGAGGAGAGAGAGAGAGGAGAGAGAGAGACAGATTGAGAGAGAGGAGAGAGAGAGGGAGAGAGGAGAGGGAGAGACAGACAGAGAGAGCGAGAGAGAGACAGACAGAGGAGAGAGAGGAGAGAGAAGAGGGAGAAACAGACAGAGAGCGAGGAGAGAGAGAGAGAGAGAGAGAGAGGAGAGGAAGAGACAGACAGATAGATAGGAGGGAGAGAGACAGACAGAGAGAGACATAGAGACAGAGGAGAGAGAGAGAGAGAGAGACATAGAGAGAGACATCGGGCCCAAGTTCCGAGCCATGCCTAGTACGGGCGCAGTCCCGACCTGGACGCCCGTTTTTCGCGCCACAAAGTGCGCCTAAAAAAAACCTCCAGATTCTCCACCTCCCTGCAGGTCCTCTGGCCCTTGGCGCAGCGCAGCAGGAGCTGTAGGGAGCGGAGCCAGCTCCCTGCGCTGAAAACAGTGCTGGGACCTCTGCACATGCGCGCTACAGTGGGCACGCAAGTGCAGTAGCTCCAGGCGCCCAAAACTGTGTGGGAGGGGCCCGAAGCACGCAGCCCCTAGCCCTGGCCGAATGGCCTCACTGGGGCTGCGTGAATAAGGCTCCTCCCACGGCCAGCTCCTGCTCCCCGCCCGACCAGACTCGACTCTTGCTTCCCGCCTCCGGACCGGACCCGACACCGACCTGACTCCCGCTTCCCCCCCCCCCCCCGCCCCCGGACCCGACCCGACCCCCCGGACTGGACACAACCCGACTCCCGCTCCCCCCCCCCCCCCCCGACTGGACCCGACCCGACTCCCGGTTCGCCCCCCCGCCCCCGCCTCCGGACCGGACCAGACACCGACCCCAACCCGACTCCCGCTCCCCCTCCCGCCCCTGGACTGGATCCGACCTGACCTCCCTCCCCCCGACCTGACCTCCCTCTCCCTCCCTCCCCCCGACCCGAACCGAACCGACCTCCCTCCCACCACCCCCCCCCCGACCCGACCCAATGCCACCTACCTGTAAATCTGGTGCTGGGGAGGGGCCCTGCCCGAAATCTCGGGCCCGGCCCATTCAGCCTCCCTCCCCCTTCTCCTTTCCCCGCCCCCCCAATCTCCTTCCCCCCATCTCCTTTCCCCCTCTCCCCCCCTTCTCCTCCATCCCTCCCCCTTCCCTCCCTCTGCTCCCCCCCTCTCTCCCTCTACCCTCCTCCTCCCCCTCCCCTCGCTGTCAGAAACACAGACACTGACAGACAGAGAATGAGAGACACACACAGACAGACAGACAGAGAGATAGAGACACTGACAGAGACACACTGGGGTTGGGGGGGGGCATCCCAGCACGCTGTTGGCGGGCTCCCGGTGCTGCAGTCGGTAAGTAGAAAATGTTTTATTTATTGATTTTTTAAAAAATTATTTCTTATTAATTTTTTTTGATTGATTTATTGGTTGATTTATTGATTTATTTATCATTTATTATTGATGATGGCTCTTTATTTGTAAAACTGAAGTGTTTAATGTTTGTAAACTTCCCTTTAAACCCCCCCCCCATTCCCTATGCCTGATTTGTAACCTACGCCTGATTTTCTAAAGTGTAGACAAGGTTTTTTCGAGCGTACAAAAATCTTCACTTACTCCATTCTAAGTTAGTTTGGAGTAAGTTTTCACTGACGAAACTTTGAAAACAGGCGTAAGTGGCTGGACACGACCCCTTTTGAAAAAGAAATTCTGTTCCAAAGTGAAACTGTTCTCGAACTGGAGCAAACTAAATGACGAGAATTCCGATTTTTAAGATACTCCGTTCTACACCAGTTGCTCCTAAAAATCAGGAGCAAATCATGTGGAAACTTGGGACCATAGAGAGAGGAGAGCGAGAGGGACAGAGAGAGAGCGAGAGAGAGAGAGAGAGAGGAGAGGGAGAGGGAGAGACAGAGACAGAGAGAGGAGAGAGAGACAGAGAGGAGAGAGAGGAGAGGGAGAGACAGACAGAGAGAGAGAGAACGAGAGCGAGAGGAGAGGGAGGAGGGAGAGGGGGAGAGAGAGAGACAGACAGAGAGAGAACCGCAGTCTGTGAACCGCAGCCTTGTTTGGTCCAGGTGCTTTCTGCAAATTTGTCCATTGTCTAGTTTGACAACAAACACCCTACTCCCTTCTTTAGCTATCACCGTGCCCGCGATCCACTTTGGACCATGTCCATAGTTTAGCACATACACAGGGTCATTCAGATCAATTTTCCGTGACACAGCGCCGCGACCATTGTTTACATTTTGTTGCTGCCGCCTGCTCTCTACCTGATCATGCAGGTTGGGATGAACCAGCGAGAGTCTGGTTTTAAGTGTCCTTTTCATAAGTAGCTCAGCCGGGGGCACTCCTGTGAGCGAGTGGGGTCTCGTGCAGTAGCTGAGCAGTACTCGGGACAGGCGGGTTTGGAGTGAGCCTTCTGTGACTCGTTTAAGGCTCTGTTTGATTGTTTGCACTGCCTGCTCTGCCTGCCCATTGGAGGCTGGTGTAAACGGGGCCGAGATGACATGTTTGATCCCATTGCGGGTCATGAATTCTTTAAATTCGGCACTGGTGAAACATGGCCTGTTGTCACTGACCATTATGTCAGGCAGGACGTGGGTGGCAAACATGGCCCTCAGGCTTTCAATGGTGGTGGTGCTTCCCGACATTATTTCACATTCAATCCATTTTGAAAAAGCATCCACCACCACCAGGAACATTTTACCGAGAAACGGGCCCGCATAGTCGACATGGATCCTCGACCATGGTCTGGAGGGCCAGGACCACAAACTTAGTGGTGCCTCTCTGGGCGCGTTGCTCAACTGAGCACACACGCTGCATTGCTGTACACAGGACTCTAAGTCAGAGTCGATACCGGGCCACCACACGTGGGATCTGGCTATTACTTTCATCATTACTATACCCGGGTGTGTGCTGTGGAGATCCGAGATGAACGTCTCCCTGCCCTTTTTTGGTAGCACTACGCAGTTACCCCACAACAGGCAGTCTGCCTGAATGGACAGCTCGTCCTTTCGCCGCTGGAACGGCTTGATTGACTCTTGCATTTCAACGGGGTTGTTGGCCTAGCTCCAATGCATAACAGTTTTTTTACTAGGGACAGCAGAGGATCTTGGCTGGTCCAAGTCCTAATCTGGCGGGCCGTGACAGGTGATTTATCATTTTCAAACGCTTCCATGACCATCAACAAGTCTGCGGGCTGCGCCACCATCAACAAGTTTGCAGGCTGTGCCATTTCCACCCCCGTGGTGGGCAATGGTAGCCGACTGAGAGCATCCGCACAGTTCTCGGTGCCTGGCCTGTGGCGGATGGTATAGTTATACGCTGATAGCGCGAGTGCCCACCTTTGTATGCGGGCTGAGGCATTAGTATTTATCCCCTTGTTTTCAGCGAACAGGGATGTGAGGGGCTTGTGATCGGTTTCCAACCCAAATTTGAGGCCAAACAGGTACTGATGCATTTTCTTTACCCCGAACAAACACGCTAATGCCTCTTTCTCAATCATGCTGTAGGCCCTCTCGGCCTTAGACAAGCTCCTGGAAGCATAGGCGACAGGTTGTAACTTTCCCGCAACATTAGCTTGTTGTGATACACACCCGACTCCGTACGACGACGCATCACATGCTAGGACAAGTCTTTTACACGGGTTATACAATACAAGCAGCTTGTTGGAGCATAAAATGTTTCTGGCTTTCTCAAAAGCAATTACTTGTTTGTTTTTCCCCAGACTCAGTTCTCACCTTTACGCAATAACACATTTAGGGGCTCTAAGAGGGTGCTTAACCCCGGTAGGAAGTTACCAAAATAGTTGAGGAGTCCCAGGAACGACCGCAGTTCCGTGACGTTCTGTGGCCTGGGCGCGTTCCTGATAGCCTCTGTCTTGGCGTCTGTGGGCCGAATGCCGTCCGCCGCGATCTTTCTCCCCAAAAAAGTCCACTTCTGTTGCCATGAAGACGCATTTCGACCTCTTCAGCCGCAGCCCTACGCGATCCAGTCACTGGAGGACCTCCTCCAGGTTTTGTAGGTGCTCGGCGGTGTCCCGACCCGTAACCAATATGTCGTCCTGAAAAACCACCGTGTGTGGTACCGACTTGAGTAGGCACTCCATGTTTCTCTGGAAGATCGCTGCAGCCGACCGAATTCCAAACGGGCATCTGTTGTAGATGAACAGTCCCTTGTGCATGTTGATGCAGGTGAGGCCCTTCGAAGACTCCTCCAACTCCTGCGTCATGTAGGCCGAAGTCAGGTCGAGCTTGGTGAACGTCTTGCCTCCTGCCAGCGTCGCAAATAGGTTGTCTGCCTTAGGTAGTGATATTTGGTCCTGTAGCGAGAAACGATTAATCACTTTATAATCACCGCAAATCCTGATCGTGCCATCACTTTTGAGTACTGGAACAATCGGGCTGGCCCACTCGCTGAATTTCACTGGGGAGATGATGCCCTCACGTTGCAGCCTGTCCAGCTTGATTTCCACTCTCTCCTTCATCATGTGAGGTACTGCTCGCGCCTTGTGGTGGATGGGTCGTGCCTCTGGGACCAAGTGGATTCGCACCTTCGCCCTGGAAAAGTTTCCAATGCCTGGCTCAAAAAGAGAAGGAAATTTGTTGAGAACCTGGGTACATGAGGCCTCATCGACATGTGATCGTGCTCGGATGTCATCCCAGTTCCAGCGGATTGTGCCCAGCCAGCTCCTTCCAAGCAGTGTGGGGCCATCGCCTGGGACAATCCAGAGTGGCAGTTCATGCACCGTGCCCTCGTAGGTGACCTTGACCATGGCGCTGCCCAGGACAGTGATAAACTCTTTGGTGTACGTTCTCAGTTTCGTGTGGATGGGGCTCAGGGCTGGTCTGAGTGCCTTGTTGCACCACAGTCTCTCAAACCTCTTTTTACTCATGATGGATTGGCTAGCGCCAGTGTCCAGTTCCATGGCTATGGGTAAGCCATTCAATTTTACATTTAGCATTATAGGTGGACATTTTGTCAAAAATGTGTGCACCCCGTGTACTTCAGCATCTGCCTCCTCTCTCTGAGGCTCGAAATTGCTTTGATCCACCATAGACCGGTCTTCCTCTGCCACGTGGTGGTTAGCAGGTTTTGCAGAGCTTGCAGCTCGTCTACAAGCTCGTTGGAGGTGTCCCATTGTTCCACAGCTCTTGCAAACATACCCTTTGAAGTGGTATGAATAGGCTGAATGGAAGCCTCCACAACGCCAACAAGATGTGAATTGCCTTGCATTCATCCTTTGTTGGGGACTCAGTCATCTGGGTCACCTGAGGCCTGCTGGCAGTTGCAGACTCGTGGTTTCTGCCCTGTACATTTCTGCTCGCAAACACAGTTCCAGTTAATTTATGAACGTTGCTGGCACTTGTGTGCTGAGAGATTTGTTTGGTGTTATCACTGGTGGACATAAACGCCTGTTCTATCGCAATGGCCTTACTGAGGGTCGGTGTCTCTACAGTCAAAAGTTTTCGTAGGATGGTCTCGTGGCCAATGCCCAGTACAAAAATGTCTCTGAGCTTCTGCTCCAGGTAGCCATCAAACTCACATTATCCTGCAAGTCACCTTAGCTCGGCAACGTAGCTCGCCACTTCCTGACCTTCAGATCGCTGGCACGTGTAGAACCGATACCTCGCCATCAGCACGCTCTCCCTCAGGTTAAGATGCTCCCGAACCAGTGTACACAGCTCCTCATATGACTTATCTGTGGGTTTCACCGGAGCCAGAAGATTCTTCATGAGGCTGTAGGTCAGTGCCCCGCAGACTGTGAGGAGGACCGCTCTCCTTTTTGCAGCGCTTCCTTCTCCGTCCAGCTCGTTGGCTACAAAGTACTGGTCTAGCCGTTCGACATCGGCTTCCCAGTCCTCACCCACCGAGAACTTCTCCAGGATGCCCACAGTTTGCTGCATCTTTGCATTGGATCGTATTCTCGTCGCCAGTTATTGTGTTCCTAACACAGATGAGACTGCACACAGGGAGGTTAAAGTAACAGTGACCTCAGTCTTTATTAAGACACTCCAGGGGGAGGAACAGGCCTTAGGGGATGGCTTATATACAGTGCTCCCAAGGGATGCTGGGATCCCTTGGAACTTCAGGGGATGCACTCCCTGGTGGAGGAACATGGGAGTGCATGCTTTACAGATACACAACAGAGGGGGAGAGAGGGAGAGAGAGAGGAGAGAGAGAGAGAGAGAGAGAGAGGAGAGAGAGAGAGACAGACAGACGGAGAGAGAGGAGAGACAGAGAGAGAGGGAGGAGCGAGGGAGAGACAGACAGAGAGAGGAGAGAGAGATAGAAAGAGAGAGAGAGGAGAGATTGAGAGAGCAAGACAGAGAGAGGAGAAAGAGGCAGAGAGAGAGGAGAGAGAGAGAGACAGACATAGAGAGAGGAGAGAGACAGACAGAAAGAGAGAGGGAAAGGGAGAGAGAGAGAGAGTGCGAGGAGAGAGAGAGACAGACATAGAGAGAGAGACAGAGAGAGAGACAGACAGAGAGAGGAGAGAGAGGCAGACATAGAGAGAAGAGAGAGAGAGACAGAGAGAGAGAGAGAGACAGAGAGAGAGGAGAGAGAGACAGACAGACAGAGGAGAGAGAGGCAGACATAGAGAGAGGAGAGAGACAGAGAGAGAGAGACAGAGAGAGAGAGAAGAGATAGAAAGAGAGAGGAGAGAGAGACAGAGAGAGGCAGACAGAGAGAGAGAGAGAGAGAGACAGAGAGAGAGAGACAGACAGAGAGAGGAGAGAGAGATAGAAAGAGAGAGAGGAGAGATTGAGAGAGAGAGAGAGAGAGAGACAGAGAGAGGAGAGAGAGGCAGACATACAGACAGAGAGAGGAGAGAGACAGAGAGAGACAGAGAGAGGAGAGCGAGGCAGACATAGAGAGAGGAGAGAGACAGAGAGAGGAGAGAGAGGCAGACATAGAGAGAGGAGAGAGACAGAGAGAGAGACAGAGAGACAGAGAGAGAGACAGAGCAAGGAGAGAGCGACAGACATAGAAAGAGAGACAGAGAGAGGAGAGAGAGACAGACAGAGAGAGGAGAGAGAGAGAGAGAGAGAGAGAGAGAGACAGACAGACAGAGAGAGAGAGACAGACATAGAGAGAGGAGAGAGAGAGAGACAGACTGACAGACAAAGAGAGAGAGAGAGAGCGAGAACCTCATGAAGGAGAAACCCTGGCCGATTTCCCTTCCCCCTCCCCTCCTCCCCTCCCTTTCTAGCTTGGGAGCACTGAGCCAATTGTATAGCCCTGATCAGCGAACTCAGTGTAGACTAGGGATTGAACGTGGGACTCTGCCTGATCTGTACAGCTCAGCAGCACAACATACTGAGCTATCAGGAGAGCTTTCCAATATGGATTTATGGAGAGTTTCAAATGTTCCCAAGTTATCCCACAGAACATTTGACCTGGGAATGGAGAAGGGAGCTGGGTCATTCAGGCTGACATTGTTTCACAGGGAGCTCTGTGCAATTTACAAGGTCAACATGGAGACAAGGTTTAAATTTAAGAGCTAAAGGCTAAAATATAGAAACCAGAGGAGACCTATCTGTTGTCAGGAGCCGTTTGGATATTTTGGAAGAGGGTATATCCTGGATTTTCCCTGTTGGAACTTGGAAGTATCTGATAGAAACCTTGGTCTATAGATGAAATGAACGACCTTGGATTCAGCATGTTAATGAATCTCCCCATGACATATTGTTTAACTCACACCTCTCCTCGACATCTTCAATGTTTAGTCATGTAAGGTGTTAAACCTGGTCTGCGTGCTGACAATATGCTTCTTAGAGAATGAGAAAAAAAATTGGGCAAAAAAAGGGTCACAGATCTATGAAGAACCCTCATTACCATGTGGAAATTCTTCCAAGGCATTTTGGCTCATTGCCTCATGACTTGCTAAGCTTCTGACTGGATTTCGCAGCTCGGGGAGAGAAAGATGCAAGGAGCGAGCTGAAATGTCTCAGAAGATTCTCCACTCAGCAGTGAAGACAAAAACAATGGAACGGACCAATATTGTAAGAACATTGATGAAGCTGTAAGAGAATTTCAATTCCATCAAAAAAACAAGTAGTATACAGCACTCTTGGAAAAAAAAAAGTCTTTTCAATTGCACTATCAGTTCCAGGTTGATTTATACTCCAATCCTTAGGGAATCTCCAGATTTGGTATGTCTCTCCCTAATCGCCGTCAAAATAGCTCCAAGTTTGATATCTGTGGTCACAGATATGGCTTAATCCACAGGGTGTGTCAATATACTGTGCACATCAATGGCTTCAGACCCATGTAAGGCTTCAACTTAATTTCTCCACAGAGAACTACCATCGGCATGAAGCCGAAGATGAGTCTGCAGCACCTTTAAACGCTTTGACGGCCTCCAGGCACTGAACCCTCAATGCACGGGAACGCACATATAAGGGATTATCAGGCCCTCGTCTGTTGTTCTCTAACTCAGTGAGGAACGCAGGTCTTTGGAATGCATGCTGAAGGTAAAATTAGCTTCAAAGTCAAGCTAATGCATGTGCATGCAAACACACTATAAAAGCGAGATAAACACATGCGGGAGAAACGTAATAGAAGGACTTGCTGATCAGGAGAGATGAAGTAGGGTGGGAGGAGACTCGTGTGGAACATAAACAGCGGCATGGACCCGTTGGGCCAAATGGCCGGTTTCTGTGCTGTAAATTCTACGTAATTCTCTGTAATATGTAATAATAGGCCCTTGTGCTGCGACAGAGTAGATAGAGAAGCTGGAAAGGAAAAGAAACAGTGGGCATCTCCTCACTGTTAACTGACTTTACAAATTGAGATGTAATTTTATCAGTTGGTGGAAAAAAAAATTAACGAGCAGCCTTATGACCGGCACGCAGCGAGATTTTGATTTGGCTGACAGCCACGTACCTCTGCTGGGAAAAATCTGCCGCAATTTGGAAGTTAGTATAATTTTCTGGAAAAGTGATTTATACACATGGCAGTGTTTAACTTGCTGCTGCGGGTGCGTGAGGTTGTTTAGTTAAACAAATAATAATCATCAGCCTCAGTTAAAAATCAACTGATATCCCGACTTTTGAAGCTGTCCACAGTCACTGCCTGCAAACTGGGTACAAATCTATCCCACTAAGCCTTAATGAACTGTAACTAACGACACCAATATATTTCATTCAAGCCCGATCATTTTCAAAGAAGCTTTGCTTTTCGCCACTTCTATTCCATTTGGCTTGATGATGCAGTTTCCGTTATGTTCGGCAAACACAGCAGCCAGTCTGTGCTCAGCAAAGTCCCACAAGACAACAAGGAGATAAGCACTCCCGTGAAACATCGGCTTGGATGCTCGGCTTGTTGCCGCCTCGGTTTTCGCGAAGCTCAGAGCTTTTTCGGGCGGATGGTCAGCTCCCAGCGCCCCGCCGGGGGGTGGCCGGGGCCGGGGAGTGGCCGGGGCCGGGGAGCGGAGCATTACCGCCTGGACGAGGCGAGCCGGTGTGCAACGCCCCTATTCGCGACACCGGTTGCATTTCTACCTCCCGCCCGACCCGGAGTGCGCTGTGCTGGGACTGCCTGTGAAATTGGGCACTCCGAGCTGTAGTGGCTGCAGTGAAGTAAACAATGTCGACCTTGGGTAAGTGTGATTGCTTTTTATTTTTTTTTTTTACGATTTAGTGGTGGCGTGAGGCATTTATTGGGAATGTTTTTGGTGTTTCCCCCCCTCCCAGGCCTCTCTTACAGCGCTCCCAGGCCGGCTGTTTAGATTTTCAGTTGCTTAGCCGGTCCAGCGCCCTAAGAGAGGTGTGTAACGCCTCCCTTAGCGCTCCGCCCCACACTCAGGGCCCAGCTGGTGAATTTTGCTGACTGAGGGGCAACCTTTGTCCAGGCGGTATTTTCCCTGCCGTCATTAACACCCGAAATCTTAAAAGCCGAAAATCTAGCCCGATGACTTCTGTGCTGCTGGAGATCCTGAGCATGAGGGAGAAGTCTTCTGTGACAGGAAGCCATCAAGGTTGAAGATGGAGATATTCTGCGGTTCACGTGAATACCATTGGGGATCGGCGAGTATTTATGCAGAACTGTCCCTCACATTGAATAGATGGAGTAGAATCCATGATAGCGCCCAATGAGTTGAAGGAGGACACTCGATAGGCTTCATGGTCTTTTCTTGTTCCATGCTTTATCTTCTAACACCATGGGATACATGTGTACAAATACTTTTGGGTGGAAATTCGTTACCGCCTATTTTGAGGCGTTAATCTAGGCGAAAAAGTTTGCACCTTCCCGCGAGAAAATTGTTGGAATCAGGAAAAGAGCTGACAGGGTCACTAAATCAGTCGTTACACACGTGACCTGGCGGGGTGGCGGGCGCTAACGAAAATGCTCGCGTTAACTTCTGGAATCCGTTGCGCATGCTCCGAAGTCTCATTTGAAATCCCGGGAAAAGCCGAGTCTTAACGGCGCGACACAGTAATGCACCCATTAAAGTTTTCAAACCCACTTGTTATCAAGCTGTACTGTTCTGTCTGTCTGTCTGCCGCTCTAAACTGGGAGGCTCACGCACCGTGCTGTGTGTAAACGTTGCACTGACTGTGGCCTCTGAGGGAAGCGCTTCCTCATCCCTTTAAGTGGCCGCCAGTTAACGACTCTGCAAACCTGGACCGTTTTTCCAGACGGTGTTCTTGGCGGGCACTCAATGAGGCGGCCGCACCGAATTTACCGACCGGGGCACAAGCGTGGGCGTTGCACCAGGAATGACGCCATGATCAGAGCGATCGTCAGCAGCCAGGCGCTAGCGTTTCGCGTCCTAGTTAGCCCTCAAATGAATTTTCCGGTGGGGCGCGAAAAGTTGCGCGCCCGGTCGGTAAGCTATTACGCTCGCTTTAACGCCCCTCCTGGCCACTAACTGAGACCGCTAAACAAGCGAATTTCCACCCCCTTTGTGTTTGCCCTCCAGTTATTTAATACCTCTGCTAAAATAACTGAGAGAATGTCAGCTGAATGGGCTAAGTATTTATACACTAATGTCTCACAGCATACTTTCAGGGCCTCTGTCCCTGACGGTTGTTGTTTTCTAACTTCACCCTCTTCCCTTGGGGAACGGTGTGAAGTAGCGGAAGGGTTCGGAGGCTGATTAACGGTCTGACGAGAACACTCCTTCCATGGCTGCAACTATCTTTATAACCACCTGATATTGGGGTTAGTCCGATGTAGCACAACCCACACGAGGAGAGGCGCGGGGGACACCCATAACCACCAGTATCTCGCTGGATGCCAACCTAGAATTCAGAGCTGGTACTCCGGGTTCCACTTGATGGGACTGTCTGGAGTGGGGATCAAACCCTGCACCTTCTGACTCACAGGGGGGAGTGCTACCGCTAAGCCAAAGGTAATTGTCATGTATGTACTTTTGGGATCACTAGCCGTCACTATTGGAGGCCATTGGGCTGCACGCACGTGTGTGCAGCCCAAGTATAAAAGGCCAGCCATTTTGTACATTAATCACTTTGGGCCTTAATAAAGCAGAGCCAAGGTCATACCTCTTGGAGTTAAACAGTACTCAGTCTAACAGTTATTGTATACACAACATTTGGTGACGAGACAACAATAACCTTTGTATAAAAAAATGAGCACAATTGGATTGTTGGAGCGATTTGTGGAAGGAGAAGATTGGGCAGACTTTGTGAGCCATTTGAACCAGTTCTTTGTGGCCAACAAAATGGAGGAGGTCGGGACGCAGATCGGCGCCAGGCGGTGTTCCTCACGGTTTGCGGTCCAAACATTTCTGGTCTGATAAAGAATCTACTCCTGCCTGTGAGTCCAACAGAGAAGACGTATGAAGAATTGTGTACACTGGTTCAGGACCACCTTAAGCCAGACGAAGGCATCATCATCTCGAGATACAGATTTTACACGCACGTTCGCTCAGAGGGCCAGAATGCGGCGGAATTCGTTGCCGACCTGAGACATCTAGCGGGACCGTGTAAGTTCGGGGCTGTGTTGGCAGACATGCTGCAGGACTTCTTTGTAATCAGCATCAACCACGAGGTGATCCTGCGTAAACTACTGGCGGTGGAGACATTGGACTTGAACAGGGCCATCACGATCGCTCAGTCATGCATGATGACGGATAGAAGTCTAAAGCAGATATCAGTGAAAAATCGAAACTCGGAAGTACTGTAAATATGATTGATTCGGCGTTCGGTAGAGTGGCACATGGCAGGGCCTACCCGACTGCTTACGTGAAACCTGTGGCTGCCCAAAGTCCGCCAGCGGGAATGTATCCGACTTCTCCGTGTTGGAGTTGTGGGGGAAATCACCGGCACCAGCAGTGCCGATTTAAGCAATATAGTTGCAAAGACTGTCTGAGAGTGGGGCATCTCCAGCGCAAGTGTCCGCAGATGAGCAAGCGAGCTGCGACACACCACGTGGAGGATGATGATCAGTCTAGCACAGATCCGGATACGCAATCCGAGATACCAGAGGAGGAAGTATATGGACTGTACTCGTTCCTAACTAAGAGCAAACCGATAATGATCAACGTGAAATTTAATGGGGTGCAGGTATCGATGGAACTGGACACGGGGATGAGTCAATCGATAATGAGCCAGAGGGCATTCGACAAGCTGTGTGATAATAAGACTGTGAAGCCCAGGCTGAGTCCAGTCAATGCCAAGTTGCGCACGTACACCAAAGAACTCATAGCGGTGATTAGCAGTGCCACAATTAAAGTGTCGTATGACGGTGCAGTGCACGAGTTACCGCTATGAATTGTCCCAGGCAAAGGCACAACGCTGTTCGGCAGGAACTGGCTTGAAAAAATCAGATGCGAATGGAACGACATCAAGGCGTTGTCGTCAGAAGAAGACACATGAGCCCAAGTACTGAGCAAGTTCCCCTCGCTGTTCGAACTAGGCATCAGCAACTTCACGGGAGCCAAGCTGCAGATCCACATGGACTCAGATGCAAGACCCATCCATCATAAAGCTCGGGCAGTTCCGTATATGATGAGGGAGAAGGTCGAAATCGAACTGGACAGACTCCAGCGTGAAGGGATCATATCACCGGTTGAATTTAATGAATGGGCCAGCCCCATTGTTCCCGTGTTGAAAAGTGATGGCAAAGTCAGAATCTGTGGAGACCAGGGTTTCAAAACAGAATCAGTACCCTTTACCGAAAGCCGATGACTTGTTTGCAACGCGAGCCGGGGGCAAGTCGTTCACCTAACTGGACTTGACGTCGGTCGACATGACACAGGAGCTGATCGAGATGTCGAAGAGACTTACGTGCATTAACACACATAAAGGACTGTTTATTTATCACAGGTGCTCTTTTGGAATTCGCTTGGCTGCAGCTATATTTCAGAGGAACATGGAGAGTCTACTAAAGTCCGTTCCCAGAACCGTCGTGTTCCAAGATAACATCCTGATCACAGGTCGTGACTCCGAGGAACATCTGAACAACCTGGAAGAGGTTCTACATCGTCTGGACAAAATGGGACTCAGACTGAAATGCTCGAAGTGCGTCTTCATGGCACCAGAGGTCGAATTCCTGCGGAGGAAAATTGCTGCTGACGGCATCAGGCCCACGGACGCGAAAACCAAGGCCATCAAGAATGCACCCAAGCCGCAGAATGTGACGGAGCTGCATTTGTTCCTGGGTCTACTCAACTACTTCGGTAACTTCCGACCTAAATTGAGCAACTTATTAGAACCACGGCACATGCTGCTAAGAAAAGGCGGCAACTGGGTGTGGAGTGCGTCTCAAGACAGAGCTTTTGAGAAAGCCGCTAATCTGCTTTGCTCTAACAAGCTGCTGGTACATTATGACCCATGTAAACGTTTAATATTGGCCTGTGATGCTTGGTCATATGGAATTGGTTGCGTACTCCAACAAGCTAATGAGTCGGGTAAACTTCAACCAGTCGCTTATGCTTCAAAAAGTTTGACTAAAGCGGAAAGAGCCTACAGCATGGTAGAGAAAGAAGCACTAGCCTGTGTGTATGGGGTTAAAAAGATGCATCAGTACCTGTTTGGTCTTCGGTTTGAACTGGAGACAGATCACAAGCCGCTCATTTCACTGTTTTCCGAAAACAAAGGTATCAATACCAATGCTTCATCCCGCATCCAGAGGTGGGTGCTGACATTATCCGCTTATGATTATGTCATTCGCCATCGACCTGGCACCGAGAATTGTGCCGATGCTTTGAGCCGTCTGCCGTTGCCCACACCGGAGGTGGAAACGCCACAACCGGCGGACCTATTGTTAGTTATGGATGCTTTTGAGAGTGAAGGAACCCCTGTCACGGCTCAACAAGTTAAGACCTGGACCAGCCAGGACCCGATTTTATGGTGGTGAAGAGCTGCATCCTCAAAGGTGCCATACCCAAGCAAATGTGCGAGGAGACCAAACCTTACATTCAGCACAAAGACGAATTGTCTATTCAGTTGGATTGTATACTGTGGGGCAATCGTGTTGTTATGCCCAAGAAAGGGAGAGAGAAATTTGTACGTGAGCTACATAGCACACATCCCAGCATTGTAATGATGAAAGCCATCGCCAGATCTCATGTATGGTGGCTGGGAATTGACTCTGAGCTGGAATCATGTGTGCATCAGTGCAACACTTGCATACAGCTCAGCAAAGCACCAGCGGAATCGCCGCTGAGTCTGTGGTCGTGGCCGTCCAAACCATGGTCCAGGATCCACATAGACTTTGCAGGTCCCTTCCTGGGAAAGATGATTTTAGTTGTGGTGGATGCATATTCGAAGTGGATAGAGTGAATAATGTCACCCAGTACATCCACAGCTACCATTGAGAATCTCCATGTCATGTTCGCGCCACATGGTCTGCCTGACATCATTGTTAGCGACAACGGATCGTGCTTCACCAGTCAGGAGTTTCAAGACTTCATGAAACTCAATGGTATCAAATATGTAAGGTCAGCGCCATTCAAACCTGCATCCAATGGGCAAGCAAAATGTGCTGTCCAAATCATAAAGCAGAGTATGAAGCGAGTAACCCAAGGGTCACTGCAGACCTGCCTGTCATGCATACTGCTTAGTTACAGGACAAGACCACACACACTTACTGGGGTCTTGCCTGCTGAACTAATGATGGGGAGGTCATAAGACCAAGCCATCTCTTGTACACCCTGACTTGAATAATCATGTTGAAAATAGAAGACAAATTCAGCAAGGGTATCATGATCGCGCAGCTGTCTCATGCGATATTTCTGTAAATGATCCTGTATATGTTCTGAATTATGGTCAGGGTCCCAAGTGGATCACTGGTACTGTCATGGCCAAGGACGGCAACAGAATATTTATTGTCAAGCTCAAAAATGGGCAAACATGCAGGAAACATATGGATCAGACAAAGCTGCGGCACACAGACGAACCGGAACAGTCGGAGGAAGAGACAATCGACGACCAACCAACCTACCCCCAGTCATCGGAGGACTCAGTGGTCATCAGCGAATCGGGACTTTCAATCACTAACATGTTCAATGAAAATGGACTTACAATCCCTGACATGGCCATTGCCACTCCCACCAGGTCAGCCACCCAGCCACCAGTCACAACAGTCTCTGAACACTCACCCAAGGCTGGAGTTGAACTGCGACGGTCAACCCGGGAGCGTAAAACACCGGACCGTCTCAATTTGTAAAAGACTGAGTTAATATCTCAGAGGGGAGTATTGTCATGTATGTGCTTTTGGGATCACTAGCCACTAGATGGCATCACTGTTGGAGGCCATTGGGCTGCACGCACGTGTGGGCACACAGTAATATAGGCTTAAATCATCAGCTGGCACCATCGAACTTTGTTGGGTTCGATTACCAGAATTCGGAATCAGTCAATTGAATTTGGAAAAGTGGTTTTGGGCTCCTCCAGTCGTATAGGTGGTCTTGAGAACCAGCACCTCACCGACCTTAGTTTTACCTGTCCACACAAACAAGTTTAGAAGGAAGTAGATAGAGAGAAACTATTTCTTCTGTTGGAAGAGTCCAGAACAAATAAGAACATAATCGGTGCAGAGGGACCGGGGGGGTCCTGAATCCCAAAAGGTTAGTTTGCAGGTGCAGCAGGTAATCAGGAAGGCAAATGGAATGTTGGCCTTCATTGCGAGAGAGCTGGAGTACAAAAGCAGGGAGGTCCTGCTGTAACTGTACAGGGTATTGGTGAGGCCACACCTGGAGTACTGCGTGCAGTTTTGGTCACCTTACTTAAGGAAGGATATACTAGCTTTGGAGGGGGTACAGAGACGATTCACTAGGCTGATTCCGGAGATGAGGGGGTTACCTTATGATGATAGATTGAGTAGACTGGGTCTTTACTCGTTGGAGTTCAGAAGGATGAGGGGTGATCTTATAGAAACATTTAAAATAATGAAAGGGATAGACAAGATAGAGACAGAGAGGTTTTTTCCACTGGTCGGGGAGACTAGAACTAGGGGGCACAGCCTCAAAATACGGGGGAGCCAATTTAAAACCGAGTTGAGAAGGAATTTCTTCTCCCAGAGGGTTGTGAATCTATGGAATTCTCTGCCCAAGGAAGCAGTTGAGACTAGCTCATTGAATGTATTCAAGTCACAGATAGATAGATTTTTAACCAATAAGGGAATTAAGGGTTATGGGGAGCGGGCGGGTAAGTGGAGCGGAATCCACGGCCAGATCAGCCATGATCTTGTTGAATGGCGGAGCAGGCTCGAGGGGCTAGATGGCCTACTCCTGTTCCTAATTCTTATGTTCTTATGTTGTTATGTAATAACATAAGAAATAGGAGCAGGAGTAGACCATACGGCCCCTCGAGCCTGCTCCGCCATTTAATACGATCATGGCTGATCCGATCATGGGCTCAGCTCCACTTACCCGCCCGCTCCCCATAACCCCTTATCGTTTAAGAAAGAACAAGGGGGCATAAGCTTAAGATTAGAGCCAGGCCGTTCAGGGGTGATGTCAATTAGCACTTCTTCACAAAAAGGGTAGTGGGAATCTTGAACTCTCTCTCTCAAAAAGCTGTCGAGGCTGGGGGTTAATTAAAAATGTCAAAACTGCGTTTGATGGATTTTTGTTCGGTAAGGATGTTAAGAGTTACGGAACCAAGGCAGGTAAATGAAGTTAAGATACAGATCAGCCATGATCTCATTGAATGTCGGGGCAGGCTCGAGGGGCTGAATGGCCTCCTCCTGTTTCTATGTTCCCAACACCATATTTTCTAAACTTTCATTTGCAGTGGGTGTGAACTAGATGATTCGTGGAACGGGGAGAGTCCGGCACATGGTAAAGGGCGGGGTGGCCAGAGCTCGGAAATTATCGGCCAGCAGGTTTGGAACTCACCGTAGAGAACGCCATCAGGTCACACTGGCATACGACCTCCAAAGTAGGCATTAGTTACACTGGCATAATTTCAGCACTCAAGATTCAGCTGGGTAATATTGTCCAACTATATCTGGATTGCAAATAAATTCTGAATCAACCTAACCTCCGTGCACTGGCTGTACATAAGAACATAAGAAATAGGAGCAGGAGTCGGCCATTTGGCCCCTCGAGCCTGCTCCACCATTCAATAAGATTGTGGCTGATCTGATCCTGGCCTCAACTCCACTTCCCTGCCCGCTCCCCATAACCCTTGATTCCCTTATCGCTCAAAAATCTGTATCTCCACCTTAAATATATTCAATGACCCAGCCTCCACAGCTCTCTAGGGCAGAGAAGTCCACAGATTTATGACCTTCAGAGAAGAAATTCCTCCTCATCTCCATTTTAAATGGGCGATCCCTTATTCTGAAACTATGCCCCCTAGTTCTCGATTCCCCCAGGAGGGGAAACATCCTCTCTGCATCTACCCTGTCAAGCCCCCTCAGAATCTTACACGTTTCGATAAGATCACCTCTCAGTCTTCTAAACTCCAATGAGTAGAGGCCCAACCTGCTCATAAGTCAACCCCTTCATCTCAGGAATCAACCTCGTGAACCTTCTCTGCACTGCCTCCAATGCAAGTAAATTCTTCCTTAAATAAGGAGACCAAAACTGTATGCAGTACTCCAGGTATGTTCTGCCATTCCCGTCTCTACCCAATGGAGCAAAAAGTCATTTGTTTGTTCAATACAGTGCCAAAGGGCCATGAGAGAAGGTCATGCAACTGGGAGGACGGAATGTGTCGCCTTTGATGCTTCATCCAGTGACTGAGTCTCATCGCCGAGAGCGTGCAGAAATCAAGCGCAGGCAGCGGAAAGAGTGTGCGGCAAACCAGTCCCACCCACCATTTTCCTCAACGACCATCTGTCCCACCTGTGACAGGGACTGTGGCTCTCGTATTGGACTGTTCAGCCACCTAAGGACTCACATCAGGAGTGGAAGCAAGTCTCCCTCGATTCCGAGGGACTGCCTATGATGATGATTCAGTGAACATCCATGCTGAGTAAATTATACACCACTACGGAGAAATAATGCAGGTAAGTGACATTCTCGGAAGTAGTGAGCTCAGGAAATAAATGGAGTGCTGTGGGTGTAATTGCGGAGCAGAAATGGATGCGTTAAATCAGGAACCTTGTGTGGCTGTTGTCTTGCAATTTACCACTCTTGAAGAAGTGCATGTTACGGCGAAACTTATTTCTTTACGCTTAATTTGACGGGAAAAATGTGCCATTTCAAAACAAACCCGTCTTACAGGTGGAGTTCAGGACTGGGCGACAGTGCAGCATGATAACGTCATGGTTTATTCGAGGTGGGTTTCGACGATCCAACTTACACGCGAGGGTAAATGGTACGGGCCCTTGCTCAACAGGAGCATCGATCAGACAACCAGTGCTCCTAATTTTGCGGCAATCCATTTTTAAAATGGGAACACCGCCAATCAGGTTCAGCGACCTGCCTCCCTCTCATCGTTGCACCCTTTATTTTAGTTGAAGTGCGATCACTTCTAGATCATTTCTGCGCCACCATTAGCTGTAGCAAAGGTCAGGCAAGGTGGGAGAGGGCCCATAATGAGAGTCGTGAACAAGTATCAGCTGAATCAGAACGTTGTGGAGTTCAAGTTCCAGTTCAGAGACTTGAGCACATAAATCTAGCCTTTTACATGTATTTTGGGGTTTGCTTGTGGGCCAGGAGGAGCTGAAGTGCTCTGCTGGGCCTCATAAGGAAGGCTTTGGCCTCGCTTACCCTGGGCTTCGCCCCTCATCCCTTACCTGATCACCTTTGCCCCCGACCCCCGACCCCTCACCCGTTCAGCTTTGCCCCCAGCCTCCAACCCCCCACCCCCACCCCCGCCCAAACACCCCTCACCTGACTGCGGGGACCAATCCCGCGGGTCCCTGGCCTGCAATTTTTCCACTCCCAGCCGCCGGCCAGGTACTGCATCTGGCCGGATTCGGGCGGGACTCCGACTAAATTTAAGGTAATGAGGCCCGACTGTTCCGATCGGCCAGTCCTCCTCGGCACTAGTCTCCCCGGGTGTGCCACCCACTTTAGGGCTCACACGCACCGTACCCGTCTCCCCTTTAAAATCAGGGCTGATGAGTGATAATAATAATGGACGTAGGTCTTGGTCAGCTCAGAGTACAGGCGCTGGCTGAGTCGGGTCAATTTATTTTGAAAGAGGATGGTGGAGTTAGCAAATTAGCGTGCAAATCCTTTTTCGGAAACGTAAGAACATAAGAAATAGGAGCAGGAGTAGGCCATTTGGCCCCTCGAACCTGCTCCGCCATTTAATACGATCACGGCTGATCTGATCATGGACTCAGCTCCACTTCCCTGCCCGCTCCCCATAACCCCTTATTCCCAGCTGAACTAGGGTGAAAAACAGAAAGTGTGAGCCAAAATGTCCTGAGATAATCCCACTTCGACAAGTGACAGACACAAAGAGAAACACACACACATCAATTACTGGGACAAACTATCCCAGCATGTTCAGAAAAGGGTACACTGTATGGCAACATATACAACAACAGCTTGCATTCATATAGCAGTTTTAACCTCGAAAAACGTCCCAAGGCACTCCACAGAAGCATACTCAGGCAAAAATCAACATCAAGCCAAAGAAGGAGATATTAGTAGGGGTGACTAAAAGCTTGGGCACAGAGGTGGGTTTTAAGCAGGGTCCCAAAGGAGACTCGGCGCGGACATGACAGGCTGAAATGGCCTCCTTACGTGCTATAAATTCCTAATGATTCGAAGAGAGGTGCTCCCAAATACATCTGCCAGTGAGAACGATTAGTGTTTGGACCAGGAGTTAATGATGTGACATTTTTGATTTGGTACAAATTTGGTATAAGTAGACCAGTACAGGTAAGAGTGCAGCAGCAATCCAGGGCTTTCAGGCTCGGTGCATTCTAATATGTGATAACTGAAGAGGTCAGTGATGAGGATAGGCCAACCCTGCAGAGAATTATCCTGAATCAGAGCTGAAAGTGGACAATCGGTGAGCTTGGTGCTGAGCGAGCACAGGACACGTCAGGAATCGGAGCAGAGGACACAACAACAACTTGCATTGATATAGCATCTTGAACATCCCGCAGTACTTCAACAGGAGCGTTAGGAAACAAACGTTGACACATTGCCAACCCGAGCCTCAAGAGATGCATTAGTCTAAACGGGAAAACTCATGAAGCTAAACACCAATGAAACAGGATTAGGAAGGGACAGCGCTTGGTGGCACTTATAATCTGGAAGTTAAAGATGCTTGGCCTCTATTGACAACTTAGTACTCACCAGAAAATACCACTCAGACTCGAATCAGCTGTCCTTTTCCAGTTTTTCATGTGATTAACTGAACTCATTGGAATTTCATGGTGAGCTGTCATTTTTGAAATGTTTCAAATACCGAACATTAATTTGTTTTACAGTGGGGAGCCAAACACATCACGCCACATTTTCCATGTGTAAACTAATTGGACTGCAGTGATCCATGGGGAGTAAAGGCACCCAGTCAATCGGCTGAGTGCAGGAACTGTGTCACGGTAAAGCTATTTTACCCTAGTGCCATTCACCTCGTGCAAAGAGCACAAGTGGAAGGATACGGATGGAAATGCAAAGATCTGTTAATGATAATAAGGGAGCTTCTGCTGTGCTCCAAAATGGTATCATCATCATCATAGGCAGTCCCCCAGAATCGAGGAAGACTTGCTTCCACTCCCAAAGTGAGTCCTTTGGTGGCTGAACAGTCCGATACGAGAGCCACAGACCCTGTTACAGGTGGGACAGACATTCGTCGGGGGAAGTGGGGGGTGGGGCTGGTTTGTCGCACGCTCCTTCCGCTGCCTGCGCTTGACCTTGTCACGCTCTTTGCGTTGAGACTCGAAGAGCTCAACGCCCTCCCGGATGCACTTTCTCCACCTCGGGCGGTCTTCGGCCAGGGACTCCCAGGTGTCAGTGGTGATGGCGCACTTTATCAGGGAGGCTTTGAGGGTGTCCCTGTAACGTTTCCGCTGCCCACCTTTGGCTCGTTTGCCGTGAAGGAGTTCTGCATAGAGCATTTGCTTAGGGAGTCTCGTGTCTGGCATGCGAACGATGTGGCCTGCCCAGCAAAGCTGATCGAGTGTGGTCAGTGCTTCAATACTGGGGATGTTGGCCTGGTCGAGGACACTGATGTTGGTGCGCCTGTCCTCCCAGGGGATTTGCAGGATCTTGCGGAGACATCGTTGGTGATATACCTCCAGCGAATTGAGGTGTCTTCTGTACATGGTCCATGTCTCTGAGCCATACAGGAGGGTGGGTATCACTACAGCCCTGTAGACCACAAGCTTGGTGGCAGATTTGAGGGCCTGGTCTTTGAACACTCTTTTCCTCAGACTGCACTGGCGCACTGGAGGCGATATTGAATCTCCGCATCAATGTCTGCCTTTGTTGATAAGAGGCTCCCGAGAAAATGGTAAGTGTATACAAAGAACATTTAAAGATAGATTTCATGATGGATGCACCACTATGACATGAGAATGGTGATTCCTCACTTCGAGTGGAGAGCTGTGATCACAACAAGTGAAAGTCAGAGAACCGGGGTGAGAATGTTTCAGCCCCATCTCTGGTTCATTTCCTGAGCACCGAACCGGAAGCTTACCGAGATCTCAAGGTCAAGGTGGACACTCTCAAAGGTATGGGGAGGTGGGACTTGTCCACGAGAAATATCAAGGCTGCAAGAGGGGAAATAATCAAGAGTAAGAGTAGAAAAAGTGTAACACCCCACTTAGGGAATTGCTAAGAATTGCTGAGAAGAGACAAGCACTGGCCCACAGGAACAAGGTACTCCTCTGGGCCAGTGGAAGAGCTATTCTTGGGCTGCTGATGAATGTCGCATAGCAACATTAAAGGTGGCCAGCGAGCAGGTCATCCTCTTGACTATGGGAGTGGACATCCCAGTAAAACCAATGGGGGCTGGTGAGAAAATAAATCCCATTATGGCGATTGCCAAAGTCAGAATCATAAGCTGCAAAGGCATAATCAATTTCCTGCACACACGTACCGATGAAAGTATCAAAACAAAATTGCTGTAATAATATTTAGCATTATTTCAGTGGTGCACAAAACACTTGGCACCATTTTAGGCTGCCATTTTGGAACTGGGTGGAAAACAACAGGAACCCCAAACTAACATGGTGGGTCATGCAACTCCATCGAATGTACAGCACAGAAACAAAAAATTCAGCCCAACTAGTCCGTGCCGGTGTTTATGCTCCACACGAGCCTCCTCCCACCCCATCAACATATCCTTCTATTCCTTTGTCCCTCACGTGTTCTATACGTTTCAATGAGATCCCCTCTCAATCTTCTAAGTTCTAGTGAATACAGGCCTAGTCGACCCACTCTCTCCTCATACGACAGTCCTGCCATCCCAGGAATCAGTCTGGTGAACCTTCGCTGCACTCCCTCAATAGCAAGTATATCCTTTCTTAGGTAAGGAGACCAAAACTGCACTGCCGATGATGATGATGATGATGGAGAGCCTCGCCTCGTGTTTCTTGCCTTCTCTCCCCCACCCCCCTCCACACAAACACACACACACACACACACACACAGGTATCCCTGGGGGTCGGGGGGCATTTCCCTCAGTCCAGGGGAAGGAAGGGCAGCACAGTGCTTCTGTGTCACTGGACTAGTAATCCTGCTGCCCAGGGGCAGCACGGGCCAGCCCACACCGTGCGATTATATGTGCGCGCTAGGTCCGTGCAGCAGAGCTGCTCTCCAGTCTGTAGGCACCTTTAGTAATGACTCCATGAGGCAGGGTATGGTACTTAAACTGTGCAGACCGACAGTCCTTTATTAGCAACTCCTGAGTGCTGACAACAAGCTGTGTGTTCCTTTTTATACTGGGTTACCTGCCTTGGGCAGGCAACTCCTGGGTCTCCAGCAACACCACCCTCTAGTGTACCGGTAAGGTGTGTGCAGTACAAGGGTACATTCAATGTTGCATGACAGTGTTACAGACATCACACAGTGAACAAGCATGCCCACACAACAATACTCCCCCCTGAGCATTTTTCATATCCTAGTTGTCATGACCAGGGGAGGTGATCAGTGGTGGGCTATGGGAGGTTGTGGTGTGGGTTGTGTGGTTGCCATGTGTGACCCCTGTGCTTGAGGTTGGCCTCGTACGTTTTCCCTCCCTCACACACAGACCAAGTGGGATCCCTCGGGGAGGTAGCCACGGCAGCAGTGGGTGTTGTGTATACACTGATGTGGGTAATTGTGGGGTGGTGGGCAGGGCCACAAGACTGGGTGGGCTCCTTGTCCACCAATGGGGATGAGGGTCAGGTCATCCCAGGGTTTGCCAGGGAAGGTGGAGGGTATTGGCCTCATGCTTCTGGTGTTGGCCCTGGTGGCCAGGGGTTGTAGGGCTGGTCTGGTGCAGGTTGCCATTCGTGGTGGCTGGGCTGCCCATTGACCACTGTCCCTGTAGTGGGTCTGCTCCCACTGCCTGTGTGTGTGTCCTGCAAGAACATAAGAATTAGGAACAGGAGTAGGCCATCTAGACCCTCGAGCCTGCTCCGCCATTCAAAAAGATCATGGCTGATCTGGCCGTGGACTCAGCTCCACTTACCCGCCTGCTCCCCATAACCCTTAATTCCCTGATTGGTTAAAAATCTATCTATCTGTGATTTGAATACATTCAATGAGCTAGCCTCAACTGCTTCCCTGGGCAGAGAATTCCACAGATTCACAACCCTCTGGGAGAAGAAATTCCTTCTCAACTCGGTTTTAAATTGGCTCCCCCGTATTTTGAGGCTGTGCCCCCTAGTTCTAGTCTCCCCGACCAGTGGAAACAACCTCTCTGCCTCTATCTTGTCTATCCCTTTCATTATTTTAAATGTTTCTATAAGATCACCCCTCATCCTTCTGAACTCCAACGAGTAAAGACCCAGTCTACTCAATCTATCATCATAAGGTAACCCCCTCATCTCCAGAATCAGCCTAGTGAATCGTCTCTGTACCCCCTCCAAAGCTAGTATATCCTTCCTTAAGTAAGGTGACCAAAACTGCACGCAGTACTCCAGGTGCGGCCTCACCAATACCCTGTACAGTTGCAGCAGGACCTCCCTGCTTTTGTACTCCATCCCTCTCGCCAACATTCCATTTGCCTTCCTGATTACCTGCTGCACCTGCAAACTAACTTTTTGGGATTCATGCACAAGGACCCCCAGGTCCCTCTGCACCGCAGCATGTTGTAATTTCTCCCCATTCAAATAATATTCCCTTTTACTGTTTTTTTTCCCCCAAGGTGGATGACCTCACATTTTCCGACATTGTATTCCATCTGCCAAGTCTCAGCTCATTCGCTTAACCTATCTAAATCTCTTTGCAGCCTCTCTGTGTCCTCGACACAACCCGCTTTCCTACTAATCCTTGTTATCTGCAAATTTTGTTGCACTACACTCTGTCCCCTCTTCCAGGTCATCTATGTATATTGTAAACAGTTGTGGTCCCAGCACCGATCCCTGTGGCACACCATTAACCACCGATTTCCAACCCGAAAAGGACCCATTTATCCCGACTCTCTGCTTTGTTAGCCAGCCAATTCTCGATCCATGCTAATACATTTCCTCTGACTCCGTGTACCTTTATCTTCTGCAGTAACCTTTTCTGTGCCACCTTATCGAATGCCTTTTGGAAATCTAAATACACCACATCCATCGGCACACCTCTATCCACCATGCTCGTTATATCCTCAAAGAATTCCAGTAAATTAGTTAAACATGATTTCCCTTTCATGAATCCATGTTGCGTCTGCTTGATTGCCCTATTCCTATCTCGATGTCCCGCTATTTCTTCCTTAATGATAGCTTCAAGCATTTTCCCCACTACAGATGTTAAACTAACCGGCCTATAGTTACCTGCCTTTTGTCTGCCCCCTTTTTTAAACAGAGGCGTTACATTAGCTGCTTTCCAATCCGCTGGTACCTTCCCAGAGTCCAGAGAATTTTGGTAGATTATAACGAATGCATCTGCTATAACTTCCGCCATCTCTTTTAATACCCTGGGATGCATTTCATCAGAACCAGGGGACTTGTCTACCTTGAGTCCCATTAGCCTGTCCAGCACTACCTCCCTAGTGATAGTGATTGTCTCAAGGTCCTCCTTGCCCACATTCCCGTAACCAGCAATTTTTGGCATGGTTTTTTTGTCTTCCACTGTGAAGACCGAAGCAAAATAATTGTTTAAGGTCTGAGCCATTTCCACAGTTCCCATTATTAAATCCCCCTTCTCATCTTCTCAGGCACCAACATTTACTTTAGTCACTCTCTTCCGTTTTATATATCGGTAAAAGCTTTTACTATCTGTTTTTATGTTTTGCGCAAGTTTACTTTCGTAATCTATCTTTCCTTTCTTTATTGCTTTCTTAGTCATACTTTGCTGTCGTTTAAAATTTTCCCAATCTTCCAGTTTCCCACTAACCTTGGCCACCTTATACGCAGTGGTTTTCAATTTGATACTCTCCTTTGTTTCCTTGGTTATCCATGGCTGGTTATCCTTTCTCTTACCGCCCTTCTTTTTCACTGGAATATTTTTTTTTGAGCACTATGAAAGAGCTCCTTAAAAGTCCTCCACTGTTCCTCAATTGTGCCACCATTTAGTCTGTGTTCCCAGTCTACTTTAGCCAACTCTGCCCTCATCCCATTGTAGTCCCCTTTGTTTAAGCATAGTACGCTCGTTTGAGACACTACTTCTTCACCCTCAATCTGTATTACAAATTCAACCATTCTGTGATCACTCATTCCGAGAGGATCTTTTACTGGGAGATCGTTTATTATTCCTGTCTCATCACACAGGACCAGATCTAAGATCCCTTGTAGGTTCTGTAACATACTGTTCTAAGAAACAATCCCGTATGCATTTTATGAATTCCTCCTCCAGGCTACCCCGTGCGATTTGATTTGACCAATCAATATGTAGGTTAAAATCCCCCATGATTACTGCCGTTCCTTTTTCACATGCCTCCATTATTCCCTTGATTATTGTCCGCCCCACCGTGAAGTTATTATTTGGGGGCCTATAAACTACGCCCACCAGTGACTTTTTCCCCTTACTATCTCTAATCTCCACCCACAATGATTCAACATTTTGTTCATTAGAGCCAATATCGTCTCTCACAACTGCCCTGATATCATCCTTTATTGACAGAGCTACCCAACCTCCTTTCCCTTCTTGTCTATCTTTCAGAATTGTCAGATACCCCTGTATGTTTAATTCCCAGTCTTGACCACCCTGCAACCACGTTTCTGTAATGGCCACCAAATCATACCCATTTGTAATGATTTGTGCCGTCAACTCATTTACTTTATTTCGAATGCTGCGTGCATTTAGGTAGAGTGTTTTAATACTAGTTTTTAAACCATGATTTTTAGTTTTGACCCCTCCTGCAGCCCCTTTATATTCATACATATTGTCCCTTCCTATCACCTTGTGGTTTACACTTACCCCAGTGCTACTCTGCTCTGTTGCCTCCTGCCTTTTGCATTCTTTCTTGGGGTCCTGTTCATCTGCACTCTCACCCACTCTAACTAGCTCAGAGCCCTCTCCTGGGTTCCGAATACTCCTCGCCTTGAGGCACCAAGCTTTCAGGCTTGCCTTTTTATTTCACTTTGACTCTTTAGAATTTAGTGGCCCTTTTTGTTTTTTGCCTTGGGTTTCTCTGCCCTCCACTTTTACTCATCTCCTTTCTGTCCTTTGCTTCTGTCTCCATTTTGTTTCCCTGTCTCCCTGCATTGGTTCCCATCCCCCTGCCATATTAGTTTAACTCCTCCCCAACAGCACTAGCAAACACTCCCCCGAGGACATTGGTTCCGGTCCTGCCCAGGTGCAGACCGTCCGGTTTGTACTGGTTTCACTTCCCCCAGAACCGGTTCCAATGCCCCAGGAATTTGAATCCCTCCCTGCTGCACCACTGCTCAAGCCACATATTCATCTGCGCTATCCTGCGATTCCTACTCTGACTGGCACGTGGCACTGGTAGCAATCCCGAGATTACTACTTTTGAGGTCCTACTTTTTAAATTTAGCTCCTAGCTCCTTAAATTCGTCTCGTAGGACCTCATCCCTTTTTTAATCTATATCGTTGGTACCAATGTGCACCACGACAACTGGCTGTTCACCCTCCCTTTTCAGAATGTCTTGCACCCGCTCCGAGACATCCTTGACCCTTGCACCAGGGAGGCAACATACCATCCTGGAGTCTCGG
Organism: Pristiophorus japonicus; assembly: GCF_044704955.1. Lineage (NCBI taxonomy): Eukaryota > Metazoa > Chordata > Chondrichthyes > Pristiophoridae > Pristiophorus > Pristiophorus japonicus. The sequence goes on along the minus strand of NC_092010.1, from coordinate 24,638,291 downwards.
TTGCGGCCGCAGAAACGCCTATCTATTCCCCTTACCATTGAATCCCCTATCACTATCGCTCTCCCACTCTTTTTCCTGCCCTCCTGTGCAACAGAGCTAGCCATGGTGCCATGAACTTGGCTGCTGCTGCCCTCCCCTGATGAGTCATCCCCCTCAACAGTACTCAAAGCGGTGTATCTGTTTTGGAGGGGGATAACCGCAGGGGACCCCTGCACTACCTTCCTTGCACTGCTCTTCCTGCTGGTCTTCCATTCCCTATCTGGCTGTGGACCCTTCACCTGCGGTAAGACCAACTCGCTACACGTGCTACTCACATCATTCTCAGCATCGTGGATGCTCCAGAGTGAATCCACCCTCAGCTCCAATTCCGCAACACGGTCTGTCAGGAGCTGGAGGCAGATACACTTCCCGCACATGTAGCCGTCAGGGACACCGGAAGTGTCCCCGAGTTCCCACATGGTACAGGAGGAGCATAACATGTGACTGAGCTCTCCTGCCATGACTTAACCCTTAGATACACTTAATTTGGCAACAACACTGTTAACAGGTTACTTACTGATATAAAAAACTGCAAGGGGCATCACATTCGTTCCAAAGGTCCAGGCTACATGGTCAGGTAGCCTGCTGGACCTGAGGGTCTCCCACAGGTGGATTCCATTGGCATTAGCATGGCCCCTGTGGGACCCAATGTCCTTTGGCAGTGTCCTACCAGTATACATGACACCTTGCCTCTGATCACACATAGTCGAGCCTGCATTATACATTCCAGCACTTGCATCACTTTTGAGTGTCCTGGTTTCAGCAGACATGGTTACATTAGGCATTTCACAATCTCTATCATTATTGTTAAGCATAATAAACTTGTTCTTAACCTTAGTGACACCTGCATTCATCTCATTCGTCACATTAGTTAAAGCAGCATCACAATTAATGGTTACATTGCATACATTTTTATACTTGCACCTTTTAATTGCATCTTTAGCTTTAAAGTCCGTGTACTCAAATAGTTGGAACTTCCCCTTTAAATTTTTTTGGTTACCGGTCTCCTTTAAGGGAGCTTTCAAATCCGAATAGCCGCTCGATGTCACATGATGCTCCTCCATGTTGACTCGTGGCATGGAGGAGGCCATTTTGAATGCAGGTCTGCTGCTCGTGGTGCTGCAGCCATTTTGTGGTCTTGTTGCAGGCAGGCTGTGGTGCTCTTTTCTTCCACAGCACCACTTCGCCTGATGTGGACCCGGTTCATCCAATTCCTGCCCAGCAGCGTGGGACCATCGCCGGCTACAATCCACAGGGGAAGTTTGTGCAACATGCCGCCCTGGGAAACCTGGACGTCTACACTGCCAACGATTTGGATTTTTCCTTTGGTATAGGTGAGCAGCTTTGCCTGGACAGGGGACAGTTTTGGTCGAGTGGCAGGATTCCTCCAAATTTTTTCAAAGGTCATTGGCTCATCACAGACTGGCTCGCTCCAGTGTCGATCTCCATGGAGACTGGGACCCCATCGATGTCCACTTCCATCATCCACGGAGAACTACCGTTGGAGCAGGTAAAGATCCATATCTTCTCCCAGGGTTAGAGCAGCTTCATCTTCATCTGTGTCGGAGCCCCGGTGATTAGCCAACTCATCAGAGACACAGTGAGTACAGCCTTTTCTGCACATTCTCTGATGGTGTCCTTTCTCTTTGCAGCCTTTGCATGCATAGTCTTTGTAGCGGCACTGGTGGGCCCTGTGGTTTCCTCCACAGCGCCAGCACGGGGCCATCCGGTTTGCCCCATGTGGTGGACTCAGGGTTGCTGGACTCGGGGCAGCATTTCTGCCTTTAGAAGTGTCCATGCGGTGCACTGCGCTCGCCAGTTTAGAGTCCTGGGTCAGTATTCGCCTGGAGTCGCTGGCCGAAACCATGTAGGCCTGGCTCACTTGAATTGCTTTCTGCAGGGTGACCGTGATGTCAGCCGAGAGCAATTTGTGTAGGAGGCCTTCGTGGCCGAGTCCGATGACAAATATGTCCCTTAGTGCTTCATTAAGGTGGTCGCCAAACTCACACGGTGCAGCTAGTCTTCTTAAGTGTGCAGCATACTTGGCAATTTTTTGGCCCTCAGATCACCGGTAAGTGTAGAACTGGTGCCTGGCTGTGAGGATGCTTTCTTTCGGTTTTAGTTGTTCCTGTATGATTGTTACAAGTTCCTCATAGCTCTTGGTGGTTGTCTTCTCTGGGGCTAGTGAGACCCTGATGAGACCGTGGATGGTGGGCCCACAACTGCTAAGCAGGATGGCCCTGCGTTTATTCGGTAGTGTGGGCCGGTGTGTCCCCGTACAGGTCGTTGGCTATAAAGAAGTGTTCCAATCTTTCCACAAAAGCATCCCAATCTTCCCCCTCTGTAAATTGCTGAAAGTTGCTGAGGTTAGACATGTTGATTGTAGTGTATGTAGACACCTTTAGTAATGACTCTACGAGGCAGGGTATGGTACTTAAACTGTGCACAGTCGTCTTGGGTAATCCTTGCCACTGGACCAAGACCTAGCTCTGTCAAGCCCGTGTGGTGGCTGGTGTGCAACGGCCACCCCACGTGAAAAAGATCCACGTACAGGTATCTTCCACCCTTCAGGATGTAGTTCAGGATCTGGAATATTGGGTCCTTCATAGAAACACCTGTGAACTCATCCTTTTTTGGCATGGAAGCAAGTCATCCTCGATACGAGGGACCGTCTAAGAATCCCTCGTGTTTATCCAACTTCCCCTTGAATACATCGATACGATTCGCCTCAACTACTCCCTGTGGCAGTGAGTTCCACATTCTCACCACTCTCTGGGTAAAGAAGTCATCATCATCATAAGCAGTCCCGAGGAAGAATCGAGGAAGACTTGCTTCCATTCTTAAAATGAGTCCTTAGGTGGCTGAACAGTCCAATACGAGAGCCACAGTCCCTGTCACAGGTGGGACAGATAGTCGTTGCGGGAAAGGGAGGGTGGGACTGGTTTGCCGCACGCTCTTTCCGCTGCCTGCGCTTGATTTCTGCATGCTCTCGGCGACGAGACTCGAGGTGCTCAGCGCCCTCCCGGATGCACTTCCTCCGCTTAGGGCGGTCTTTGGTTAGTGGAATGCAGGGTAAAGAAGTAGTAAGATCTAGGTTCCTCATGGCCTGTTAAACAGTGGATATGGCAAATACCTGGGATTGCTCGTCTACCGAGCTGGGGGAATGAGGACAACAGAGAGAGAGAGAAGAATAGCGAGATGAAAAGAATGAAAAATAATGAATAGTTGCATTGTCGAACTACCTCACAAATCTGATTTCAATCAGTTGCTTCTAACGGGCAACGATGTTGATGCATAGGGGCACACATTATACTATTAATACAAATGTCTAAAAGATGCTGTCATCTTAAGACACGTTCTCCTTTCTCTCATCCCCCAACAGGATTGTATTCAGTTCAGGGCAGATTGTCAGAATGACAAACATAATGCAGCCCTGTCCCCCAGGCTGGAGGGTTTCTCCCAGTTGGTTTGTGTAACAGGCTGTATTAAATGTCTTGTTCGACGTGCCTGCTGATTTTGCCTTCTCAGTTGAAGCCAGCATGCGATTAGCATCTGTCCTTTATACCAAACCTGGTTTGAGCCTCACTCACTCCAGCTTCCAGCAGCTCCAGGGGGGAAAAGGTCACACACGCAAAACAAAATCCCATGATAAATACGAATGAGGAAGGTGACACAGCTCATCTCGAACAGAACTGCAAGGCCAGAGATCTTTCAGTCAGAATCGATAAGTCCCTGTTTACACAACTGGCCAAATGGCACTGTAGCTTGCAAATACCTGTGTGTCATCAGGTTCTGGGTTCAAGTAGCACTCTACTAAACGAGAAGGTATAGTCATTTACTACAGTTCTCCACCTCACCAAAACTGAACTCTAATTTTAAGGTTACGCCCCCTTGTTCTGGTCTCCCCCCACCAGAGGAAATAGTTTCTCTCGATCTACCCGATCAACTCCTTTAATCATCTTAAACACCTCAATTAGATCACCCCTTAATCTTCTATACCCGAGGGAATACAAGCCGCATCTATACAACCTGTCCTCATAATTTAACCCTTTTACTCTGGTGAATCTGCACTGCGCCCCCTCCAAGGCCAATATATCCTTCCTGAGAGGCAGTGCCCAGAACTGAACGCTGTATCCAGATGGGATCTAACCAGAGCTTTATATAACTGTACAACATGCATATACTGGGCCCACAAATTACACAACAGTTAACCTCTTTGCGAATACTGCATTGAAGACCTTCATCTTCCTCAAGTGGGAGTGACCTCAGTCAGTAGTTAAAATAAATCTTGATGGAGTCAGACACTTCGAATACTTCAGAGGATTAAACACTTCAACAACATACACTTAAAGGAAGCAGGCACCAGCCAAATATTGTCTGTCATACAATTCTTCAGATCTTTTAGACAGGCAGTACTCTTTACAAGAATACCTCATGCCATGGTTCATTAGACTTGGAAAGGCAGTGCCAGGTTCTCAGTTAGCTGGAGGGCCATGCCCATTTGCCATGACTGGGATCGGTGGAACCTATTCTGGTTGGCGGCATGGCAAGGGGAGGGGGAGGGGATAAGACAGGATTGATATTAAAGCTGAACAAAATTAAGAATCTAACTGCAACTGACCACTGTGTGTGTCAGCTGTGGCTCAGTGGGTAGCAACCTCGCCTGTGAGTCAGAAGGTTGTGGGATCAAACCCCACTCTAGGAGCTTGAGCACATAAATCTAGGCTGACACTCCCCAGTACAGTGCTGAGGGAGTGCTGCACTGTCGGAGGGGCCGTCTTTCAGATGAGACGTTAAACCGAGGCCCCGTCTGCTCTCTCAAGGGGACGTAAAAGATCCCATGGCACTATTTTGAAGAAGAGCAGGGGGAGTTCTCCCCGGTGTCCTGGCCAATATTTATCCCTCAATCAACATCACTAAAACAGATTACCTTGTCCTCGTCACATTACTGTTTGTAGGAGCTTGCTGTGCGCAAATTGGCTGCCGCGTTTCCCATGTTACGACAGTGACTACACTTCAAAAGTACTTAATTGGCTGTAAAGCGCTTTGGGACATCCGGTGGTCGCGAAAGGCGCTATAGAAATGCAAGTCTTTCTTTTCTTTTTCATCACCAATCCCTCCCCACAAATGCACAGCATCACACTTCTTTTCCACCATCCCCTATCTCCTGAAGGCAGGGAATCATTGTGGGGTACATTCCATGGATGCCAGCAGCCCTTCAGAATCGCATAGTGAATGCCAGCAAGCTATTCGACCGTGGCGGGCCCTCGCAGCCCAGACCCTGGAGTTCACTGACATACACTTCCACGCAGGGACCACTGGGCGGCAGTGAGGACTGGGAACCCGGGCTGATTTGTCTCCTCTCTCATCTCGCTGTGCTGAAGCCAATTGCAGCGGCCCAACCATCTGAACTCCCACTCAACAAATCCTTCACCACAGAGGGCAGATAATGCAGCCCGATTACAAAACTGGTGGGGACCTTCTACCAACTGAAGCAAGAGTATGACCACAGTTGGAGTACTGTGTGGGAGAGATGTTGATGCAAGAGAGAGAGGGTACATTGCAGATTCACGAGGATGCTGCTTGGTCTGAGGAAATATAAATGTGAAGACTTGGAAACAATTGGGGCTGTTTTCATCAGAACAGAGGAGATTACTAGGTGATTTTTTAAAAATTCATTCACGGGATGTGGGCGTCGCTGGCAAGGCCGGCATTTATTGCCCATCCCTAATTGCCCCTTGAGAAGGTGGTGGTGAGCCGCCTTCTTGAACCGCTGCAGTCCGTGTGGTGAAGGTGCTCCCACAGTGCTGTTAGGGAGGGACTTCCAGAATGTTGACCCAGCAACGATGAAGGAACGGCCAATGTATTTCCCAATCAGGATGGCGTGTGACTGGGAGGGGAACGTGGAGGTGGTGGTGTTCCCATGCGCCTGCTGCCCTCATCCTTCTCGGGGGTAGAGGTCGCGGGTGAAGGGATGGGACAGAGTGGATGGAAACAGACTGTTTCCAGTGGTTGAGGGGTCCAGAATGAGGTGATAATGTAAGAGATTTAGGACAGAGAGCAGGAGAAACGTTTTTCTTTTACACAGAGGGGTTGTGAGGCTGTGGTACGCACGACCCGAGTTAGTGATTGAAGCAGAGACCACAACAACATTTAAGAGTAGGTTAGAGAGGTAGCTGAAGGAAAAGCTGCATAAAGGGAGATGGGAAACAGGGCGGGTACGTGGGATTAGGACTACTGAATGAGTGGAGGGTAAACACCAACACGGACTGGTCAGGTTGAATGGCCTCTTTCCATGTTGTAATTTTTACGTCATTCAACCACCTGAAATGCTCTACTCTCCTGCTCAAAGGCAGCTGTGTTAGGCTAAGAAAAGAGTAAAGGTGGGCGGATCATAATCAACGAAAGGCACCTTCGATAAATAGCCGCGGCAACAGTAGAAAGCTCTGTGGGGTTTGAAAATGAGTGAAATGCTTATAATGGGAGCAGGTGAAGTTGAGAAAACGAACCACAAGTAACTAAGTAATAGAAAAACGCTGTAAATTGACACTGCCACTTAACAGAAATCGACTGGACTCAGTAAGTAATACTCCTGACCCCATGCTGCCACCTGGGTGATGGGAGATTCGGATTGGCAAGGAATGACATCAGATCCCTTTCAGTCATCTGCAGACCTTTGACCCTTGCCGGCTCAGTCACCTGACAGCCAGCCCCAGGACTCGGTGCAAACAGTTTGAATTTGTGGAACGTGTGTTAAGATAGCTGCGTTCCAGGAGGCACTGGGCAAAAAATACACGGTCCCGCTCGAGCCCTTTTTTTAGGTAAAGCCATGGCTGGAATACACAGCTGCTGCTTTTTTCTTGCCCAGCAGTCGGATTCTTTGTCATTTCAACAAAACAATTCTCCCCTCCTCAGCTGACTGGCTCTGGCTCGGATACAGTTCAAAGGGTGTTGGCCACCCTCCAGCAGCTGACCCGGGTGGCCAATATTGTGTGTGTGTCCATGCCAATAACCCGTCAACTGTGCCGGTCTGTACAGCTGAATCCAAGCACTTTCCTGAGGTTGGGGTAAGGATCGCCAGCTCTGGTTGGACGTATTCCTGGAGGTTTCATCACATGACCTCCCACGACCAGCCGCCCCGCCCAATCAAACAGCCTCCCCCTCCCATCTGCAATATCTAATATCTAAAAGTGCTCAAAGAAAATGGAAAAAAAAACACACACACGGTAACGTATTTGCGTCATGGGTTCTTTGCTATTAAGAACTAGTTGGTTTATTAGCAAAAGGATTAACAATCACACTACACATTATCAGTTATTTTCTGTGTTTCCATAGCAGGAATATGGTGTTGAGATAGAGGATCAGCCATGATTATATTAAATGGCGGTGCAGACTTGAAGGGCCGAATGGCCTACTCCTGCTCCTATTTTCTATCCACTCGGCTCACAACTGCATACCTCATCGTGGATCCCCCGAACCCAACTGGCTGGGGTTTTATTGAGTCTTGTGAACATCACGTGACTGGCTAAGCCACTCACAATGCAACAGCTGTACAACTATTTTAAAACTAAACTTAAAATCAAGTGCTCCCTTTTAGTAAGGGCACTAGAACCCATAGATGTACAAATCAACTGGGAACTTTGCCAATCAAATTAAAATTTGGTTGCCGGGGGTGATGATGCACTCCAGTCCCTCCGGCGCCCACCCCTCGCGGAAGGTCACGAGCGTACCGGTGGACACCGCGTGCTCCATCTCCAGGGACACCCGGGCTCGGATGTAAGCGCGGAAGAGAGGCAGGCAGTCGGGCTGAACGACCCCCTCGACCGCCTGCTGCCTTGACTGGCTGATGGCACCCTTGGCCATGCCCAGGAGCAGTCCTACAAGGAGGCCTTCCGACCTGCCCGCTCTCCTTCGCACAGTGTGCCCAAAGATCAGGAGTGTGGGACTAAAGTGCAATTTGAGGAGCAGCCCCTTTAAATAATGGAACAGGGGCTGCAACCTCGCACACTCCATAAAAACATGGAACACGGACTACTCGAGACCGCAGAAATTGCAGGCGGCCTAGGAGCCCGTGAACCGGCTTAAAAACTTATTGCACCGGATTGCTCCGTGCACCACCCTCCAGGCCAATAAATAAAGGGAGGACTCCCGCGTAGAGAGCACTCCATTGGGGACACCCGCCTCCTCCGGACGGCAAGATGGTGCGCCATCAACAGCTCTACAACTATTTTGGTGGGGGGAACAAAATAAACATTAAATCAAGTGCCCCCTGATCTGGGGGTCAACAGCTCTACAAACCTGTGAGCATACTCACAGGTGCATGCATTACACACACACACACACACACAAGTACCCAATGATATTTTTCCTGAGTTGCGTACAGCAGTGCCCAGGAGATCCATCTTTAATTCCTGGAAACTCCTGATAATCCGGGAGGTTCGGCAATCCTTGAATTTTCCAGCAGAGGTCACTGCACAGCGATCAAGACTGGGAACCCTGACTGAATTGTGTTCCCTCCCTCGCCCGGGGGGACCGACAGCGATTGTAACTCCTCTCCTGTTCTTAAAGTTGGGATCAGCTAACGCAGCAAGAGCCAAGTTGCTTCTTCCCAGTCTGAACTTTGACCTCTGAACGGTTTGGTTTCAACACTGGGCAGCCCACTAACTGAGCCATCTCGGGGAGCCCAGTAAGGTCCACTTTCAAAGCAACTCCAAGAATCAGTTTGGCAATCGGTGACTGCAGAACCGTACCAAATGCCTGGCCAGAATAGCTGAGATATGTAGAGATGTCTTGCCAAATTGATCAATGTTGGGGAGTGTTCAAGTCAATGCAAAAAGATTGAATGCAGATTGCTCAGTCAAAACCGGACATCCTATTAACTGATGTGCTGTATATACCTGCGTATGTACCAGAATCCCATGTTTGTGTTTAGGGTTAAAAGCCAGGAGATCTTCTCATATGCAAATCCCAGGTTCCAGGCCACAATCTCGCCACAGACATGGGCTTCGCTCCAGTTCACTGCTGTCAGCTCTTGCTCTGCTCCCCGCCCACAGCGCTGTGGTCGTAAAGTGGCAACTTTATCTCCAAGTTCCTGACTTCAGGTCCTTCCTACTGGACTAAAATCAGACACAGGCCAGCGGGGTAGGTACAGGGAGAGGGGATTTAAAATCAGACACAGCACGATAGGGGGGATAGATGTAGAGAACGCCTGGACTGGAGTGAGGAGGGTCAATTGCCATTTAAATGGAATTGGAGATGCAGAACAAGAGAGGACAAGAACAAGCTGGTGAAATGAGGAAGAACAGGGAGAAAATGTATTTGTGGTCAGCAGAGATTTTGGGGGAAGAAATTGACTAACTCTCAAGCCATCTTACATACAAAAATAAATACTGTGTAGAAATGCAAAATATTGCAGATGCTGGAAATCTGAAATCTAAACAGAAAATGCTGGAAATGCTCAGGTCAGGCAGCATCTGTGGGGAGAGAAACAGAGTTAACGTTTCAGGTCGGTGACCCTTCATCAGAACCGGAAAAAGTTCGAGATGTAACAGGTTTTAAGCAAGTGCAGGGGCTGGGAAAGGGGGAGGGGAGGAATGAACAATAGGGAAGGTCTGTGATAGTGTGGAAGGCAGGAGCGATTAAATGACATCCAGTTCCGATGAAGGGTCATCGACCTGAAACGTTAACTCTGTTTCTCTCTCCACAACAACAACTCGTATTTATATAGCACTGTTAACGTGGTGAAACATCCCAAGATACTTCACAGGAGTATTATGAAATAAAACAAATTGGCACCGAGCCGCATAAGTAGAAATTAGTGCAGGTGACCAAAAGCTTGGTCAAAGAGGTAGGTTTTAAGGAGCATCTTGAAGGAGGAAAGAGAGGTAGAGAGGCAAAAGAGGTTTAGGGAGGGAATTCCAGAGCTTGGAGCCTCGGCAACAGAAGGCACCAATGGTTGAGCGATTATAATCAGGGATGCTCAAGAGGGCAGAGTTAGAGGAATGCAGACATCTCTTGGGGGGGGGGGTTGTTGTGGGGCTGGAGGAGATTACAGCGATAGGGAGGGGTGAGACCATGGAGGGATTTGAAAATAAGGATGAGAATTTTGAAATCGAGGCGTTGCTTAACCAGGAGCCAACGTAGGTCAGCGAGCACAGGGGTGATGGGTGAGCGGGACTTGGTGCGAGTTAGGACATGGGCAGCCAAGTTTTGGATCACCTCTAGTGTACGTAGGGTAGAATGTGGGAGGCCAGCCAGGAGTGCGTCGGAATAGTCAAGTCTGGAGGTAACAAAGGCATGGATGAGGGCTTCAGCAGCAGATGAGCTGAGGCAAGGGCGGAGACGGGCGATGTTACGGAGGTGGAAATAGGCGGTCTTAGTTATGCTGTGGATATATGGTTGAAAGCTTACTTCAGGGTCAAATATGACACCCAGGTTGCGAACAGTCTGGTTCAGCCTCAGACAAAAGTTGGAGAGAGGGATGGAGTCAGTGGCTAGGGAATGGAGTTTGTGGCGGGGACCGAAAACAATGGCTTCGGTCTTCCCAATATTGAATACACAGATGCTGCCTGACCTGCTGAGCAATGTTCCCTTGAACTATTTTTTTTGCCTGTACGACCTCTTTAACGGGCTGTGTGGGCCACTCAAAATTCCACCCCTGTGTGGGTTTTCTGTTTAAAAGCTGGCTCACCAGCTGCACAGCCGAGGGGGGAACATTGCTGCTGAGTATTTCTAGCATTTTCCGTTCTTATACAGTATAAAATTCTGCTTTCAAACACAAAGAGGACAAATGGATCCAGACTGATTTCTAATTCTGGCTAGCCAACCCAATGTCTCACTAGGCGCATCCGTTTTATTTGTGTTCAATACAGTCTGCCTCCTGCTCCATGATCAATGAACAGTTTCCCATTTAATATTCCCCTTAATAGCTGTAATGTATTTGCTTCATGGGTTCTTTGCTTAAGAATCCATAGCAACACATTGCTATTAAGAACTAGTTAGTTTATCAGCAAAAGGTTTAACAATCACACTACACATTACCAGTTCATCCACTAGGCTCACACCACCTGTCCCATCGTGGATCCTCCGAACCCAACTGGCTGGGGTTTTATTGAGTCGTGTGAACATCACGTGACTGGCTAAGTCACTCCCAACTCAACAGCTCTACAACTATTTTGTTTGAAACGATAAATCAAGTGCCCCCCCTTATTAAAGGGGCACTAAAACCCGACAAATTTAATCAAATTAAACTTTTAACATTGAAGAATCAAATTAAAGTTTGGTTGCCAGGGGTGATGATGCACTCCAGTCCCTCCGGCGCCCACCTCTCGCGGAAGGCCACGAGCGTACCGGTGGACAACAAATTTCGCAGTAACCGAAGCCGAGGAGAGGAGTGAATCTGTGGCCCAGAAGAGGCGAGGGCCCAGGGGCAGCACGGGCCAGCCCACACTGTGAGATGTATGCACACGAGGTCCGTGCAGCAAAGCTGGTCTCCAGTTAGTCTTGGGTAACCCTTGCCACTGGACCAAGATCTAGCTCTGTCAAGCCCGTGTGGTGGCTGGTGTGAAACGGCCACCACAGGTTAAAAAAAATCCACGCACAGGCATCTTCCACCGTTCAGGATGTAGTTCGGGATCTGGAATATTAGGTCTTTCATTGAAACACCTGTGAATTCATCCCTTTTTGGCGTGGAAGCAAGTCATCCTCGCTTCGAAGGACTGCCTATGATGATGGACAACAAATCCACAAATTTGAGAGCATCCTCACAGGTACATACATTACAATGGGGAAGGTGTTTCATGTGGGGCCCATTGTGCACCGAGCCATCAGTCTCGTTTTCTCCTTCCCAAAGTGTACGCGGCACCAGCATTGCAGCAATATTGCAGGGTGACCACGACGGGATCGGAGCGAGGTACTCAAGATTCTCTGCTTCAAGCTGCCCACCATGCCCCCCTCACGGTATCTGCAACGGTGACTGACGGAGGCTGTAAATCTAAATTGCCTCAATTAATAAAATAAATACTGATGCGTTATATGAATGGAAATCAAGCTGACGGGGGTGGAGTAGAAGTGTAACGCTTCACTGCACTGTGCCGTAGATTGTACCGGTCCTGTGGCGATTTATGCCCAATTCCACAGACGGCAAGTTGCCAATTTCTACCCCCATGACGGACAACAGTATATTGCTTGTGTGGACATATATAGGGGTGGGATTGGACATGGTGGTGGGGGCAGGGGTGGAAAACAGTTATGATTGCACTTACCGACTATTGCACGGTCCACCCAAAATTCAGTTCGAGTGGAGCAGTTATAATGGGTGACTTTAATATGCACATAGATTGGGCTAACCAAACTGGAAGCAATACGGTGGAGGAGGATTTCCTGGAGTGCATAAGGGATGGTTTTCGAGACCAATATGTCGAGGAACCAACTAGGGGGGAGGCCATCTTAGACTGGGTATTGTGTAATGAGAGAGGATTAATTAGTAATCCCGTTGTGCAAGGCCCCTTGGGGAAGAGTGACCATAATATGGTGGAATTCTGCATTAGGATGGAGAATGAAACAGTTAATTCAGAGACCAAGGTCCAGAACTTAAAGAAGGGTAACTTTGAAGGTATGAGGCGTGAATTGGCTAGGATTGATTGGCGAATGATACTTAAGAGGTTGACTGTGGATGGGCAATGGCAAACATTTAGAGACTGCATGGATGAACTACAACAATTGTACATTCCTGTCTGTCGTAAAAATAAAAAAGGGAAGGTGGCTCAACCGTGGCTATCAAGGGAAATCAGGGATAGTATTAAAGCCAAGGAAGTGGCATACAAATTGGCCAGAAATAGCAGCGAACCTGGGGACTGGGAGAAATTTAGAACTCAGCAGAGGAGGACAAAGGGTTTGATTAGGGCAGGGAAAATGGAGTACGAGAAGAAACTTACAGGGAACATTAAGCCGGATTGCAAAAGTTTCTATAGATATGTAAAGAGAAAAAGGTTAGTAAAAACAAACGTAGGTCCCCTGCAGTCAGAATCAGGGGAAGTCATAACGGGGAACAAAGAAATGGCAGACCAATTAAACAAGTACTTTGGTTCGGTATTCACTAAGGAGGACATTAACAACCTTCCGGATATAAGAGGGGTCAGAGGGTCTAGTAAGGAGGAGGAACTGAGAGAAATCCTTATTAGTCGGGAAATTGTGTTGGGGAAATTAATGGGATTGAAGGCCGATAAATCCCCAGGGCCTGATGGACTGCATCCCAGAGTACTTAAGGAGGTGGCCTTGGAAATAGTGGATGCATTGACAGTCATTTTCCAACATTCCATTGACTCTGGATCAGTTCCTATCAAGTGGAGGGTAGCCAATGTAACCCCACTTTTTAAAAAAGGAGGGAGAGAGAAAACAGGGAATTATAGACCGGTCAGCCTGACATCGGTAGTGGGTAAGATGATGGAATCAATTATTAAAGATGTCATAGCAGCGCATTTGGAAAGAGGTGACATGATAGGTCCAAGTCAGCATGGATTTGTGAAAGGGAAATCATGCTTGACAAATCTTCTAGAATTTTTTGAGGATGTTTCCAGTAGAGTGGACAAGGGAGAACCAGTTGATGTGGTATATTTGGACTTTCAGAAGGCTTTCGACAAGGTCCCACACAAGAGATTAATGTGCAAAGTTAAAGCACATGGGATTGGAGGTAGTGTGCTGACATGGATTAAGAACTGGTTGTCAGACAGGAAGCAAAGAGTAGGAGTAAATGGGTACTTTTCAGAATGGCAGGTAGTGACTAGTGGGGTACCGCAAGGTTCTGTGCTGGGGCCCCAGCTGTTTACACTGTACATTAATGATTTAGACGAGGGGATTAAATGTAGTATCTCCAAATTTGCGGATGACACTAAGTTAGGTGGCAGTGTGAGCTGCAAGGAGGATGCTATGAGGCTGCAGAGTGACTTGGATAGGTTAGGTGAGTGGGCAAATGCATGGCAGATGAAGTATAATGTGGATAAATGTGAGGTTATCCACTTTGGTGGTAAAAACAGAGAGACAGACTATTATCTGAATGGTGACAGATTAGGAAAAGGGGAGGTGCAACGAGACCTGGGTGTCATGGTACATCAGTCATTGAAGGTTGGCATGCAGGTACAGCAGGCAGTTAAGAAAGCAAATGGCATGTTGGCCTTCATAGCGAGGGGATTTGAGTACAGGGGCAGGGAGGTGTTGCTACAGTTGTACAGGGCATTGATGAGGCCACACCTGGAGTATTGTGTACAGTTTTGGTCTCCTAACCTGAGGAAGGACATTCTTGCTATTGAGGGAGTGCAGCGAAGGTTCACCAGAATGATTCCCGGGATGGTGGGACTGACCTATCAAGAAAGACTGGATCAACTGGGCTTGTATTCACTGGAGTTCAGAAGAATGAGAGGGGACCTCATAGAAACGTTTAAAATTCTGATGGGTTTAGACAGGTTAGATGCAGGAAGAATGTTCCCAATGTTGGGGGAGTCCAGAACCAGGGGTCACAGTCTAAGGATAAGGGGTAAGCCATTTAGGACCGAGATGAGGAGGAACTTCTTCACCCAGAGAGTGATGAACCTGTGGAATTCTCTAGCACAGAAAGTAGTTGAGGCCAATTCACTAAATATATTCAAAAGGGAGTTAGATGAAGTCCTTACTACTAAGGGGATCAAGGGGTATGGTGAGAAAGCAGGAATGGGGTACTGAAGTTGCATGTTCAGCCATGAACTCATTGAATGGCAGTGCAGGCTAGAAGGGCCGAATGGCCTGCTCCTGCACCTATTTTCTATGTTTCTATGAATTCTGACTATGAGGCGGCAAACACCATACAGACTGTTTTGCATTCCCCTCCCACTTCCAATTTCACCCCCGAAGATTGTGTGCTTGGCTCAGCTGTGCGCTCCAAACTCATACCCTACTCTTCCTGTCTCAATCCTCCGTGCGCGCCAGAAAATATGGAGCAGAATTATAGTAAAGCTCATGAGAAAGCAAGAACTTGCATTTCTATAGCGCATTTTACAATCTCAGGATGTCCCAAAGCGCTTTACAGCCAATGAAGTACTTTTGGGGTGTAGTCACTATTGCAATGTGGGAAACGCAGCAGCCAATTTGCGCACAGCAAGCTCCCACACACAGCAACATGATAATAATCAGATAATCTGTTTTAGTGATGTTGATTGAGGGATAAATATTGGCCCCAGGACACCGGGGATAACTCCCCTGCTCTTCTTCGATATAGTGCCATGGAATCTGTTACGTCCACCTGAGGGAGCAGACAGGGCCTCGGTTTAACGTCTCATCCGAAAGGCGGCACCTCCGACAGTGCGGCACTGCACTGGAGTGTCAGCCTAGATTTAAGCACTCTTTAACCCACAACCTTCTGCCTCAGAGGCGAGAGTGCTGCCCACTGAGTCACAGCTGACAAGAGGGAAAAGGAAGGAAATAAAAAATAAGTATCATTTGAGAACATTTACATGGAGTGGGAGGTGGGAAAGGGAACGCTTCTGGCTGCTGCAAATTTAATCCTGACAAATTTGTGAAACCAAAACAGTTCGGCAGTTCGTGAGTAAGGAGGCAATTTGTGTGCGTGTCACTTGCTTTACAGGAACAGGGGTTCTTTTGAAATGAAGCAAAGCTTGGCAGGCCCCTCCCAGTTCAGTCAACACCGTTTTCAAATGAACCGTTCAAGAACGGACGATATACTTCCTCTCCAGATCAGCAGGTTTCTCTGATAAAAAGCTGAGCCTTACAGGACAGGAGGATTGCAGGGTCTGCACTTAGTCGGCTGATCACAGCTTGGGGAGCTCCAGCACTGCTACAACTGGCCTCAGGGCCCATGGCTTCGGACACAAACACGACCAATGTACCTGCTCCCGATCGCTAGCCGGTGACCCTTGCTGGAAGCACACCTATGCCAAGCAAGGACAGCACTGGGCTTGGCTGTGATGCCCCTCTGCACTCAAAATAGCCCAGAAATACTCACTCATGCACAAAGGCCATTTGGACAGGGTGCTGGAACACCAAGGGACAGTCCTCCGTGAGACAGCCATTGCATCCAGGAGAGGAGGGGAGGTAATTGGTGAGTAAAGAGCAGGGGGGGGGCGGGAAAATCTGACTAGTGTAGACAGGAGCTGAATGTGCACTTTGTTCCGCTTCCAGTCCCTAGTATACACACTGTGGGGGCGAAATTGTCCTTTTTTACAGCCCCATTAGCACCTCCGTGGGGTGCTAATGGGGCGCAATGAGGTCATCGCCTGGGGGAAGGGGTCAATAGCGCCTCCGAGGAAATTGCCCCAGATGTTTTTGGGGGGGCGGGGGGAGTGCGTTGTGTCATTAGCGCCACTTAAAGGGGAGGCCATCCTGCAGCCCGGCACTTCGTTATGAGGACGTCCCTGGTGGCCCAATGGCAGCGACCAAAGGGACTGCAGAGCACACAGTGGCCCTCCCCTTTAATTGAAGGTGGTGTGCTGTCTGCCATGTCAGCGCCATCTGCGTAGCGCTGGCGTTGCCAGCTTGGCACTGGGCTCTGGAGCACCCCTCCACGGACCCTCATCGGAGGTTCGGAAGGGCCGAATTCTACACCGGGCCCGGCCGATAAATGTTCGGGCCCCAGAAGGTTACCACCTCCAATTTCGCCCCGTGACTTTCTCTGCAGTTGTACTGTTGGGAAATCTCGGCAACACAAAATAGACCACTGATTTTCAAACTTTTAGAAACAAACATAGAAAAAAGGTGCAGGAGAAGGCCAATCCGTCCTTCGAGCCTGCACCACCATTCAATAAGATCATGGCTGATTATCACCCCAGTACCTCTTTCCTGCTTTCTCTCCATACCTCTTGATCCCTTTAGCCGTAAGGGCCATATCCAACTCCCTCTTGAATATATCCAATGATGTTATCATATGCCCAGGGACCCCCTGTAAATACTAACACACTCCCAGGGTCCCCTGTAAATACTGACACATTCCCAGGGACCCCGCTTTAAATACTGACACACTCCCAGGGACCCCGCTTTAAATACTGACACATGGGAACCCCCTGTAAATATTGATGCACTCCAGGGACCCCCTGTAAACACTGACATGCTCCCGAGGAGCCCCTGTAAATACTGACACACTCCCAGGGTCCCCTGTAAATACTGACACATTCCCAGGGACCCCGCTTTAAATACTGACACACTCCCAGGGACCCCCTGTAAATACTGACACATGGGAACCCCCTGTAAATATTGATGCACTCCAGGGACCCCCTGTAAATACTGACACGCTCCCGGGGACCCCCTGTAAATACTGTCACGCTCCCGGGGACCCCCTGTAAATACTGACACGCTCCCGGGGACCCCCCCCCCTGTAAATACTGACACGCTCCCGGGGACCCCCCCCCCCTGTAAATACTGACACACTCCCAGGGTCCCCTGTAAATACTGACACGCTCCCGGGGACCCCCTGTAAATACTGACACGCTCCCGGGGACCCCCTGTAAATACTGTCACGCTCCCGGGGACCCCCTGTAAATACTGTCACGCTCCCGGGGACCCCCTGTAAATACTGACACACTCCTGGGACCCCGTGTAAATACTGACACGCTCCCGGGGACCCCCTGTAAATACTGACACGCTCCCAGGGACCCCCTGTAAATACTGACGCACTCCCGAGGACCCCCTGTAAACACTGACACACTCCCGGGGACCCCCTGTAAATACTGACACACTCCCGGGGACCCCCTGTAAATACTGACACACTCCCGGGGACCCCCTGTAAATACTGACACACTCCCGGGGACCCCCTGTAAATACGCCCTCAAGCCTATTCCGCCATTCAATAAGATCATGGCTGATCTGTATCCTAACTCCATCTACTTGCCTTGGCTCCATATCCCTTAATACCCTTGTCTAGCAAAAAGCTATCTGTTATATATGTAAACCTATATATACACCTTATGTAGCCACCAGGGGGGTCATCCACTGGAGTCCCAAGGGATCCCACAATTCCTTGGGAGCACCTATACTTTAGGAGGCCTCACAGGCTGGAGAGGTACTCTGGAGACCTGCAATAAAAGACTATGGTCATACTTTACTTTGAGCTCACTGTATCCAGTCAGATGCTTTATTCATACATAACAACTGGCGACAAGATACAGATGAAGAACCCAACGATGCAGAGAACAGTGGGCATCCTGGAGAAATTTTCGGAGGGAAATGATTGGGAAACCTTTGTGGAGCGACTCGACCAATACTTCATAGCCAACGAGCTGGAAGGAGAAGCGAATGCTGCCAAACGAAGGGCGATCCTCCTCACCGTCTGTGGGGCACCAACGTATGGCCTCATGAAGAACCTGCTTGCTTCAGCGAAACCCACAGAGAAATCGTACGCCGATTTGTGCACACTGGTCCGAGAGCATCTGAACCCGAAGGAAAAAGTGTTCTGATGGCGAGGTACCGGTTCGACAGCTACAAAAGGTCTGAAGGTCAGGAAGTGGCGAGCTATGTCGCCGAGCTGAGACGCCTTTCAGGACATTGCGAATTTGAATAACATTTGGAGCACATGCTCAGAGACTTCATCGTACTTGGCATTGGCCATGAAGTGATCCTTCGCAAACCTTTGACTGTAAAGACCCCAACCTTGAGTAAAGCCATAGCGATAGCCCAGGCGTTCATTGCCACCATTGACAATACTAAGCAAATCTCTCAGCACGAGTGCTGCTACAAGTACTGTGAACAAAGTGATGTTTTCAAATCGCAACATGCAGGGTAGGCCCCACATGCCTGCAGCTGCATGTCCTCAGATGTCTGAGTCCACCATCAAGGGTGATGAATGCAAGGCCATTAACACCTTGTTGGCGCTGCGGCGGTGATCATCGTTTCCATTCATGCTGCTTCAAAGGATACGTTTGCAAGGGCTGTGGAACAATGGGACACCTCCAACGTATGTGCAGGCGAGCTGCAAACCCTGCTAATCCTGCAAACCATGTTGCAGAGGAGGACAGATCAACGGCAGATCGCGATGAACCAGAGCCTTAGACCGAAGAGGCAGAGGTATATGGGGTGCACACATTTACCACAAAGTGTCCCCTGATAATGCTGAATGTTGAATTAAATGGACTCCCGGTGTCAATGAAGCTGGACATGGGTGCGAGCCAGTCCATTATGAGCAAAAAGACTTGCGATAAATTGTGGTGCAACAAGGCCTCAAGGCCAGTCCTGAATCTCATTTGCACGAAACTGAGAACTTACACAAAGGAACTGATTCCCGTAATCGGCAGTGCTACTGTAAAGGTCTCCTACGATGGAGCGGTGCACAAGCTACCACTCAGGGTGGCACCGGGCGATGGTCCCACGCTGCTCGGCAGGAGCTGGCTGGGAAAGATACACTGGAACTGGGATGACGTCTGAACGCTCTCGCCCGCTGACGACACTTCGCGTGCCCGGGTCTTAAACAAATTCCCCTCGCTGATCGAACCAGGCATCGGGAAATTCCAAGGAGCAAAAGTGCAGATCCACCTAATTCCGGGGGCGCGACCCATCCATCACAAAGTGAGCGCAGTACCGTACATGATGAGAGAGAGGGTGGAGATCGAGCTGGACTGGCTGCAAAGAGAGGACATCATTTCGTCGATTGAATTCAACGAGTGGGCCAGTCCGATTGTTCCAGTCCTCAAGGAAGATGGCACCGTCAGAATCTGTGGTGATTACAAAGTAATTATCAATCGTTTCTCCCTGCAGGATCAATACCCACTACCAAAGGCCGATGACCTTTTTGCGACGCTGGCGGGAGGAAAGACATTCACAAAGCTGGACTTGACCTCGGCCTACATGACACAGCAGCTGGAGGAATCATCGAAGGGCCTCACCTGCATCAACATGCACAAAGGTCTCGTCACATTTACAACAGATGCCCCCTGGGATTCGATCAGCCGCGGCGATATTCCAGAGAAACGTGGAAAGCTTACTGAAGTCGGTCCTGCGATTGGTGGTCTTCTAGGATGAAATCTTGGTTACAGATCGGGACACAGTCGAGCATCTGCAGAACCTGGAGGAGGTTCTTCGTTGACTCAACCGTGTGGGGCTCAGGTTAAAACGCCCTGGCGCCTGAAGTGGAGTTCCTGGAGAGAAGAATCGCGGCGGACGGCATCAGGCCCACCTTTTCGAAGACGGAGGCAATCGAGAACACACCGAGGCCACAGAACGTGACGGAGTTGCAGTTGTTTCTCGGACTCCTGAACTACTTTGGTAATTTCTTACCGGGTCTCAGCACACTGTTAGAACCACTGCACGCCTTACTGAGTAAAGGAGACGAATGGGTATGGGGCAAAAGACAAGAAAATGCCTTTGTAAAAGCTAGAAAATTGTTATGCTCACACAAATTGCTTGTGTTGTATGATCCATGTAAGCGTTTGGTACAAGCATGTGATGCGTCGTCGTACGGTGTCAGGTGTGTATTGCAACAAGCTAATGAATCTGGGAAATTGCAACCGGTTGCTTATGCATCCAGAAGTCTGTCTAAGGCTGAGAGAGCCTACAGCATGATTGAAAAAGAAGCATTAGTGAGAGTTTATGGAGTAAAGAAACTGCATCAATATCTGTTTGGGCTCAAATTTGAATTGGAAACTGACCATAAGCCACGGATATCCCTCTTTTCTGAAAATAAAGGGATAAATACGAATGCATCGGCCCACATCCAGAGATGGGCGCTCATGTTGTCTGCGTACAACTACACCATCCGCCACAGGCCAGGCACAGAAAACTGTGCCGATGCTCTCAGTAGGCTGCCATTGTCCACCACAGGGGTGGAAATGGCACAGCCCACAAATTTAGTCATGGTAATGGAAGCATTCGAGAGTGGGCAATCACCCGTTACCGTCCGACAGATTAGAACCTGGATGAGCCAGGACCCCTTACTGTCCTTAGTAAAAAAAACTGTGTGCTTCACGGGAGTTGGTCTAGTGTCCCGTTAGAAATGCAGGAAGAAATAAAGCCGTACCAGCGGCGCAAAGATGAAATGTCTATACAGGCAGACTGCCTTCTGTGGGGTAATCGGGTAGTGGTGCCCAAAAAGGGTAGGGACACTTTCATTAGTGATCTCCACAGTACCCACCCAGGCATTGTAATGATGAAAGCGATAGCCAGATCCCACGTGTGGTGGCCCGGTATCGATGCGGACTTAGAGTCCTGTGTGCACAGATGTAATACATGCTCGCAGTTAAGCAATGTACCCAGGGAGGCGCCGCTAAATTTATGGTCTTGGCCCTCCAAACCATGGTTTAGGGACCATGTCGACAATGCAGGCCCGTTCTTGGGTAAAATGTTCCTAGTGGTTGTAGATGCGTACTCTAAATGGATTGAATGTGAGATAATGTCAGCAAGCACGTCCGCTGCCACCACTGAAAGCCTGCGGGCCATGTTTGCCATGCACGGCCTGCCTGATGTCCTTGTGAGTGACAATGGGCCGTGTTTCACCAGTGCCGAGTTCAAAGAGTTCATGACCCGCAATGGGATCAAACATGTCACATCTGCCCCGTTCAAACCAGCATCCAATGGTCAGGCAGAGAGAGCAGTGCAAACAATCAAGCAGAGCTTGAAGAGGGTAACTGAAGGCTCACTGCAGACTCGCCTATCCCAAATCCTGCTTAGTTACCGCACAAGACCCCACTCACTCACTGGCGTTCCACCTGCTGAACTGCAAATGAAAAAGGCACTTAAGACAAGACTCTCGTTAGTCCACCCTGATCTACACGAACAGGTAGAGAGCAGGCAGCTTCAACAAAGCACATATCATGATAGCGCTAATGTGTCACGCGAAATTGAGTTTAATGATCCTCTATTTGTGTTGAACTATGGACAAGGTCCCAAGTGGCTTCCCAGCACTGTCATAGCTAAAGAGGGGAGTAGGGTGTTTCGGGTCAAACTTTGAAATGGACTCATCTACAGGAAACACTTGGACCAAACCAAACTCAGATTCACGGACTATCCAGAGCAACCCACGTTAGACCCTATCTTTTTTGACCCCCACCACACACACCAGTGGCAACCGACACAGCGGTTGACCACGAAGCAGAACCCATCACCCGCAACAGCCCAGCAGGACTCACCACACCAGGCAGCCCAGCAAGGCCAGCTGCACAGCAGCCCAGCGAGGGCCCAACAAACAATTCACCAAAACCAGCATTTGCACCGAGACGATCAACCAGGGAAAGAAAGGCCCCAGATCGACTCACCTTGTAAATAGTTACACTGTTGACTTTGGGGGGGGGGGGGGGGGGGGAGGGAGTGTTGTTGTATATGTGGACTTGTATTTACTCTGTACAGCCACCAGAGGGCTCATCCCCTGGAGTCCGAAGGGACCCCACAATCCCTTGGGAGCACAGGTATTTAAGTAGGCCCCACAGGTTGGAGAGGCACTCTGGAGACCTGCAATAAAAGACTATGGTCACACTTTACTTTGAGCTCACAGTATCCAGTCAGACTCTTTGTCCATACACAACACTATCGATCACAGATTTAAAATTAGTAATTGAGCTAGCAATGCTTTCTGTGGGCAAGAGTTCCACTTCTACCACCCTTTGTGTGAAGAAATGTTTTCTAACTTCTCTCCTGAATGGCCTGGCTCTGATTTAAAGGTTATGTCCCCTTGTCCCAGACTCCCCCACCAACGGAAAATATAACGTTGGAAATATATCGGCCGTTCCTTCATCGTCGCTGGGTCAAAGTTCTGGAACTCCCTCCCTAACAGCACTGTGGGAGCACCTTCACCACACGGACTGCAGCGGTTCAAGGCAGAGGCTCACCACCACCTTCTCAAGGGGCAATTAGTGATGGGTAATAAATGCCGGCATTGCCTTTGACGGCCACATCCTGTGAATGAATGAATAAAAATAAAGTGTCTGTCTCTCTCTACCCTATCAATTTCTTTCAAAATCCGAGAAACCTCAATCCAATCACCCCTTAAGCTTTTGTATTCCAAGGAATACAAGCCTACTTAATGTAATTTCTCCTGATAATCTGAGCTTTGGAGCCCTGGTAATACTATGGTTGAGTTAGGAGGTTGGGTCTTTCTTCCTGGTCCTTATTGGCTATTTAGAAGAATGAGAGGTGATCTCATTGAAAAGTATAACATTCTTAGAGGGCATGACAGGGTGGATGCAGGGAGGATGTTTCCCCCGGGCTGGGAGGTCTAGAACCAGGGGTCACAGTCTCAGAATAAGGGCTCGGCCATTTAGGACTGAGATGAGGAGGAATTTCCAATCAGAGGGTGAACCTTTGGAATTCTTTACCCCTGAGAGCTGTGGAGACTCAGTCATAAGAAACAACAACATAAGAATTAGGAGGAGCAGGAGTCGGCTATTTGGCCCCTCGAGCCTGCTTCAGCATTCACTGAGATCATGGCTGATCTGATCTTGGTCGCAACTTCAATTCCCTGCCCTCTCCCCATAACCCTTCACTCCCCTATCGTTCAGAAATCTGTCTATCTCGTTGAGTATATTCAAGACAGAGATTGATAGATTCTTGGGCATTCAGGGAATCAAGGGATAATGGGGATAGTGCAGGAAAGTGGAGTTGAGGTAGGCGATTAGCCGTGATTTCATTGAGTGGCGGAGCAGGCTCGAGGGGCCGAATGGTCTACTCCTGCTCGTTCTTATCAGTGCCATTCTTAGTCTGGCCAACATAAAGTGTCCACTTGCAGAACCAGCATGGTCGGGCTGTTCCTGCCTCTCCTCCAACCCCACTGAATGAACCAAGAGTGTTGTGCTGCTGGAAGGGGTTGCCAACCCTCCAGGATTGCCCCGGAGTCACCAGGAAATGAAGCTTATGCTCAAGGACACTGCTGGGAGCGACTCCAGGAGAAAAATCATAGGGGCGTTCAAAAATTGTGCTTTTCATAAAAATATTTCTTTGAACACTTTTGTCTATTCATTCTAAAAATATTGGAGCGGGGCAAAAAAAAAGGCTCTTTGACGGACGGTCAAAAATCATCCAATCGGATAAATGAAGAGTCTGCTCGCTTTCCAATTGGGTGCCCCGCGGGGATGAACATTTTGGGCGGCCAATAGCGGGAGTGTGGGGGCGGGGCAGTTGGAGGGGAGGAGGTCATGTGACGAAACCTCCAACAATACGACCAACCAGAGTTTGGCAACCCGATGCTGGGAAGTCGTCTATCCAATAGGATAGCTGCCACCCAGCAAAATTCAACCCGGTGAGCGGAGGGTCAGATACTGGCCAAGGCCGAGGTGTGGTCTTGTGCCCCTCTAGCTATTTTGGGAGTGCCAACACAAATCGGTAAGGCTACCAGTACAGATAATATTCTGAGAGAGCAGAGTCTGGTCCAGTGGAGCCCAAGCTTGGGTCAGAAAGGGTTAATGATGTGTTGCAGCATTTCCACTGCATCGTATTGTGAATTATCACCGGCACAATATACTGTGTCCATAACAAAATCGGAGGCTATTCACTGATATAGAGCTATTTGAATGCTTGGGGAGTCAGATTACCCCAGACTTCCAGTCTGTGTGTGTAAATAGACTGTTGAGATAGAGATAGAGAGGAAGAGTGAGAGGACAAAAGAGCACGCGCGCGCGAGCGAGCGAGAGAGAGAAAAAATGAAAGACAAAAAGAGGAACGAAGAAAACGAGAGAGAGAGGAAGATAAAGAAAGATATATAGTGGGAGAGAGAAAGTAGAAAAAAAAGAGGGAGAGAAAAGAGGGAATGAAGGAAGAGGAAGGTTTAGATAGGTGGTGTATACTGTGGAGTCTAGGTCCATGGGGCTTCCAGCTCCATACTGTTTAACTATGTCTGCAACCTTTCCCTCTGAAAGAATTCATTGTATATGCGATGAAGCCAGCTGCTGTGACCACAGCTGTTGAGACTTCTCAAGACTGACAGGCGTGTCTGCAATAATCCCAGAACCATAACTGTGAGAGTGTGAATGAAAATCAGAAATTTCAAGACTGAAAACTCTGATGTCATTTGGAGCAAAAGAAAAACCCACACAAATATGGAGCGCTGACAAGTGATTAATTAGATGGGCCCATAACGGTCACCAAATCATTCACCTCGAGCACATATCGAAACAGCTAAAGTCGCTGAGCTGTCAAAGTCACTTCTTTCTAATACCGGCCATAATCAAGGCGATGATGTGTTCGCGGTGGAGGTCAATTTCATACCGTTGACCGCTGCTCGTCACCCCCAGGTACACGGAGCATATCAGCACCACGACAGAGGTCAGTGACACGAAACGGGCGGGGCAAACCACACGTCGCTGAAGCCAACCTCCCCCATGAACGTTTGAACACGTCTCCAGGAATTGAAAGAAGAACTTGCGATTATGTAGTACCTTACACAACCGTGGGCCGTCCCAAAGCACTTTACAGCCAAAGAAGTACTTTTTGAGCTGTTGTGATGTGGAAAACGCAATAGTCAAATTGCGCACAGCAAGCTCCCAGAAACAGCAATGTGATCATGACCAGATCATCTGTTTTTTTTTTAGTGATGTTGGTTGAGGGATAAATATTGACCAGGATATCGGGGAGAACCCCCCCTGCTCTTCTTCGAAATAGGGTCGTGGGATCTTTTACATCCAGCTGAGAGAGCAGACGGGGCCTCGATTTAACGCCTCATCCTAAAGACGGCACCTCCGACAGTGCAGCACTCCCTCAGTACTGGCACTGAGAGTGTCGGCTTGGATTGTGTATACAAGGCCCTGGAGTGGGACTTGAACCCACAACCTTCTGACTCAGAAGCGGGAGTGCTACCCACTGAGCCACAGCTGACACTGTGCTTCATTTCAGAGAGTATCATAGAACAGAAAAGATTGCTTTGCTCAGAGGCGCACAGAGTGGATGTGTGTCCCACATCATCCCACAGCACTCAAGACTGCTTCCAACTATGTCAGGCTAAGTGAGAACAGGAGATCGAAATACCAATGCTAAAGACAGCTGATTAAGACAATACAACTTTTTATTTTGGTCGATTGAGTTTGCAAAACAAAGAAACCCATGTTTCAGAATCACCAAACCCAACTACTGAGAAATCCACACAGGTTGAGTTTTTCTCTACCTGCTATGGCGCGCACACTCTCCCTATAAGGACACACCCCACCTGATCCCAGAGAACTTAAGCAGGAGTTGCAAGGTCTACAGGCCTTAAAGCATGTTCAGGGGTCCTGCTGAAATTGAACCAGCTAAAGCCATGCACTGAAACAGAGCTAAGCACGGCCTGTCCAGCTCGGACCACCGTAATCATCGGGGCATTGGATTGCAGAGTTATCTTCCAAGTGGGAAGAATCCCACCAGCCCCAGTGGCAGATCTGCTTCTTCAGGTTGCATAAACAAGTCAGACTGGCTGGTCGATAATCACAGCACCAAGCAGTACTGCAGACTGCCCCATTCCTAAGTACCAGATCAGTGAGACTGCCACAGAGACTGCGTTCCAATGTCACCCTGAAACCAATTTGACCCCAAAGGGACGCCTCTTCCTTCCAGCCAAGGACAGATATCAGTTCGGCAAAGGCAATACATCCCCAGCATTGAAGCACTGACCGCACTTGATCAGCTCCGCTGGGCAGGCCAGATTGTCCGCATGCCAGACACGAGACTCCCAAAGCAAGCGCTCTACTCGGAACTCCTTCACGGCAAACGAGCCAAAGGTGGGCAGAGGAAACGTTACAAGGACACCCTCAAAGCCTCCTTGATAAAGTGCAACATCCCCACTGACACCTGGGAGTCACTGGCCAAAGGCCAGTCTGCCCTAAGTGGAGGAAGTGCATCCGGGAGGGCGCTGAGCACCTCGAGTCTCATCGCCGAGAGCGTGCAGAAATCAAGCGCAGGCAGCGGAAGGAGCGTGTGGCAAACCAGTCCCACCCTCCCTTTCCCTCAATGACAATCTGTCCCACCTGTGACAGGGACTGTGATTCTCGTATTGGACTGTTCAGCCACCTAAGGACTCATTTTAAGAGTGGAAGCAAGTCTTCCTCGATTCCGAGGGACTGCCTATGATGATGATGATGAAAGGCAATACAAGAAACGTTCTGGTTAGAAGAGGGCAGTAGAGCTCGGAAGGCAGATGAACAACCTTCCGTGCTAAATGAAGATAGGTAAGAAAGACTTTATTTATATAGTGCCTTTCACGACCTCAGATCGTCCCAAAGCACTTTGCAGCCAATTAATTACTTTTGAAGTGTAGTCACTCTTGTCCTGAGGTGCCCCTCTGTATAACCAGGTCTCAAGAGATCACCATGCTGAGAGGATTATTGTGGTGGAGCCCACATCATCTGGGGCACAGCAGTAGACCAGCTTAGGTTCTGACACTTCTGGACCTATCACCGTATCACAGTCACACAAGACATGATACAGTGAACCTGAACAGATCAATCAGCACTTACAGGAACAATTTAATCATGCACATTGAATAGGCTGATTATAGATAACAAGGCAAATGGGGACATGGTTGATTTACTGCTGGATATGCTGAGAGAAAGAAGGCCCTCAAAGGGCTGAAAACCAGGCAGAGTTGTAAAGCTTACCTCTTCTGACCAGTCGGTTCCTCCCACCGTGTTGCTGTTGCCGGGCAACAGACAGCGTGGGGCTCCCCTCCTCCTGTGGTGAGGTTAAAAATAAGTCACGCTGCCGATGACATCATCAGGCCGAGTTTTGCATGTTCAGGAGGCCGCCCGCCTGCTTTTAGCGGGAGCCTCTTTTAGGGCCTGAATCGTTACTGGGGAATGGAGTTAGGTTGCTCGATACCGATATTTTAACCCCCCTCCCTGCCCAACCTTCTCTTACCCATCTGGCGGTGAGGGGGTTAAAATCGAGGCCTATGATTCGAAATGGGCAGAAAATCAGGCGGGTCAATTATGGGTGTGAACTCCTCCCTGCCCGATCTTCTACTATGTCCAGGCAATCCAGGAACAGGAGCAAGATAATCGGCCCCACAGTGTCATTGAATATACAGGAAGGAAGCAAGGAATGTTTCCAAAAATGAATGGCCGCAAAACTGACTGTTAGAGCCTAATTGGGTCGCTGAGAGAGAGGAGAAGAGAGCGAGAGGAGAAGAGAGAGAGAGAGAGAGAGAGAGAGAGAGAGAGAGAGAGAGAGAGTTAGAGAGAGTTAGAGAGAGGAAAAAAGAGAGAGAGAGAGGAGAAAAGAGAAAAGAGAGAGAGAGAGAGAGAGAGAAACACACACATTCTCAGGCCCCAGAAGTCGTGTTGTCAACTCTCCAGGATTGTACTGGAATCTCCAGGAATTAACAAAATCATCTCCAGGACACTGCTGCAAGCATGTGAGCGCAGGACAAAAATCATTGGAACATTGAAAAAGAAGTGATTTTTCTCCACTTTCTTTGAACACTTGTGTTTATTAGTTATAAAAATATTGGAGATGGGAAAAAGACTTTTTAACTGGGTGGGGCAGATGGAGGCGTGAGGTCATGTAACCTCCAGGAATACATCCAATCAGAGTTGGCAAACCTACCAAAAGAACCACTTGAATTTTCTGAGCCTCCGAGAAGGCCCGCAAAATGAGCGAAATTAGTAGACACTTCCCATGGTGACGAATTTGTCCTGGGGAAGGGGGTGCCCAGCTTCCATCGTGATGTTTTTTAAAACCAGTGCAAGAGATTGCGGAAACGCAATTTGTGCCGGATGTAATTTGCACTCGAAATTCCACATTTTTTTTGCACTGGTTATGCCAATTCCGGGCGAATTGTGCCAAAAAGACCGGCACAACCGAGCCGAAGCACCGGGCCAAGAATCTGCAAGCAAATCTGCTCCTGAACAAAAAGGCCTTCAACTCCACGCTTCCAACATAGGGTTAGTTCAAAGGGAATATTCAGAGTTTGATGCGCCATTTGACAGGGAGGGGGGCGGAGAAGAATTGTGCGTCAGTGTTGTCATGATGTCACAGGCAAGCGACACGATAATGTGATGCGATTGTTAATGTCGGTGCTCTTTGTGGTTGTAACCAGACGAGAGCGCGCGTTGGCTGGGTGAAGACGGCGTCATCGTATACGGGAAGGGCTTGTCAGTCTGCTTGAACAGAGCCTCCACGCGCAGGCAAGGTCAGCTACCGCTTAGCAATTAAAGGTATGGTTTTATGGCTCTCTGTGGTCAATTAGTTCTGAGGGAAGAGGAGTAAGCGATAAAGTGCTCTGAATAAATGTTTTTCTTGAAACGGAAGAGAATAATGATGAGGGCATGTTTTCCATTCGGTGGAAGGACTCACTTTGAACAGCTGTGTTGTCCACACCCTGTTATACCTCAGCCTTTCACCCCAGAAGACAACTTGCCCCATTTTACACCATCTCCCCAAAAAAACATACAAAATGCTATCTCTTTAGATTTATTTTCCCCTGTGAAATAATTCGCCCCGCCCCCCCGCCAAGTGGGAAGGGCTCAGTATGGCTAACTGCCCAGTGAGTAATTGTACCATGTGGTGTGCTCCTGAGCCAAGCCAATCAAGGAGGCCTCACATCCAATCCTTGGCCTGTGCTGAGTTGACTTCTCAGAGGCCGTGTTCCACCACTTCAATAGAGTTCAGCGTCGACAGTGCAGCGAAGGAAAGAAAGCAGAAGAAAATGGCGGAAGGCATCAGGACCCACCTCAGCTGCGATGCCTCCCTATAGATAAATAACTCACTAATATTCCTTGTTCCAGGCCTGCCCCTGAAGAACGATTAATTGGGGCAAGGTGTTGGAGGCCTTCTCGCATTCGGCGAACCGTACCTCATTGAATTCTCGAGAGGACGGGACAAAAGTGTCGGGGAAAGAAAGGGGAAGTTGATCCAACCCCAAATCTTTGCCATTGCTGCTCTGTAACCAGCTGTGCGCGATGTGCCTGAAAATAGCTGGTGTTACCAGCTCTCTACTGCAGCGTGGAGACCCCGGCCTGTGTGAGAACACCAGCGGCAGGTCGGGGCCATAAAAAGAGCGGAGGCCTGGGAGCAGGGTGGAGGCCCCGGGGGAGTAGCGCGAGCTGGTGCAGGAGGGCGACGGCAGTAAAGAGTGATGTCATCAAGGTCCAGGTCGGTGATTGGAGCGTGGGCAGATACAGCAGGAGCGGCGAGAGACTGTGGAGGGACGTGATCGGGGCCCGGGGAGGCGTGAGTTCGGGGCCAGGGACAGCATGGGCCCAGCCCACACTGCGATATGTGTGTGCGCACTAGGTCCGTGCAGCAGAGCTGGTCTCCAGTCGTCTTGGTTAATCCTTGCCACTGGACCAAGACCTAGCTCTGTCAGGCCTGTGTGGTGGCTGGTGTGCAGCGGTCACCCCACGTTAAAAAAAATCCACGCACAGGTATCTTCCACCCTTCAGGATGTAGTTCGGGACCTGGAATATTAGGTCCTTCATTGGAACACCTGTGAACTCATCCCTTCTTTTTGAGTGGAAGCAAGTCATCCTCGCTTCGAGGAACCGCCGATGATGATGATGATGACTGCCTTTTCCATTCCTCCACATGCACATCACATCAGCTCAGTGCCTTTGCATCACAATGGCGCCAAGAGCAAGAGCTCGCCCATAGCTAGAATCATGGGCTCCACACATTAATACACCAATGTACTGTTTCATTACATCGAATGTACAGCACAGAAACCGACCATTCAGCCCAACAGGTCCGTGCCGGTGTTTATGCTCCACACAAGCCTACTCCCACCCCTCTTCTTCTCACCCCATCAACATATCCCCCTATTCCTTTCTCCCGCGTGTGTTTATCTCAGCATCATAGGCGGTTCCTCGAACAAGGATGACTTGCTTCCACACCAAAAGGGATGAATTCATAGATGCTTTAATGAAGGACACGATATTCCAGTCCTGAACTCCAGGGGTGGAAGATGCCTGTGCACATTAGCCACCACACGGGCTTGACAGAGCTAGGCCTTTATCCAGTGGCAAGGATTAACCAAGGCGACTGGAGACCAGCTCTGCTGCACGGTCCTAGTGCGCCCACACATATCGCAGTGTGGGCTGGCCCGTGCTGCCCCTGGGCCCTCGCCTCTTCTGGGCCCCATACAGCACATTCATCCCAGCTCTTCATTTGACAAACACAAATCTAGTCCCAACCCCCTACTCTCTCATCGCCCTGTCTCTTTCTCTGCTTCAAACATTGGGGGGAAATTGCAGTCGGGGGGGTGGGGGGGGGCTTCCTTCGTGCAAACACCTCCGACCCGAAAAAAATCTACAAAAGTACCTGGTGGTCCTTGAGGAACGTAGGATCCTGGTCGGAGGCCGAGATTCGCTGCGCAGCGCACGGGGAGATGTCTTTCAGGTACGTACGCACGTGGGCCTGGACCACCAATCACGATGCAGTATCATTGATAAAAATGGGAACTCTGTACGGGCTCCCATTACTATCAGTGAGAATAACCCCCTAAAACACAGCATAATAAATAAATAAATAAAACACCTCATATTTAAAATTCATTGAAATTAAATGTAATTAAATGTTTAAAAAAATTCCCCCCAAAATATATATTTTTCTAAGTGTGTTTTAATAGTGCAAACAATAATTACCTTAATGTACAGGGTTTTTAAATATACAAATGAGCGTTTACATTTCATTTTTAAAACTCTTTCGCTGGTAAAAGTAAGCTATGGGCCTGCTTTCACCAGGTGTAAGAGTTTGAAGGACATTCACTGGCGCAGGGGAGATTGGGCTATTTGCCCAACTCATGCCCAATGTCCTTCTCCCGGGGATGCGTGGGATCTGTACGGAGAAATCTTGACAGATTGGAAAAGCTGGTTTTCGGTGTACGCGCATCGCGCCCCGAGAACCGGCTTTTGCGAGGCCTTGCCGGATCGGTGCGCACTCCGTACCGACCTGTTGAGGCCGGAATTCTCGGCCCACTGATTTCCCTTCAAAGATGCAATGCTCCCTGCCGTAAAAACACCCTGTGGCAAAGCATTCCATAAAACAACCACCCTCAGTGATCAGAAATATCTCCCGTACCATCCAGCAGGGCCAAACACATGGGGATGCTGCACTCCATCTGTAGACTTGCGCTTAAAGACATTTCTTCCATTTTTAATATCTTACCCATCCAACACGCATAACTTCTTAATCACTGGAACCCATTTGTCATGTCCATTTTCAGCCGGTTGCTGAGTATTTCCGTCAGGCCAGACTGAGCCCAGAGGCACGAGTCACATGTCGTATTTCTAAAGACCGTCTTATTATCATCGAACCAGTTTACCACATCTCCTTCCAATCCATGTGTCCTAATTTTCAGCAATCATCTGCGAGGGACTCTTCAATAGCCATGAGTATATTGTTTTTTTAAACACTTCAGTGAGCTAATTTAATGAAAATGTGTAATGGTGTGAGCTCACAATGACAATCTTACTTGACTAGCAGCTTCTGGAGCTTCAAATATATGCTTCATTAAAATCTCTTATTCTAGTTGAAAAGGTACAAGTACTTTCTATGTTTGGCAGTGTCTTGCAACTTTTAGCAAGTAGTTATCGGGAGTAAAGACTTGGATGAATTACACTGGATACCTCATTATCATCATAGGCAGCCCCTCGAATCGAGGATGACTTGTTTCCACGCCAAAAAGTTCACAGATGTTCCAATGAAGGACCTAATATTCCAGGTCCCGAACTACATCCTGAAGAGTGGAAGATGCCTGTGCGTGGATTTTTTTTTTTTTTTTTTTTTTTAAAAACGTGGGGTGACCGTTGCACACCAGCCACCACACGGGCTTGACAGAGCGAGGTCTTGGTCCAGTGGCAAGGGTTAACCAGGACGACTGGAGACCAGCTCTGCTGCACAGACCTAGTGCGCGCACATATCGCAGTGTGGGCTGGATACCACTCGGGAAGTGGCAGACTTTTACCACTGATTGCTGAACTAGGGTTGCCAAGGCGCACAAACGACTGTTAACCCTGTACTGAACGTTTGTATACAAGGGGCTCAATTCCAAGGTCAAGATGCTGTTTCAGAAACCTATTGACAGGAAGAAGTGGTGTGCGCTGCTGGAAGCCTGCGCAGACTGTGGATTGATAGAAATGCAGCCACACCAACTCCTGACGTAACAAGGAGCATTTCACATACTGCTCTGGGTGCAAATCTATAGAATGGGCTGGCTGCAATGCTCAGATATGGTCCATAGCAGACCATGGTGCAGAGTGCACCATTGACCGAACCAGTAATTGTGGTTTTGGACTAAAGTGCGCGCAGAGCAACGGTTGGGTTTAATCAGCAGCCTAGCAGATTTGACAATGTCCCACTGCGGGGCAGACACATATTTGTAATTTACCAAGACATGTAAAGTCGACAAGTTTGAACACTCGAATCTGGCTCAGTCGAAAATCTGCGATACTGTTTTGTTACAGTTTTAATAAATAGTGAGACTGAGTACTGTGTGTAATGAGCAAGTGTGACCTTAGCTTCTTTGTTAAGATTGCTGAGTGCAGGTACCTCGTGGGTGGCCTGCTTATATACTGTGCTCCCAAGGGATGCTGGGATCCCTTGGGACTCCAACAGGTAGGCCCTCTGGTGATCAGGTGTGATGCAGGTTACAAAGGGTTAAATACATAACAAGTTTATTGCACTGACATACCATCTGTAAAGTCCTTACTCTACAGTATGAAACCACACGAGGCACATTCTGGGGACAAGGTCACTGTGACCTTAACTCTTTATTCACAGGACTCCAAAGACGATGACCCTGCGTGGGACCTCCCTTTTTATACCTGTGTGATCAGGTAAGGAGTGTCTCCCACAAGTTCACCCCTTGTGGTCAAGGTGTGCATCTAGGTTGAGTGTATACAGTGGTGTTACATTGTGGTTACATACATGACACCATCTATGCTCAAAAGTGATGCCCAGATCATTGTGGCACATCAGGGCAAAGTTGCACAACATATATATTCAAAATTACAGCCAGCACAATCGGACGACAGC
Source organism: Pristiophorus japonicus (assembly GCF_044704955.1). NCBI lineage: Eukaryota > Metazoa > Chordata > Chondrichthyes > Pristiophoridae > Pristiophorus > Pristiophorus japonicus. Next base: position 24,604,361 of record NC_092010.1, on the reverse strand, counting down.
ATTACTGCAAAGCTTGCAGAGTACTTACTCTTTCCAGGAGCTTTTCTTTAAGAATTAAACAGAATATGGGAATCGAAACCAAACATGCACCAAGAATGAACACCTTTTTCAAACGAGCAGGAAAGGCTCCCTTCTAGCCTCCCCTTAAATGCATCAATGCGATCATCTTTGGATATGGTCTCCAATTAGAAATTGCCTGCTGCCTTTTCTTGGTTACAGAGGGAGTCATCCCATCCAAACCTATTTATAAAAACTGGGACTTTTTTGGTTGATTTATTTGAATATTTCATTTGACGAAGGTATCAGAAACTGAATGTTCAAGATAGGTTACTGAGCCTCAGCGTGAGGGAACTGAATTAACAGCAGTGAAAACACAGTCATTAGCCCAGGCTACCTCACGAGGTGGCCTTTCAACTATGTGTCTTATCTCTGCTCCCTTGCACTTGTCCAGCTAATCGGCTCCTCCCAAGCACAAGATGTTAAAGTTGATCAGAATTTTTTTTAAACAGTTTTAATGTGATAATTCAGTAAAATGCTCGCGCAGTGAGACAACAGTCAACCGACAAAAACAGCTGGACTCAACGGTCACCACACAAACGACTTCAAGAATGGCCTCTCAATGGTCGGTTTGAGAATTTGAATTCGGTTCTTGCAAAAAATTCTGGAAATAAAAAGCTAGTCTGAGCAAAAAGTGACCGTGAAGCTGTTGGATTGTCAGTGAAAACCCATCGGGCTCACTAATGTCCTTTAGGGAAGGAAATCTGCCGTCCTTACCCGGTCTGGCCTATACGTGACTCCAGACCCACGCCAACGTGGTTGATTCTTAGCTACCCTCTGATGTGGCCCAGCAAGCCAGTCAAAGGCAACTAGGGATGGGCAATAAATGCCGGCTTTGCCAGCAACCCCCACAACCGGAGAATTAATGCATAATTATTTGAAAGTTGGACACTGGCTACTGAAGTCATGTTATTTCCCATGTAATTTAGATAAGGTTGTTAGGTCTTTCAGTTCAGTCTCTGCTGTCACATTCCTCTCTGACCCAGCATCCCTGCAGGCTGGAAGAATATCTGCTTCATTCAATCGCAGGCAATGAATGAATAGATCGACTATACAATGGTCGGCATCAACCAAATACCTGTACAAACCTGTGCCTTGGATATCAAGATTTCACCCTTTGCCTTGGCTATTAATGTCACCCGATAGCTAGCTATCTTTTAGTAACACATTACAGGATAAGGTCTCTCTGTTACTAATGTCTGTGTTATTGAAATATGACTCTTCCATTTATTTCTTCAAAAGGACTTTAACCTCTTTATAAAAAAAAAGGTTCAAAATTCAGCCCGTGGGGAAAGGGGGGGTGCGGGCGCTTGTGTACAGAAATCCTAAACAAGTTCTTTATAGATGGGTTTATCATTTTGTCACACACATTTCACAGCTGATACTAAAATTGGCTGTGTGGTTGATAATGAAGAGGAAAGCTGCGGACTGCAGGAAGATATCAATGAACCGGTCAGGTGGGCGGAACAGTGGCAAATGGAATTCAATCCGGAGAAGTGTGAGGTAATGCATTTGGGGAGGGCTAACAAGGCAAGGGAATACACTGAGAAGGGAATAAAGGGACCTTGGGGTGCAGGTCCACAGATCCCTGAAGGTAGTAGGCCAGGTAGATAAGGTGGTTAAGACGGCATATGGAATAGTTGCCTTTATTAGCCGAGGCATAGAATATAAGAGCAGGGGGGTTATGCTTGAACTGTATAAAACACTGGTTAGGCCACAGCTGGAGCACTGCGTGTAGTTCTGGTCACCGCATTACAGGAAAGATGTGATTGCACTGGAGAGGGTACAGGAGGAGATTTACGAGGATGTTACCTGGTCTGGAAAATTTTCGCTGAGGAAAGATTGAATAGGCTGGGTTTGTTTTCCTTGGAACAAAGGAGGCTGAGAGGAGACCTTATTGAGGTGTATAAAATTGAGGGGTCTAAATAGAGTGGATAGGAAGGACCTATTTCCCTTGGCATAGGGGTCAACAACCAGAGGACATCAATTTAAAGTAATTGGTAGGAGGTTTAGAGGGGATTTGAGGGGATATTTCTTCACGCAGAGGGTGGTGGGGGTCTGGAACTCACGGCCTGAAAGGGTGGTAGAGGCAGAAACCCTCACCACATTTAAAAAGTACTTGGATGTGCACTTGAAGTGCTGTAACCTACAGGGTTACGTACCTAGAGCTGGAAAGTGGGATTAGGCTGGGTAGCCTCTTGGTCGGTCGGCGCGGACACGATGGGCCGAAATGGCCTCCTTCCATGCTGTAAGTTTCTATGATTCTATGATTTCACAGTGGAAGTCTTGCCCCAGTGTTGGACTGGTTTAGCAAAAAGAGGCAGGAAGATGGAAGTTGATAAACGCGAAGCAACGTGGATTTAATGTGGTTGAGGTAGAGGGAAATTGCTGCCGGTGGAACATTAAAACTGTACAGTGACTCCTGCTGTAAAGTGTGCATGTGTGGCCTTTGGGCGAGGATAGGATCTGGCTCGCTATGATGCAGTTGACAGTCAGGAGGTGCGGTAGCATAATGGCTATGTTATTAGACTATTAATACTGAGGCCTGGACCAATAATTCAATGAATGAGAGTTCAAATCCCACCATGGCAGTTTGAGAATTTGAATTCAGTTTAAAAAAAAAAATCTGGAAATAAAAAGCCGGTATCAGTAAAAGTGACCATGAAACTGTCGGATTGCTGTAAAAACCCCAATTGCTGCACTAACGTCCTTTAGCACATTTTCTTTCCGTCTTTCGGACGAGACGTTAAACCGAGGCCCCGTCTGCCCCCTCAGGTGGATGTAAAAGATCCCACGGCACTATTTCGAAGAAGAGCAGGGGAGTTATCCCCGGTGTCCTGGGGCAAATATTTATCCCTCAATCAACATCACTAAAACAGATTTTCTGGTCATTATCATTTGTGGGAGCTTGCTGTGCGCAAATTGGCTGCTGCGTTTCCCACATTACAACAGTGACTACGCTCCAAAAGTACTTCATTGGCGGTAAAGCGCTTTGAGATGTCCGGTGGTCGTGAAAGGCGCTATATAAATCCAAGTCTTTCTTTGGGAAGAAAACTTGCCGTCCTTACCTGATCCGGCTTATACATGACTCCAGTCCCACACTGACCTGGTTGGATCTTAACTGCCCTCTGAAGTGGCTGAGCAAGCCACTCAGTTGCATCAAAAGTGGTTGATGCCAGCGGTTCAAGAAGAAAGCCCACCACCTTCTCAGGGCAACTCGGGATGGGCAATAGTTGGCAGCACCGCCCACATCCAGAGAATGGATAACAAAATAAAGCCTGCCCACATTTGCACACGTGCAGGTACCAGTGGGTGGCCAATCTCCTGTGGGACTGCTACTTCCCCAAGCACGAGTCAGCATCTCCAGGAAAGGAGGGAAGGAAGGAAGGAAAATTCACACAGTATCGACTGTACGTGAAACAGGATTCTTCCTCTCCTCACACCTGGTCACATCACACATCCCCACAGAGTAAAAGACTTGCATTTATATAGCGCCTTTTATGACCACCGGATGTCTCAAAGCGCTTTACAGCCAATGAAGTACTTTTGGAATGTAGTCACTGTTGTAATGTAGGAAACGCGGCAGCCAATTTGCGCACAGCAAGCTCCCACACACAGCAATGTGATAATGACCAGATAATCTGTTTTTGTTATAGAAACATAGAAAATAGGTGCAGGAGTAGGCCATTCGGCCCTTCGAGCCAGCCACCATTCAATATGATCATGGTTGGTCATGCAACTTCAGTACCCCATTCCTGCTTTCTCTCCATACCCCTTGATCCCTTTAGTCGTAAGGGCCACATCTAACTCCCTCTTGAATATATCTAACGATTGGTTAGAGGCTTAAATATTGGCCAGGACACCAGGGATAATTCCCCTGCTCTCTTCGAAATAGTGCCATGGGATCTTTTACGTCCACCTGAGAGAGCCGACGGGGCCTCGGTTTTACGTCTCATCCAAAAGACGGCACTTCTGACAGTGCGCCGCTCCCTCAGCACTGCCCCTCCGACAGTGCAGCACTCCCTCTCCGACAGTGCAGCACTCCCTCAGCACTGCACTGGAGTGAGTGTCAGCCGAGATTTTTGTGCTCAAGTCCCTTGAGTGGGACTTTGAACCCACAACCTTCTGACTGGAGAGTTCGAGCATAGTGCCAAGCAGCACTATGCAAGTGGTGTTACACTCAATGCCAGAGCAAGTCCTGCAGACTTGCAGCCAAGTGTTGGCAAGCTTTTGTAGACGTTAACGATTGTAAGGTAGCAAGGTAGCAGGTTAATGATTACCTCGAGTACATCATATTGGGTTATTTGAGGCTCCAGCGTGTGCTATGGCTGAACGACCACAAACTATTTGGCTCTGACTCAGTCTTTGAGGAGAAAATGCTCTGATGTGGTCACTTTGATCATACGGAGGTTTTTTTAAACTTCTTCCAAGAGCGGGGAGTTAATTTTACACGAAGGATCTCCCTCCAAAATGGTGCCATTGTACCAAAAGCAGGATTATATCCATTTTCAAAAAACTTTGGATAAAGATTAAAATCAAAGCTGCCACTTCAAAGGGTAAATGATACCCTGTGCACCTCACCGGTCATTTGATAGGCATTTGATTTACAAGGTGCATCAAGTCAATAGGCTGCCACACAGACTAGGAAGCTGATGTCAGCCAGCGTGATAGAGCCACTACAATTGGACTCAGTGCCCCCAGGCCAGGAATGAGGAGAGGGGTGAAACAGACACAATTTCCACTCCCGAGCCTGATGGGATGGCACAGGTATGGATGTCAAGTGAATACAGGATCTGCCTCTGCTCTGATGTCCACCATGATCAAACATCAACAGCAAACTAGCAAAACATCCCAAGGCGCTTCACAGGAGGGCTATCAGACAAAATTTGACACCGAGCCACATCAGGAGACATTTGGACAGGTGACGAAAAGCTCAGTCAAAGAGGTAGCTTGTAAGGAGAGAGGCAGAGGGGTTTAGGGAGGTAATTCCAGAGCTGAGGGCCTAGGCAGCTGAAGGCATGGTCTCCAATGGTGGAGTAATTAAAATCGGGGAGACAAGAGAGGCCAGAATTAGAGGAGCGCAGATATCTGAGGGGGATGTACATAACATAAGAAATAGGAGAAGTAGGCCAATTGGCCCTTCGAGCCTGCTCCACCATTCAATAAGATCGTGGCTGATCTACCTTAACTCCACCTTCCCGCCCGATCCCCATATCCCTTAATTCCCAAAAGTTATCGACCTCTGTCTTGAATATACTCAAAGACTAAGCCTCCACAGCCCTCTGGGGTACAAAATTCCAAAGATTCACCACCCTCTGAGTGAAGGAATTTCTCCTCATCTCAGTCCTAAATGGCCGAGCCCTTATTCGGAGACTGTGACCCTGTGTTCTAGATTCCCCAGCCAGGGGAAACATTTTCTCAGCGTTAACCCTGTCAAGCCCCTTAAGACTGTGGGGCTGGAGGAGGTTAGAGAGATAAGGAGGGGCGAGGCCATGGAAGGATTTGAATTTTAAAATCGAGGCGTTGTTGGACTGGGCAATCTCTAGACTCACACAAGAATGGCCCTTGTGTGACAGTCACTCGTGGAACCTTACCTCAGGAGCAGGCAGGCGAAGCAGAGGGCAGAAAGCTGAGTGGCGGGTGTGGGCGGGGTTTAACATGAGAACTACAGACTGGGGCGACTCAAGGAGCAGAACAACAATATCTGGCCTTGTGCTGAAACAGGCCAACGCATTGACATTGCGTCCATCACTTCAAGAGGTACTGCTGCCAGAAATGGCGGAACAATGATGGAAAATGTAGCTGGGGAGTCCTCTCGACTTGCCCTCGACAGTTAACATCTGTATAGTTGCACGGTGCACCGGTTCCCACGCTTACTCTGGCTGGAACAGAACATCAGACCTAATCCTGGATTTCAGGGCCATGAGTACAAGAATAAAACTGCAGCCTAGAACACGAGTGCCAGGAAAGAATGGAGACTCTTTCACAAGGAAAGACGAGTAAACCATGAGTACCATAACTGGGGACGAGTTACAACAATGTACTGCACTTCTGAAGAAACTCTGGGAAATCATCATAGCTGCTGTGTTGCACTAGTTATTTTCCAGTATATTGCACAGGGCCAATTGGACGGTGGGGAGGGATTTCTCTGCAATGCCATTCTTCGACACTGTACCATGATGGCCCTGGTTAGACCACACCTGGAGTACTGTGGGGAAGTAGAGGCCCAGTCGTCTCTGAAGGAGGGGGAAAGGCCAGCCGCCGTCGTGGAAGAGGAGGAGGCCCAAACACCATCGTGGAGGAGAGGCACAGCCGTTGCCGCTGGAGGGGATCCGGTCGCCGCTGGGGAGAGGTCTGGAGGCCGCCGGGGGCCCCCGAACGACTGGCCGGATGCTCACCCAGCTCACCGGGTGCCATCGAGGGTCAGGGATCGGGTGGAGCAGCCATGGAACAATACCAAAAGGAAGTAACTTACTATTAACTTTCATTTTAAACAACTTGGGAAACTTTTAAATAACTTGGGAAAACTTAAAACTTTGGGAGAAACCTTTAAGCAACGTGGAGGAACTTTCAAGCATTATTTTCTTTAAAAAATTTTTTACTAAAGAATTGAATACTGTACCCCAATCTAACTAGAAAATAGTTTGGTGTGTTTTATTAGCATCATTTTCAGTCATTTAACACCGGGTTACTCACGACGACGCCCAGCGAGCAGGTGAGCCTCCGATCAGGACATCACCCCGCCTCCCCCATCCTGCGGCGGGCCTACATCCCTCCAGCGGCGATCAGGCCTCTCCTCGTCGACAGCTGGACCTCTCTTTCCCCACCGGTGACTGGGCCTCTTCTACTGGTGAGCATCACGGCTATGACTCTTCCACCCTCCCACTCCTTGCTGACCTCCCACTCGGAACTCCAGCGGACAACTGACCTTCCTAATGCCTGTCCCCAACCAAGCCTCGGGCCACGTACCATCAAGGGCGCCAAGCTTGCGACCAACATCTCACCGTAGGCAATTAGACCCATACAGCAGTGCCTGGTCTCCAGTCGTCTTGGACCCCTTTGCCACTGGACCAAGACCTTGTTCAGCTAAGTGTGCAACGGCCACCCCACGTTAAAAGAACTCACGCACAGCATCTTCCACTCCGTTAACATGAAGTTCTGGATCTGGAACGTCAGGACCCTCATGGACAATTCCAACAGCAACAGGCCGGAACGCCGCACCGCCATAGTTGCCTGGGAACTTAGATGCTTTGACATCGATATCACCGCCCTAAGCGAGACCCGGTGGGCAGGGGGAAGGCCAGCTCAAGGAACAAGGTGGAGGTTGCACCTTTTTCTGGAAAGGAAAACCAGAGGAAGAACGCCGCCTTCACGGAGTCGGCTTCGCCATCAAAAACGAGCTGGTCGACCGCCTCAAAGACTTCCCCTGCGGGGTTAATGAACGCTTCATGACCCTTCGACTCACCCTATCCCAGAACCAATGTGCCACAGTCATCAGTGCGTACGCCCCAACACTCGATGCAACGGATGAGAGCAAAGAGGGATTTTACTTCAACCTCGAAAAATCCCTGTCCCATGTCCCCGTGGGCGACAAACTGATCCTCCTAGGTAACTTCAACGCCAGGGTCAACAAAGGCACAGACCTCTGGGGAGGCGTGATTGGCAGAGAGGGGGTAGGGAAAGCCAACTCCAGCGGTACCCTACTCCCGACAAAATGTCTAGGACATGAACTTGTAATCACCAATACCCTGTTGCGCCAGAGGGACAAATACAAGGCATCGTGGCAACACCGTCGCTCCAAACATTGGCACCTGCTCGACTATGTCATCGTCCGAGCCAGGGATTGCAAGGATGTGCGCATCACCCGTGCCATGACAGGAGCTGACGACTGCTGGACGGACCACCGCCTAATCCGATCCATCATTGACATTAACATAGTCCCAAAGCAGAGGGGACAGCAGAAGCAGTGCCACAAAAAAGTAAATGCCGGGGCACTTAAAGACCCAGCTAAGAGAGCCCTATACAGCCAGCGCCTCACAGCTAACCTGGCGTGCCTTGATGACCCCGAGACGCAGAATGCCCACAGCGCTTGGTCTGCCCTCCAGGCCTCTATAACCAGTGCCTGCAAAGAGACGCTCGGTCACTCAACCAGGAAACACCAGGACTGGTTTGATGAGAATGATCAGGAGATCCAAGAACGAATAGATTGCAAGCGCAAAACATTTCTGAGCCTTAAGCAACAACCCAACTCGGGAGTAGCAAGGCAACATTACAGGCGGCTCAAGGCTGAGGTCCAACAAAAAACCCGGGACTTGAAGAACAGGTGGTGGATGGAGAAAGCACAGGAGATACAACAACTGGCCGACAGCCATGATGTGCGAGGATTCTTCATCGCAGTCAAGGCCACCTACGGTCCAAACTCTGAAAGCCCCACCCCACTGCTGGCCAAGAACGGGGAAACACTCATCAAGGACACCGAGGCTGTCTGGGCCCGATGGAAGGAGCACTTTGAAGATCTCCTCAATCGAGACTCTGCCTTTGACTCGAGTGTTCTTGACTCCATCCCGCAGCATGTGACCCGCCACCACCTCAGTGAAACCCCAACGTTGCATGAGGTAGGCAAAGCCATAAGACAGCTCAAGAACAACAAGGCTAAGGGAGCGGTTGGAATCCCTGCTGAGGCGCTAAAGTATAGTGGAGAGGTGTTGTTGGCGCAGATACATGACCTCATCTCTCTCATCTGGAGGGAGGAGGGCATGCCCGGAGATCTCAGAGATGCAGTGATCGTGACCATCTTTAAAAAAAAAGGGGACAAGTCTGACTGCGGCAACTACAGAGGAATCTCCCTGCTATCAGCCACTGGGAAAGTTGTCGCTAGAATCCTCCTCAACCGTCTTCTCCCTGTGGCCGAGGAGCTCCTCCCAGAATCACAGTGCGGATTTCGTCCCCTACGGGGCACAACGGACATGATCTTTGCAGCACGACAGCTGCAGGAAAAATGCAGGGAGCAGCGCCAGCCCTTATACATGACCTTCTTCGACCTTACAAAGGCCTTTGACACTGTCAACCGCGAGGGACTATGGAGTGTCCTCCTCCATTTCGGATGCCCCCAAATGCTTGTCAACATCCTTAGCCTGCTCCACGACGACATGCAGGCCGTGATCCTTACCAATGGATCCATCACAAACCCAATCCACGTCCAGACCGGGGTCAAACAGGGCTGCGTCATTGCTCCAACCTTCTTCTCAATCTTCCTTGCCGCCATGCTCCACCTCACACTCAACAAGCTCCCCGCTGGAATGGAACTAAACTACAGAACCAATGGGAAGCTGCTTTACCTTTGTCGCCTCCAGGCCAGGCCCAAGACCACCCCAACCTCGGTCGTCGAGCTACCGTACACAGACGACGCCTTGTCTGCGCACATTCAGAGGCTGAACTCCAAAATATAGTCGACGTATTCACCGAGGCGTCCGAAAGCATGGGCCTTATGCTAAACATCCGTAAGACAAAGGTCCTCCACCAGCGGGTCCTCACTGGACAGCACTGCCCCCCCCCCAGTCATCGAGATCCACGGCACGGCCCTGGACAACATGGACTATTTCCCATATCTTGGGAGCCTCTTATCAACAAGAGCAGGCATTGGTGAGGAGATTCAACACCGCCTCCAGTGCGCCAGTGCAACCTTCGGCCGCCGGAGGAAGAGTGTTTGAAGACCAGGCCCTCAAATCCACCACCAAGCTCATGGTCGACAGGTCTACAGGGCTGTAGTAATACCCGCCCTCCTGTATGACTCAGAGGCATGGACATGTACAGTAGACACCTCAAGTCACTGGAGAAATACCATCAACGATGCCTTCGCAAGATCCTACAAATCCCCTGGGAGGACAGATGCACCAACATTAGCGTCCTCGACCAGGCCAACATCCCCAGCATCGAAGCACTGACCACACTTGATCAGCTCCGCTGGGCAGGCCACATTGTCCGCATGCCAGACACGAGACTCCCAAAGCAAACGCCCTACTCGGAACTCCTTCACGACAAATGAGCCAAAAGTGGGCAGAGGAAACGTTACAAGGACACCCTCAAAGCCTCCCTGATAAAGTGCGGCATCTCCCCGACACCTGGGAGTCCCTGGCCAAAGACCTCCCCTGAGTGGAGGAAGTGCATCTAGGAGGGCGCTGAGCACCTCGAGTCTCATCGCCGAGAGCATGCAGAAATCAAGCACAGGCAGCGGAAAGAGCGTGCGGCAAACCAGTCCCACCCTCCCTTACACTCAACAACTGTCTGTCCCACCTGTGACAGGGACTGTGGCTCTCATATTGGACTGATCAGCCACCCAAGGACTCATTCTAAGAGTGGAAGTAGGTCTTCCTCGATTCCGAGGGACTGCCTATGATGATGATGATGATGGCCAAGTGTCAGCATCTCAAAAGGATTACCAACTACTCACAGGCTATTGTCTGGGAATTTCCTGAAGAACGATTACTCTTGCTTGGATTTGGTGGGTGAAATTCTTGCCTGAAGCTAGCAAGGGGAGTGGAGTTGAAGTTTAGGGTAGCATTCAGCACTAGAGGTTGGTAGGCAGCGCAGCGTGATCTTACAGGGGTTGGCTGTTGCCATCCCTGATGGGATTGCTATTTAAGACATGTTAAGGAGCATCTCAAGCAAGGCAGAGATTCCCTGTTATTGTACACTGTACTGTATTTGCTTTATGGGTTCTTAGCTTAAGAATTCATAGCAACACATTGCTGTTAAGAACTAGTTGGTTTATGAGCAAAATGTTTAACAATCACACAACACATTACCAGTTCATCCACCAGGCTCACAACCACCTGCCTCATCGTAGATCCCCCGAACCCAACTGGCTGGGGTTTTATTGAGTCTTGTGAACATCACGTGACTGGCTAAGTCACTCCCAGCTCAACAGCTCTACAACTATTTTGTTGTATCTGTAAAACAATAAAATGTTAAATCAAGTGCCCCCTGGTTCTAAAATGGCGGGGGGGGGCACTAAAACCGACAAACTTAAACAAATTAAACTTTAGACAGTTAACTCGTTCAAATTAAAATTTGGTTGCCGGTGGGGTGATGATGCACTCCAGTCCCTCCGACGCCCACCTCTCACGGAAGGCCGCGAGCGTACCGGTGGACACCGCGTGCTCCATCTCCAGGGACACTCTGGCTCGGATGTAACCGCGGAAGAGAGGCAGGCAGGCAGTCGGGCTGAACGACCTCCTCGACCGCCCGCTGCCTGGCCCCCTTGGCCATGCCCAGGAGCAGTCCTACGAGGAGGCCTTCCGACCTGCCCGCTCCCCTCCGCACAGTGTGCCCAAAGATCAGGAATGTGGGACTGAAGTGCAACCAAAATTTGAGGAGCAGCCCCTTCAAATATTGGAAGAGGGGCTGCAACCTCACACATTCAAAATAAACGTGTAACACGGACTCCTCCAGACCGCAGAAATTCCAGGCGTCAACAGGTCTACACCTCTTTTGTTGTATAACAAATTAAACATTTAAATCAAGTGCCCCCTGATTAGAAGGGCGGGGACACACCAAACATTTTTCAAGTGCCCTTTTTTTTTAGGGCAGTAAAAGCATACAAATTAAATCAAGTGCCCCCTGATTAAAGGGGGGGGACACACCAAATATTTTCAAACAAGTGCCCCCTTGATTTTTTTTGTAATGTAGGAAACACCGCAGCCAATTTGCGCACAGCAACTTCCACACACAGCAATGTGATAATGACCAGATCTGTTTTGGTGATGTTGGTTGAGGGATAAATATTAGTCAGGAAACTGTAGAGTATTCCCTGCTTTTCTTTGAATAGTGCTATGGCATCTTTTGCGTCCACCTGAGAGGGCAGGCGGGTTTGAACTGGAGAGCACAAGTTTAAAATAACCAATCCTCAAGTTAAACATGAGATTAGAACAGTTCTCGCACACCTCCCCCCCCCCCCACATGACAAAAGTTGTGAACACATGGAGGTCTGAGGCCCCCGCTGTAAAGCTGCGGCTTCAATTAGTGAGCTCCTGAAATAGTCAGTCAGTAAGAAGTATAACTTCTAGCAAGAATAACGTGCTGAGATCTGCTGCCGGAACCTATTGGTGACACTGAGTGAGCAATACCCTTCAGGAGTTGCTCCATGCGTTTGGTCACTTGTGGTCGAATTTCTTATGCATTCCTGCAGCCTGTACTAGGCACAGATAGGCCAGGGAGGAATGTGGTCAAAAGAGATGGATTCAGACAGATGATGGCTTTGAAAAATGACATCACTCTCCAACAATGGTCAGGCTTCAAGCGGGGTTTCAGAAATATAGCGTACCCACATTTCTACTCCCCAAATCTTTTCTTACAGCACTCCGAGGCCGGCTGTATAGCTCAGGATGTTTGCATGCTCAGCCAGCCTAACGCCCTAAGGGAGGTGTACAACGCCTCACACTCTAGGCCCAGCCGACGAATTTTGCTGACTGAGGCGCAAACTGTTCCCGGGCACAAACCTTACCGCCCCGCCGCCATTACCGCCCCGAAATGAGCAGAAGCCAAAATGCAGCCCTTCATCTTTAAACTATTATTTCATTGGGGGGGGGGAAAAAAAAAAGTCTCACTTCTTTACCAACACAAAAAGCAATTGCATAACCTGCTTCAAACCACATCACTACATTAGTTGCCATTGCCACAACAATTGTCTGTGGTTCCTTTTCACTCTTCCTCCGTCCCAGCACCAAAGAGATTTGCCGATTCCGTTTCCCACATTCCCCTCGCCCCACCATCTCCTCCTGAAGGCCTGGACTCATTGCGAGTTACAGTTTTGCTGCCCAGACTGTGGCACTCGCGCAAATGCCCATCCTTTGTCTGTGATCGTCCCGTCAGTGACAGTCGGTTTTTCAAACATGACCGGGGAGGGGGGGGGGGGGGGGCGGGGGGGGCGGGGGGGCGTGGGGCAGCACAACTGAGCTTGATCCTGTTCCCACTCGTGGTCCACACCAATTTCTACCAGAGGTCACTGGATAGCAATCAGGAGTGGAAACCCCTGGCTGACTTTTCCCTTACTTTTTTGACGGGGGCTCGGGCCAATTGATCGCAGCATCCCATTAACACCCATCAGCTAATTCAACAAAAGATCAGAGATCAAACTTGGAACTTCTTCGTCTGTGTGGCCCGGTTCAAAAGGAGACAATGAACTTACCAACTGAGCTATCAGCGTAGCACTAAATTCCTTTTGATGAGTGACAAACAGCCCTTTATCCTTCTCGCTCAGAATACAACATTCTAAAGATTATTTGAGAATCATGCCTTTCAAATCACAGCATTCGTTTCCCAGCTTGCACATTACTGCATCAAGGAATCTCATCTGCCTTTTCACTGTCAAACAATGTGCCGACACACCAACAAGCAACTTTTCGGGGCATCCGAAACGGAGGAGGACGCTCTATCGACCTTCGTGGTTGACAGTGTCAAAGGCCTTTGTAAGGTCGAAGAAGGCCATGTATAAGGGCTGGTGCTGCTCCCTACATTTTTCTTGCAGCTGTCGCGCTGCAAAGATCATGTCCATTGTGCCCCATAAGGGACGAAATCCGCACTGTGACTCCGGGAGGAGCTCCTCAGCCCAAGGGAGAAGACAGTTGAGGAGGACTCTCGCGACAACTTTCCCAGTGGCTGATAGCAGGGAGATTCCTCTGTAGTTGCCGTAGTCGGACTTGTCCCCTTTATTAAAGATGGTCACAATCACTGCATCTCTGAGATCTCTCGGCATGCTCTCCTCCCTTCAGAGAGAGAGAGAGAGAGAGAGAGAGAGATGAGGTCATGTATCCGCGCCAACAGCACCTCTCCGCCATACTTTAGTGTCCTCAACTAGGCCAACATCCCCAGCATCGAAGCACTTACCACACTTGATCAACTCCGCTGGGCAGGCCACATTGTTCTCATACCACACACGAGATTCCCAAAGCAGGCGCCCTACTCGGAACTCCTTCACGGCAAACGAGCCAAAGGTGGGCAGAGGAAACGTTACAAGGACACCCTCAAAGCCTCCCTGATAAACTCCCCACTGACACCTGGGAGTCCCTGGCCAAAGACTGCCCTAAGTGGAGGAAGTGTATCCGGGAGGGCGCTGAGCACCTAGAGTCTCATTGCCGAGAGCATGCAGAAACCAAGCGCAGGCAGCGGAAGGAGTGTGCGGCAAACCTGTCCCACCCGCCCTTTCCCTCAACGACTGTCTGTCCCACCTGTGGCAGGGTCTATGGTTCTCGTATATTGGACTGTTCAGCCACCTAAGGACTCATTCTGAGAGTGGAAGCAAGCCTTGCTTGATTCCGAGGGACTGCCTATGATGACACCAGCAGTACACACTGGCCAGAAAATGGAGTCTTGTCTCATT